>NC_046166.1:56231644-56559144 GCF_011064425.1 Rattus rattus | reverse complement strand
CATCAGGCCATGGAATATCCAGGCTTGGTAGTCCAAGAACATCCAGTCCAAGGCTACCCACAGGAGGCCTGCTTCATTCGCAACATCAGACTAGGCCTACATTCCTGATACCTGCCATAGCAGGTACAATTGGTACCTATCCCATGAGCAGGCACTAATCCCTAACACTATTAACAATATTCTGTTATGCTTCTATACAGGAGCAAGTTGTCCTCTGAAAGAGTCCACCCAGCAGCTGACTCAGACAGATACAGACATCCACAGCCAAAGAGTAGACGAGGCTTGGGGACTTTATGGAAGAATAGGAGGAAAGATTGCAGGTCCCAAAGAGGATAGGAACTCCACAGAAAGATCAACAGGGTCAACTAACCTGAATCCTTAGGACTCTCAGAATCTGAATAACCAGTCAAAGAACATACACAAGCTGGATCTAAGCCTCCCTGCACATATGTATCAGATGTGCAGTTTGGTGTTCCTGTGGGTTCCCAACTGGAATGGAGGCTATCCCAAAGGCTGTTGCTTGTATGTGGGATGTGTTCTTCCTGACTTGCCTTGTCTGGCCTCAGTGGGAGGGGAAGCACCTAGCCTCGATGAGATTTAGAGATTTGAAGTGCCAGGGTAGGGTAATGCCCAAGGAGGCCCCAACTGCTCACAGGAGAGCAGAAGGGGGGATGAGAAAATGATTGTGTGTGTGGGGGGGGTGATTGGGAGAGGGGAAGTTAGCAGGCTGTAAAGTGAATAAATAAAAATTGAAATAAAATTTTAAAAAATGAGGTAATGAGCTAAACAGAATTTTCAACAGAGGAATCTCTAATGGTAGAGAAGCACTTAAATGAAATATTCAATGCCCTTAGTTGTCAGAGGAATGCAAATCAAAATGATTGAGATTCGATCTAACACCAGTCAGAATAGCTAAGATCAAAAACTCAAGTGGCAGCACATCTGGCAAGGTTGTGGAGTGAAGAGAACTCTCCTCTATTGCTGTTGGGATTGCAAACTGGAACAACCATCCTGGAAATCTCTTTGGCAGTTTCTCAGAAACTTGTAGGCAAATGGATGGGACTTGAAAGTATCATTCTAATGAGGTAATACAGACTCAGAAAGACATGTATGGTATATACTAACTTATGAATGTCATTAGTCATAAAGTACAGGATAATCATGCTACAATTCACAGACCCAAAGAAACTGAGTAATCAGGAATGCCCAAGGTATGTTGTATGAATCTCACTTAAAAGAGTAAACAAAAATAGTTGACTTCCTGGCTGGAAAGAGGGAACTGGGTGGGAGATGGGGATCAGAAATGGTATAGTAATGGCAATCAGGTATAGGGGGAGAAAGGAGGCAAAGAACTGGGAGTAATGGAAATTAGTGGGGACATCTCTGAGACCAACTGGAGATCTGGAATGGGGAAGGCTACAGACAGTCTATGACAGTGTCCTTAGCTGAGACTCCTACCAGCAGGGGCTATACAGACTGAAGTGGCCACCTCCTGTAGCCAGGCAGGACTTCCAGTGGAAGGAGGGGGACATCAATCCAGTCACAAAATCTTGAACTTTAAATTTATCCTGCCTACAAGAAGGGATTAATATGGAACAGAGACTGAGAAAATGGTCATCCAGTGATGGCCCATCCCATGGAACAGAAACTATTAATGTTACTCTTGCAGACAGGAACCTAGCATATATGTCTCCTGAGAAGCTTCAGCTAGCATCAGATACAGGTAGATGCAAAGACCCATAGCCAAACATCAGGCAGAGCTCTGTGGATTCTTGTGGTAGAGTGGGTATAGAATTGATTGAGTGGAAATGGTCACCAACCCCACAAGAAGACATACAAAGACACCTAAGCTGGGACCATGAGGACTCTCAGAGATTGGACTACCAGCCATGAGCACGCAGGGACCAGGACCTAGTCTAATTACCCCTCCTCCCCATTTGTTGTAGATGTGCAGCTTTGTCTTCTTCATGAAGGCCCTTAACAGTTGGAGCAGGGGCTATCTCTTACTCCGTAGCCAGCCACTGGATCCTCTTCTCCTACCTGAACTGCCTGGTTGGGCCTCAAGGGAAGAGGAGGTTCTGGTGGGACTATATGTCCAAGGGTGGAGTAGTAGCCAAGAGGAACTTCCCTTTCTCTGAGGAGAAGAGGGTGGGAGGGGTAATGGGGAAAGGAATTTTCAAGGGTCAGACTCAGGGTAGAGGAAGGAAGGGTGCTGAGATTGGGATGTAATGTGAATAAAAACTTAATTATGAGAAAAATATGGGAAATTAAGTATCATACTTGGCAAATGAAAAAGGTCCAATAAAAAATATACAGCATATAAAGATAAAAATTTAAGTATAAAATACTTAAACATATTTAAAACATATATATGATAGATTGCCAATGCATGTATGCATATAAACAGAATCCCAGTAAATTATCGAATAACCCTCATTAATTTTAGATATAATTGATAAAATATAGTTTTGGAAAATTAGCATGGTATATAATCCAACATATCCACATAGCCAACGTTCAGAGACTTATCAAGTTTCATATATAAAAAGAAAATCTCATACAGACGTGTTATAATGGAACTTTACAACATTGATGATATTTATGAACAATTATAAACAAAGAGACAAAACACTCACCAAAATAAATAAATAAATAAATAAATAAATAAATAAATAAATAACAGCATAGATCAAGTGACCATAGCAAATTTGGCAAAAAAAAAAAAAAAGAAAGAAAGAAAGAAAGAAATTAAATACAGAAATTATTCTAAACTGAATAATTTTCAATCTAGGGAATGAACTATGAGTGCTGAAATCTAACATTAAAAACAAAATTAAAATTCTTATCACAGTCAGATAGGTAGGCGATTGTCCAATGTTGCTTACCCAACTAACTGCCTTCAAAATCCTCAAAGCTCATTGACAGAGAGGGAGCATTGCCACCGAAGCTGGAGTCCTGACATTTCCCTCCACAGCAAACACCCAGACAGCAGGAGAATGGTTTTCACTTCATTTCAACCTATAAAATCTGACATTACTTCTAATTACATAGACCCAAAACATTATCATAGAGCCTAGCAGGAGGGAACTAAGAAAGAGGAGTCTGACCTATGCAGTGGCTGAAAACAAGGTAAAAACGGAGTGAACAGTAAGCAAGATGGATGGTTACAAGCTGTGCCTCTGGGGAACTCAATGGGAAAAGGTTGAAAGGAAGCAGTACTCCAACACCCAGAAAACTAGAAGCACAGAGTACAGCAAAAAGATCTGGGAACACATAGTCAGGTCTTTATTCCTGGAGCCAAGGAAGTCAATTAAATTATTTGTACTTTGTCATAGGAAAGTTGTTATTTTTGTGGAAAGTTGTTATCTTTGTGGAAAGTTGTTATTTTTGGATCACTCATGGAATATGGACTGTGTGGCAGAGGCGATGGTACCTACTATGCACTTGACCTTAGGGTGACCTCTTCAGAGAAGGTCTCATAAGCACAGGTTTCCATGTTGAAAGCCCTTCTGTTCACAAATAATTAATGTTTCAGTTTCTTGAAATCACTTACCCAGACATACACTCCAACACACTCACACAAATATACACACACACACATACACATACACGCAGTCGATAACTACAACAAATAGGTAGTCAGATAATCAGATACTTATTATCTTAACCTGCTTGACTTTGAAGGCGCTAAGTCTCAGATGTCTTTAAGAAATGGGATTTGATTAGAAAATCTAAGGCACATACCAAACACTTGCTAGAATTGTTACTTCTGTATGTACCTGGAAGGAAGCACATATTAAAGAACAAGCTTCCAGCATATCACAGATTTGCTGCCGTAGATGACTGCATAAGAACACAGAACAAAGGACAAATGCTTTTATCTACAGGTAAAAAGGAAAAGCATGCATTACAATTTTGACATCATGAGCTAAAACCACACTGAAGCCACTAAAACCTAACACAGCCCCAAACCATGTTAAAAATCTGATCATTGTGCTGCCTAATTGTAGGAAAAGTTCAACTCAGTCTTTTTTCTTCTTCTTCTTCTTTTAATTATTATTATACTTTAATCTTTTTTTACAGCCCACTCATGAGTCCCCCTTCTGGTCCACCCTCAGACCGTTCCTCATCCCATTACTCCTCCCCCACTTCCAAGAGGTTGTCTCTAACCCCACCCCAACCCAACAGACCTCCCTGCTCCCTGCGACCTCAAGTTTCTTGAGGGTTAGGTGCATCTTCTCTTATTGAGGCCACACCAGGCAGTCCTCTGGTGTACGTGTGTGGGGGGCCTCAGATCTGCTAGTGTATGCTGCCTGGTTGGAACTCAGAGTTCCAGGTTACTTGAGACTGCTGTTCTTCTATGGGGTCTCCCTCCTCCTCAGCTTCTTCCAGCCTTTCCCTAATTCAACCACAGGAGTCTCCAACTTCTGTCCATTGGTTGGGTGTAAGTATCTGCATCTGACTCTTTCAGCTGCTTGTTTGGCCTCTCAGAAGGCAGCCATGCTAGGCTCCTGTCTGTAAGCACACCATAGCATCAGTAATAGTGTCAGGCCTTAGGCCTCCCCTTGAGCTGGATCTCAATTTGAACCTGTCACTGGACCTCCTTTCCCTCGGTCTTTTCTCCATTTTTTTCCCTGCAGTTCTTTTTAGACGGGCAATTCTTGGTCAGAGTTTTTGATTATGGGAGGGCAGGCCCATTCCAGCAGGCAACCTCAGGAAGTAGAAGGTGGGGGGACCCTCTAGAATATACCAGAGACCTGGGAGGTGAGAGATTCTCAGGACTCAGAGGGAGGACCCTTAGATGAAATGGCCAAGTCAGTCTTACAAGCTCTAGTATCTAAGAGAAAAACATTGTTGCTACGGGCTGCAAAAGCAAAATTTGGATCGGGCAAAAGTTATGAGATTCATAGGATGAGGCCGTTTGAACTCCTAAGATACTTCAGTCCCATGCATGCACACTCTCACACACAGACTTATGTCATGTCTCTTCTTGGAAAACATTTAACACATACTTCCTTATAATAACGATAAGAAAAATTTCATGCTATTTATTCATTTGGAATGTATGACAGAGAACTTGCTGAACATGTTGGGATAGAAGTAAATGAGATGAGTACAATCCTTACATTGAAAACAGACTTTGAATAAGCCAAAGAAATGAACAGAATCTCCCATGATGCTAGGAAAGCGCTTGTTGGTAGATAGAGGAGAAGTACAAAGGTCTTGAGTAAAGAACATTGTTCTATCAGGAAGACCAACATATCTGAGTAAGAATGGACCTCACTGAGTACAAAAGAGGAAATTAGAGAAGAGGCAAAACTCAAGGTAACACAGGGATTGTTGACCTATAATTAGAACCTTGTTCACATACTGTGGAAATAACATTATTTCAGAGTGTTCTCTATAATCTAATGATTAAAATAACATGATATGGCCTATGTGACTTTCCACATGTAATAAAATGGGGGGGAAAACCCACAAAATTCTACCCAGCCAATTAAAAGTGTTTATTTGTACACATACCGGAAGTTCTAGCTATTGTCTATTCAGGGGCTTCTTATTTACGGTAATTATGATTGACATTTACAGCAAATTGCCACCCATTAAAATCACCTGATTAGGGAACGTCACCTGAAGAACTCTTAGGCTGCTTTGATTGATGTGGGAAGGCCCGCCCCCATTGTGGGTGGAACCTCCTTGTAACAGCCCAGGTGGAAAAGGTATTTCAAAAGGAAATTTAATCTTGCCTTTTGCTTGCGTGGCCTTCCCTCCTGTGGCTGAATTGATTTGCTCTGCTGTTTCTGAGTCTGTCTGCAACCATTTTTGAAAAAGCATTTCACTGGAGAGTAAAGTTCTCCTTGGGAAGTTTCTTGGCTCTTGACTTGAAGCAGAGTACAGAAGAGGCATCCTGCCTTGTGGATGGAGGAGTATCTTCAGATTATCACCCGCTGGTGGCAGACAGCTGTTCTGAGACTGTTCCAACTTTTGAGGCATCCAGCTTCAAGGATTAAGTGGATACCCAGTTCTCAGTATCTCAGGTATGATTTGGCTGCTGTCGCTATTTTAACGTTTACTTAATATATAATATATATTACGTCCTTCCATACTACATCCAATATTACTATATTCCGTACTAGGAAGGTGTGCTGATTAGTTTGATGTCAACTTGATGCAAACTAGGATCAAGTAGAGGGGGTAACCTCAGTTGGGAGAAAGCCTCTGTAAGATCTTGCTGTATGCAGGTTTGTAGTGTATTTTATTAATTATTGATGTGAGAGGGTCCATCCCACTGTGAATGTGAAGACTCCTGGGCTGGTGGTCCTGGGTTCTATTAGGAAGTAGGCTGGAAATGCTGTAAGGGGCAATCAGGTAAGCAGTACCCCTCTGAGGGGTCTGCATCAGTTCCTGCCCTAGTTTTATCCTGACTTTCTTCAGTGATGATCAGTGATGTAGAAATTGTAGCCAAATAAACCCTTTCCTCCTCAAGTTGCTTTAGTCATGGGTTTTTAATCACAGAAATAGCAAACATAACTAAAACAGAGAGAAATGTAATCTTTTGATTGTATTGGAATATGAATTTTTAATTTACAAGCCTTATAAAACGTCTCTATAAATAATCATTTTTTTAAATTTCCATTTCGTTATACAAAGGATGTGCTGTTGCTGCATAAGCTATAATCACTTTCTAGAATAAATCAGTTCCAGCTACCCAGCTGAAAACGGTTGTCTCTGTGGTGTCAAATGAGAGTGACCCCCATAGGCCCATATATATGAATGTTTTGTCAAAAGTTGGTGGAAATGTTTGGAAAAGACTACAAGTGAGGCATTGTTGGGGGAGGTGTGTGTATCACTAGGGGTAGGCCTTTGGGTATCAAAAGCCTTCTCTATTCCAAGTTCGCCCTTTGTGCCTCATCCTTGTGGGACACAGTGTAAGCTCTAATTTACTCTACCAGTGCCATGAGTGCCTTTTGACTGCCATCTTCCCCACCATGATGGTCATGAATTCTAACCTTCTAGAACTGTGAGCTAAATTAAACTCTTCTATAAGTTACTTTGGTTGTGATGTTTTTTCAAAGTAATACAAAAGTAATAAAAAGTTATATGGAAGGACTTCTCTGATAAGGGAATGTTTCAGAGAATTCTATCAGCTTGTTTATCACCACAGATTTTGGAGTAACCGATCAGTAGTCTTGTCTGGCAGGCAATGAACAATGCCATGGACTTCCCAGTTTAAAATATAGAAATATATTTTTGTCATTATGGAGGCCAGGATCATGGTACCATTTTGTTATACACTGGTTGTCCAGAGGCTTCTAATTAGCTTGTGGGTGCCTGTACCCCTAAGTCTTTATATCCTCTCCATCTCTGTTTGCACCCACAGTCCCTCTTCTTTTAGGGCTATTCATTGGGTTACAATGTTCTAATGATGTCACTGGAAAACAGTCATCTTTTAAGGATATTATATCTGAAGCGCAGCTACTCTCACTTGTTGGGAAGCTGGGGCACCATTCAGAGATAACACCAAAAGAGGAAACATATTTGTTTAACACACGCCCTACTGTGAGTAGATTTCTGCAGTGTTCGGAATCTGGACAGATACAGTAGAAGTTAGAAACTGGGATAGGCTTTTAGCAACAGCAGTATCAAAAGCACTTGGAAATTCTCCCTGGTGAGTGCCGATTTTCCCATATCTGCAACTGAAAATTACTGATGGTCTTGTCCAAAGGTTTAACTCTGAGCAGACATTGGGAAGCTGAGTTGCAATTAATAGGTTGCAAATCCTGACCTTTGACCATCACAATGTGTTCTCCAGACATAGAATAAACTTTACTTGAAAAACAGTTTAGACAATAGTCCTACAGAGCAGTGATTTTTAATGTGCATTTTTAAATACGTATATACGCATTGCATAAATCAGTGGGTTTTGTAATAATCTTTTGGGAGAAGGAGATGATACCAAAATGTTATTTACTTAAATGAATAGGACGAATTCATGAATGTAAGACAATGTTTAGATTCGATTGATAGAAAAGGTAAAGTCCCAACATTCCTGCAGGGATACAGTAACCAATGATGTCATTCTGTGGCCTTAGGTAAATTAGCTTAACTCTCCTTACTATTGTATTCTGAGGAGTGTGAGGCTCCCATCTTATGTGAGTTGGTTTGGGGGTCATCCATTTCTTTGATGGATTTCACCTGCTTATTCAAGAAAAGAGTCTCACTGAAATCACATGCATGGGGCCGTTTTTGTCAGAAGCCAGTCTAAGCAATTCCAGAAGTGGGTGATGCCCACTCTTTTCCAAGTGCAGTGCACACTCAAGTGCATTCAGGCTGCTTTCCCTGTCATTATTGCCTGTTTTTATTTCATATTGAAGATTTGGTCTTCAGCGCTGGTGCTGCGGCTTACTCAGTTTCTTAGCATATTCATCATTCCTAATCCAATTGGTTAAGACAGTATTTGGCACAATTCTTCAAAGCCTTGTCATCCAAGTTGAAGCAGGAATAAATGGATGGATAGTCACTGGCTTCAGGTTGATCTGGCTGCCCATGGCAGACTCCAAGACTCCTGATCATTGTTCTTGTGCCCTGTCAGGGAGTCTGGGGGGGGGGTGTGGTCATGGAGATGTGGAATGATGGTTGTGGTGCTGGAGTGGGAGGTTGACCTAATTGAGGGCTCTGGCTTTGAGCAGCCTTCTGGGTTGGAGTAGAGTGGCAGGCTCTGTTCAAGCACTATTGAAAAATAACTAACTCTCTCTCTCTCCTGTGTGTGTGTGTGTGTGTGTGTGTGTGTGTGTGTGTGTGTGCATTTATGTATACCATGTAAATGCAAGTGAATATGAAATCGAGAAGAGGACAGTAGTTTCCCTAGAGCTGGAGTAAAAGATGGATGTCACCTGCCATGTGGGTGTTAAGAACCAAATCTGCATCCTCTGTGAGAGCAGCAATTATCCCTAACTGCTGAGCCATCTCTGTAGCCTCTCATTATAATATTTTCGTAAACATGTGTCATGAACTTTGATCACACTCAATCTGTACAATACCCTCTCTTGTACCCTCCCTTTTACTTCTACTTCTCCATTACTTTTCACAAATCGTCTTCCTTCATTTTAATCTAGTGTTGATGCAAAACACAGTTCTCAATTCTAGGAGAATATGTGACCCAAGGGCACAAATCCAGATTGTGCTGAACACATGTTCCAGTATGGAGCAGGTGAAGATTTTATAATTACAAAATGAGGGACAGTTATACATAAAGAACATTTCAATTATACTGGTAAACACACCGGTGTGAATGGGTTATACCACATCAAGCGATCTCTGTTGTAGGCTTCAGATAGTATTTGGCAATAATTTTAGTTCTGGGTTTGTGGAAGCTAGTGGTTTATTAAGTTATCGATTATTATTTATTTATTAAGTTATCAAATCTCAACAAGTTTTACCTAATAGTTACAGGGAAGCTAGATCACACACAAAAATAAGAAAGAACTAGAAAGAAGTCAAGAGATCAATTCAAGAAAATTTGACTGTAAATCTACAACATCCCACTTCTCCACAATCATAAAGTTCTATTTAGTCAGTTAACTTTGAACTGGTTTTGGAGTGGTTTTGTTGTTGTTGTTGTTGTTTTTGCTTGTTTGGTTGGATGGTTTGGTTGGGTTGTTTGTTGTTTGTTTATTTTGTTTTGTTTTCAGAAAACTTCAGTCCATACTTGCTCCAATATATTAAAGACAACACTCAATGTTTATTCTTTTGATTCTGGTTTATTTTGCTTAGTATGTTGAACTGCAATCAGGTCTACTCATTTTTCTGCAAATGACATTGAAAATTCAGTGTGTGTGTGTGTGTGTGTGTGTGTGTGTGTGTGTGTGTGTGTGTGTGTGTTCATATTTAGAGGTTTCTTGGCTTTGCTGCTGCAGACACCTTCAGCAGTAAGCCCAAACAAGGTACAACTGGATCATACAAAGGCGTGATTGCCTACCCAAAAAGCATCAGGACACATCATCTCTAGAGGTGTGACTTAAAAATTGATGTATTTTAAAAACTCCTCAGAGATTTCTAAGATGTATCCTTGGCTGAGAAACATCTCCACAGAGAACATGTAAGAAGTATGTAAAGAATATCTTCTCTAAAGATGAGAGAAAAAATAATTTCTCATGAACTTTATACCTAAACATTAACATTCTGGCTCACCTCATCCTAAGTGTAAGAATTTCCACACTCTTACTAATTGGGACTACTGTTTCAATGGCTGGTTCATGGGAAAATACTGAAAATACCCTCATCCACCTCAGCAATTAATTTTCAAGGATTCTAAAATATTTATAAGGCACTTATCATTTCCAGTGTTATTGATAACACCATACTTGTCCCAAAGGAAATCATATTCCAAAATGACTAAATTTGAGAAAAAGCTCAAAATCCAGGAAAATATTTTAATTATTTATTTGAACTTCAGTTTTGTGCATGCACACACACACACACACACACACACACACACACACACACACACACACATGCAAGTTGCAAGTTGATATTCTATTACTTAATATGAAGAAAGTCAAATCATCTCGACTTGTTTCAAGTGGACTGCCTTTATTTGGGCTCTCTCTGCACTTATTTTCATTATTTCTTTTACTTCATTTATCTCCTCTTTCCCTCCCCCACCCCCCTCACACACACATGCACATGCACACACACACACACACACACACACACACACACACACACACACACACACACACACACACACACACACACACACACACACTCTGTTTCCTCCTCTCTGTCCCTCTTCATCTTCCTCTGTCTCTGTCTCTATTAGCTTCTGGATAGCTCTACCTTTATTTTTCTTTCTCCATGTCCACTGTCTCTCTCCTTCTCCCCTCTGTGTGCGTGCATGTGCGTGTGTGTCCTAACTATCTATCAGCAGATTTTAGAAAGAATACTGAGCAATGTTTCAATTTACATGGCCAGGAAATCCTCATGAATTCAAGCTGATATTCGGCAATGAAAGGATTCAGATTCTGAGCAGACATCCAGCTGTAACACAAGAAATAGACTTACATGACATGGTCTCCATTTATACCAATATCACCTTGAGGACAAGAACTTTATCTGTATTTTTGAATAGTATGTACTCTAATCATGGAATACAATAAAAAATTAATATTCAGTTTCCCTATGTGGAAGATGTTACACAAATCTAGATCTTTCTAACGCCACTTGAAATAAAAATAGTTTAGATAGCTGAACTTTTTCCAGCTAATTGAACATTGAATATAAGGCCTCACACATGCTAGTTATTTAGTACTAGGTTACCAATACAGTCTTAGCCCTTTTAGATTTTTATTTTAACACTGGGTCTTGTTGAGGTAACCAGCCTGGCCTTGACTTCACTCTGCAGCAAAGAAAGACCTTGAACTTGAAATCTTCTGAGAAAATCCCATATGCCTGGAATTGCAGGTATATGTCAACCTCCCCATCTTAACCTTTCTTCTATCAATCAAATATCATCTGCTGGAGGAGAGTACTATGCTTATCCTGACCACTGTTTCTTCTAGAATCTGACACTTTATCGAAAACATACCATTAATTTCAGTTTAGTGAGTATTTAAGCATTTCCGAAGCTTACACAAAATAAATTAACCCATGCAATCCATTCACCATAGCCCACCTGGTAAAGGTTACCATGCATGTCATATTAACATATTGTAGCTCCCAACACCCAGTAATTCATGGGAATGATGTCTGAGATTTTACATATATTTTATTAGAACACTTACTAAGCTATTAGAGGAGTTTGACACACATAGTCATGCATGCTTTGAGGAAATGAGTACCCTTAATGAAAGATCTAGTAGTCATTCCCTATCAAAACATACTTAGGTCTATGTTGAAACATGGAGAGTTCATTCAAAGCAGAAAAAATTCTTCCCGTACAAAGAATAGTTCCCCAAAAGAAGATATTTGTATTACTCATTGTGAGTCCCCTACCAGGGATGTGTCAGAGATTGTAGTTTGGGTATGATATTCTTCATATTTTATGGTGTTTGGGATCAAACCCAAGACCTCATGCACACTATGGAAGTGTGCGGCCACTGAACTTTACTTAAGCTAGAGACTGAGAAAAAAAAAATTCAGGACTTAACACTTCGGCTGGAAGTGAATGTTTGAACTCAGCTAGAGATCAAAGGAGATTGCTAAAGTGCTTTCAGCCTGGGAATTCACGACTCAAACTGTATTTTCTAAAGGATTATTTTGGGAAACTTAACACTGGAAGCAAGAGTCAGTAGATATAGGCAGATCCAAGAGCTCAGCCTAGCCGAGTTCCCAGGCCAGTAAGAAACTCTCTACTGATAAACAGGTTCATGACTCCTAGGAAACCATACCTGAGATTGATATGACTTCCGCCTGCCTCTGCCTCTACATGCAATCTCATACTCCTCTGCACATGCACACACATACATGAACACCCACACATAACTCCTCCATTCACACCCAACTCATCCATTCACATACTAATCCATTCGGAGAAATTTCATGGGGACACTAGTGATTACTGGCCAAAACAAAATACTTCTGACCCTGTCTTCTCCACCTCAGCCTGGTCCCTATCTTTAGTATTTCTTATTCCCTCCTAACCAATCTACACTGATGTCAGATTAAGTTTTCTAAACTGAAGTTCAAAGTATACAGCACATTGCCTGATATACCTATTGATTCAACAGATATCAGAACATTCTTTGCCGGCCTTCTAAACAAAGAGAAATGTGAAAACTCCTGCCTGCCTAGAGGCCAGTGTGTTTTAAGGAAAACACTTAAATAAGTAGTCAATTTAAAACTCGTGTTGCTATCAAAATAGACAGAAGCCCTGGTTTCTAAGGTAGCCAGAGTAGAAGCATCTAAATGAGGAGGTCACTGTGGGAGTAGATGCGCTAAGGAGAGATGATCTATGCTGCTTGTGGAAGATAAGGAGATAGACGAAAATTGAATCCAGCAACCTTTATGCTCAGAGCCAGCTTTCCTGACAAGTGAGAAGCACAACACACTTAAGAGACCTTAAGAGGCTGACAGATTAGGTGAGGAAAAATGAAAGGAACTTTGGAAACAATCAGGTGACAGGTCAGACATGGATGGCCCTGTGGCTTTAGCTCAAGAATTTTGGATTTTTTTTTTCCTGAAGGATGGGGAAGTGGAACTGAAAAAGGGTATAAAGTGATTTAAGCCAGTGTACAATTCAGAAATCACTTTCCTTCTGACAGAGTAATGTTATGGGACTCTGGAAACAATAGTTTCAGCTGAGACAGCGTGGATTATCGCAGCCAGAGTTTGATCACTCTGTTGCATCAGAGGAATTTCAGGACCCAGCATGCAGTACGTCCTTGCACTTTGGCTTTTACATGCCTTATCCACCTTCTGTCCAATAGGTGCTGCCTCTGTCACAGTTCTACTTTAGAAGCATTTTCACCTATTTGCCTACTCATTGCACTTAAGGCCACTCCTTGGTCAGATCTGCTTCTGTGGCCTAGCACTTCTCCAGCAGGTAGTGGGAGCTCTATACAAGTTTTAAGGATTCCTAGAACATTGGAGGTTGTTAAAAATATTTCAGGAATTTTATGTGTGAAGTAGCATAGTTTTCCACTAGCAGTCTTTCTGGTTCAATTTCCTGACTGTAGGTGTAAGTCGCTACATTCATTGGCAAAGGAACATTTTAACTTTAATATTTTCACAAACTATCCCAGTATCCAAATTCCAAAATAGTTTGGAGGATTTAGTTCTTATGCTTAACCTTTGAAAATTGGCCTTAATGAGCTCATAGTGATTTAGTTGCCACTGGACAGATAAATGTCTTTGGATCCTATCATTGATAGATGTGTCAGAAATGATGCCAATTTGGTTAAATGTCAAAAGTAAATTCATGGAGTGTATACACATTTCTGATTCTACTATAATCATTCCCAGATGGAAGCCAGGGACTCCCGTCAGCTCCTGATATTACAAAAGTATTATTTTCCAGTTTCTTGTGAGGTACTAATATGACATAGGAAATTATAACAAGAATATAACTGTTTGACCTTTGAAAATGTTATTTGAGATTCAAGGAGATTAAAAAGGAACTTTAAAATATAAGGGCAAATTTGAGGTGTCACAAGGAAATGGTTTATCAGTGGGTTTTATGGCGAAACAAACCAGACTTTCCAAGACCAGAGTTTACCTTTTCATGCTGTGGAAATCCAGCCGATCCAGTAAGATGGGGGTGTCACCCCTGCATGACACTGTTGCATAAATGGTGAGTTACACAATAGGCAGAGGTGAGAAACCTCCATGGAATCCAGCCTTTGTGGAAATCAATAATATAGAAAAACACAGTAACAAGTTGATCCTGGTAGACCAATTTACATACACAAACATCTTCTAATAAAATGAATTCAATATTTAACTGTAATTATTGTTTCAGAACTCAAATATAAATATGAAATAGTGAATTAACAAGTAACAAGGGCTTTAAGTTCTTTGGAAGATGAGCCCATATATCTAGACTGGGTTCTGTGGCGTGGAAAGCAAAGAAATCTAATAGGCACTTTCTGGTTTGTCTATTATAATGTCTTATGAGAGTTCCCGTTATCATAACACATCACAACTGAAGTAAGCCTAGCATTTTATTTTGACTATTATTACTATGTGTTCTTTTGTATTATTTAAAATGGATAAGAGTATGAAATAGAAAATTTTTATTAATTAATGTATTTACTCACTTTATATCCTGATCACAGCCTCTTTTCCTCCCTTCCTCTCTTTATCTCACTTCCCCTACTGCACCTCCCCCGCCATTCCCATTTACCTCAGAGAAAGCAAACACCACCACCACTACCACCATCCACCACCGTGGCACATCAAGTTGTGTCAGGATTAAAGGTTCCCTCCCCCAGTGAATCCAGACAGGTCAGCCCAGCTAGAGGAAAGGGATCCAAAGGTAGGAAACAGAATTGCATCAGAGACAGCCACAGCTCCAGTTGTTAGGGGACCCACATGAATACCAGACTACACTTTGGCTACATATATCTAGGGGGTATCTAGAGCATGCATGTTCTTTGCTTGATGGTTCAGTCTCTGTGAGACCCCACGGGCCCAGGTTAACTGGCCCTGTAGGTCTTCTTGTGGTGTCCTTTACTCCTCTGGCTCCCTTAACCCGTCCTCTGACTCTTCCACAAGATTCCATGAGCTCTTTCTAATGTTTGACTGTGGGTCTCTACATTTGTTTACATCAGCTGCTGGATGAAACCTCTCAGACGACGGTTATGCTAGACTCCTGTCTGTAAGCATAGCAGAGTATCACTAATACTGTCAGGGGTTGGCTCGCTCCCATGGGGTGGCTCCACCATACCACAAGAATGCTTGCCCATCTATGTTCATAGCAGGTTTATTCATAATAGCCAGAAATTAGAAACACAACCCAGAGATCCCTCAACTGAAGAATGGATAAAGGAAAATGTGGTACATTTACACAATGGAATACTACTAAGCTATTAAAAGCAAGGACTTCATGAAATTTTCAGGCAAATGGATGGAACTAGAAAATATCACCCTGAGCGTGATAACCCAGATTCAGAAAGGCACACATGGTATGTACTCCCTTATAAGCGGATATTAGCCATTAAATACAGGATAACCACGCTCTAATCTATGGACCCAAAGAAGCTAAGTAATAAGGAGGGACCAAGGGAGTATGCTTGAATATCCCTGAATAAAAGAAATAAAATAGACGTTAGAAATGGATGGAGTGAAGGAGATAGACGTTTATACTCACATGTTATCTGGAGAAATCAGGTAAATATGTTTGATTTTACTGTCCCTTTTTTACTGAATGTTCTTCTGTGAGGTAATTTTTTTTTCGTATGATAATTTTGACATATTTTGTCTTACTTTCTGTCTTCAGGGCCTTTGCAAAGAAAGGAGAATTTATTTTGTGCAAAAGTGCAGCCTTGGCATTATATCAGTGCTTAATATTATAAGCCATGAGCTCTTTGCTGCTTCTCATGTCCCAGGTCATCTCTTCAGTACCGAGATACTCTGCTGAAACAGGCTCTCAGTTCTCAGGCTGGATACTAAAACCAATTCATTCAAAATATTTTCAGGGAGAAACACTTAACTGACTTCTGGAAGAGGCAGGGGTATTCATTCCTGCTCCATAATATGTTCCAGTCTTTCCCTGATGGGCCATCCAGTACAGCCAAATCTCATCTGTGAGATTTCCCGAGGGGTTGGGTTATGCCAATGTCTTCTAAAAGAATCAATGCATCTAATCTAGCACACGCTTTTCACTTTCAATAATCTGTCCCAGCAGTGAAGCCAGGGTTAGGCTGAAGAAACTTACTATATTTATTGGCCAAAATGAAATTACTCACTCAGACCATTATAAAAGCAATAGTATTTGGGGGTCCATGAGAAACACAATACCTCAGCCCCTAACAGTAGAGTTGAGTTTTAATGTTTAAAAAACTATTAGCTACTAGATCTAAGGGTTTCTAAGAATTTATATTGTTTTATGGAACAGCATCGCTTAGAAATTATCTACCTTTGTCTGGTAGGAAACCGATCCGAAGCAAAAGGCCCAGAGCAGCTCAGAGATTTCTGGCAGTTGAAGTAGAAGGAGCCAGCATATGGAGACTGTGTAAACCACATTATTTGGATATCATTTAAAAACATCATCTTAGCTATGCCTCACAGCCTTTCTCCACATGATAAAAGTAAAGTTAACCCAAATAAAAATGAGATATAGGTGAAAGGAAGAAACATACCTAGCTAATAAAGAAGTATTTTGAAGTACTAAATATCATTATACACCAAGCAAATGCAAATTAAACTACTTCGAGATCTCATATTAATCCAGGAAGGGAAACTATTATCAAGAAAACAAATTGTGGTGAGTATGTGGGGAAAGAAGAATGCTTGGTGGGGGTATAAAGTAATCCAGTTTCCATGAAATCATATTGAGATTTATAAAAATTTATAGAAATAGAACTACCATCACCCAGCTATTGGCCCTATACCACTCTTGGGCCTATATCTAAAGGGCTCTATCTTACTTTAGAGATACTGGCTCCTTTCTGTTCATTAGTGCCCTGATAGCAATATCAAGGAAATAGGATTAGCTGGATGTACATCCACAGATGAAGGGATAATGTGAATATAATACAGATACATATTGAATGGTATTCAGCTGCAAACAAAAGTTCAATTGTGAAAGGTACAGATAAATTAATGGAACTGAAAAAGTTAGACTGAGTGAGTTAACCAAGACCCAGAAAGACAAGCACTGTACTCATATAGCTAGAGATCTTTAGACTTCTAACTGGATATGCCTACAGAAATCATGAAACCAGAAATACGTTACTGTGGAATGATAAAGTTACCTCAAAGGGTGGAGGAAGTTATTAGAACATGGATTATATCAAGGTAGAGTAACAAAATATTGGGGAGGGATAGGTTTAAGCACTAATGGGGCAAGATGAAGTAGAAGACGGCAAAATAAGAGAAGAGTTAACTGAAACAAAAGCTTTGAAAAAATTAAATATGGTACCCTCCTGTTTCATAATTAACTTAAAAGTATAAGTTAAAACTTTACAACTAGAAAGGAAATGTTCAACTTGGCCTGATAATCCTGGTACAGAAGCCTTGAGTTGCCAAACAAGAATCCCAGAGCCTGGAATAGGACAGAGCCTTGGAACAATCCAAGCCTATGCCATCTCCTTTGTTTGCCATTAGAACTAAATGACAAGTCTGTTGCTGAAGACACCTCACGTTTGTTTGAAAGATATGGACAAGTCAAACTCAAAGCCTAATCTCCAGTTGGCTTATTTTCATCATACCAGAAGGTGATAGGCAGGCCTAGAAGAGAAAAGGCACCAGGGGTCTTGCCCAGCCACGAACCTTACAGAGTACAACACTAACCAGCTAAGCAAGATATGCTCACACATACGATAGAATCCAACTGATATGGGAATAACTAACCACTCTGTGTTCAAATGCAAAGCTTGTTCTGGAAGCTTTATCACTCCTGAATAGCTTCTGCGTGTCTATGTTTTACAACATAGATGTTCCGTGTTCAAAAAAATGAGTCAGTTTTGTCTTGGTAAGCATAAATCTTCATTGAAATATTTCAAAAGAACTGTTAATATTATAAATGAATAAGAAGCTAGTGTGATTAGTTGGATATTAACAATAAAAACAATTGGGGCAATAGATGAAAGTGTAACTACCTAAAGATACATTTTGGTTATAGCATACATTTCCCTTTGAAAAGAATTATTTTATATGTACGCCACAGGCATTTCAGGTCAGGAGACCATCCCAAACCCTTTGGAATGGGAATTACAAATGGTATGAGCTCCCATATAGGTGCTGGGAACTGAATTCACATGCACAGCAAAAATAGCAATACTCTTAGCCCTCCACTCACCTCTTCAGAACCTGTAAGAATTTCTAATCAGAAGTTTTATACACAAAGTTGGATAAATACTTTTTTATTTTTAGTGCCTCATCACTTCTGTAGATTATAATTTTCAGCTCTCCCTCAGGTATTTATGGTTCTAACATGTTTTGTATTGTGAGAATGATGGGGGGGAGAAGGGGGAGATCCATGTGCTTTAGTCTCTGTTACTGATAAGCAAACAGAAGGGTGTAACTTTAAAACTGATATTATCATGCTAAGAAGTAGTGTTAATGGTTCTTTTCAAGAAATAACTTTAAATTTTAATAGCATATTCAAGAAAGTAAGAATGTTCTTTGCCTCTTAATAAATGATTGAGGCCATTAAGGGATGAGTTACTGGGCATACTGTAGAGTTCACACATTTGTAAGTGTAGTGATTCCCTTCCTCAGAGCAATGAAAAACTCTGTGCAGGAAGCATATGGTTAGACTACAGCTATCGCATGCTCCTGGGTTTTTTCCCCACAACATTTATAGATGTGTTTCAACAACGTCCCATCCTCAGCCCCCACAAACACCTGCCTTTCTCCTTGTAGAGAATCCATAATACCAAAGAAACAACTCCATAAATCACTGTGGATATTTCAGGATAGTAATGAGATATAAGTACCTTCGAAAGGACCAAAGCACTTAGATTAGGCTCTAAGCAATTAAGCTATTCCTTCTACAGCCCTGAGAGCTTTTCCAGTCCTTGATTAGGCAAAGGAAAAAAACAAAACACTAAAATTAGTCCTAAAATTTTAAATCCATCATGAAAAATTTCTGTTTATTAAAGGTTTTCAGGTTCACAATCAACACTAAAATATTTCTTGACTGAAGAAACTCCCAGAAAATTAAAAAAAAATTAAACTAGGCTAGGAATGTGTGCCCTAGAGTGAACAACACTGTTTGCTTTCTATGTAAAATGTTTCTCTACAGGCTCACAAGTTAAAAATTGATTCACTGCTAGTGGTGAACTATAGAAACATTTGGATATAGGTAGCCAATGCAGGACCATAGAGAAACAGCTAGAAGGTTATATATCACAACTTGGTGGTTCACTTCTAGGCTCTGATTTCTATTTCCTGATTGATGGAGATGTGTTCAGTTTTCTCACTTTCCCACTGATGCAAACAAAAGCCAGTTCCCTCACTATATCCAAGATGGGGTATAGTCCCTGAACAATAATCCAGATAAATATTTCTTCCTTTAAGTACTTCTTGCAAGGCTCTCTGTAATAGTGATAGATTTATTAATGCAGAAAGTTGGACCCTGTGACAAACAGAACTATATTGTATATGTGTCTTAGGAACTAGTTTGTGGAGGAGAATGCAGAAGGTTTAGATGGTTCAGGCAGGAAAGGCCCCCAAAGTGTAGTAATATAATTCTCATGGAAGTTCAAAAGACCAAGACAGATTGAAAGAATGACAGTATTCAGAGGTTTTAGAGAGGACCAAGGGACTCATTGGGAATTTGATTAAAAATTATTCATGCTATATTCTAGCAATGAATCTGGCTATAGTGTACCTGGATCTAGAATACTGGAATAGAAGTGAATTTAAAAAGAATGGATCAATTTACTTGGCAGGAGGAATTTCAAGCTAGTGTACCATCTGATCCGTGGCATCATTTTGATCACTATATAGTAGACACGTTTATAGAAAGATTGCACACAACAAAACAGGCCAGAAAAGTATGGAGCAGGAGTGTTTGGGCAAGGAAGCAGCCGGAGCAGATTTGGACTGGACAAAGGGACAGTGAACAAAATGTCTGTGGACACCGTGGAGATAACGGACAATGATATTAGTGAAATTAAGGAGAAAACTTGGGTTTCGCACTCTGTCTCCACAAAAGGTACCTTGTGGACAACAGTCCACCCACGGAAGACTCCAGTTTGTAAAACTAAACTCTCAGTTGAGAACTTCCATTTTGAAAAGAGAATGCTTGCACAGTAAGATGACAGATATCTTAATACAGGACTATGTATGGAAATGTTTTCCTCAACTCAATTAATGAGGCAGATAGTATTCATTTTAGCTTTGGTCCAGAGTACTGATTCTCTCTTGAGTTGACAGCAGAATTTGGTGTGATTTACATGATGTTGATCATGCAATTTGCAAGACAGAATCCCGGAAGCATGCACAACCATTCTACAGAGTGGCTGTGGCTATGTAACCTGTCCTAGAGTCAGACTCCGTATCTGGGGCTCTTGAGTTATGCATGAAAGCTAAGAAGCTGATGTTGAAGCTGCATTGGCATTTCCAGATGACATCCCACGTTACCATTAATTTGGGGAATCTGTCAAGGAAATCTCCAGACACTAAATAGAAGCAGAGCAGAAAAGAAAATACGAGTATAGGAAGTAGCAAAGCTGGATGGGCAGAGGTACCCATGTCTATTAGTATCTAAAAGATCTACTTTAAGTGCTGAATGTTGGGGAGGTAGATGGTTTTCCTGTGTGTTTTCTGCCTTGCTTGGGCTCAGCCTTTCCTCATTCTCTTCCCACTCCTCACTTTGGAATAGGAGTATTTAACCTCTGCCATCACCATATACTGGCTTTTAAAAATATATATATATGGGCTCAAAAGCAAGCAATTGCCTGGAATCTTGGAAGAGATACTGAGCTTTGGACTCAGTTGTAACTGCTCTGCTCAAGAGACTCTTGAAGTCAGACTGAATGCCTTTGGCATTTTTAGGTAGCCATCAGCCTGTGGGAGTCAGGAAATGAAAATCTGTGGTTTGAATGGGGAATGTGTTTGCTCCTTCTTTCTCCCTCAGCTGGTGGCACTGTTTTGGAAGGCTGTGGATCCTTTTGAATGGCGGTCTACCTGCAGGAACAGGACCAAACGAAAGGGTCTTGGGGTTATGAATTGGTTTTACTTCCAGTATCAGATGTTTGGTTCTTGATCCATGGAGATGTGTTGATTCCCCTCATTAACATACAGCTGTGGTTATAAGTCATTCCCTCTACTATACCTTCCTGCTATGATAGAGTCTATTCCCTGAGCAAGAAACCAGAATAAAACTTTTCTGTTATGTTAAATCATAAAAGAAAAGATGTACTATCCCACACTAGCACTGGCTACTCTCTAGTCCCAGTAGTCTCATCGCCTCCATGGCTAGTCCCATGTAGCAACCACTCATCTCACAGATAGCTATCACAAATTCCCGTAACCTAGTAAAATCAAACCTCTAGAGGCTTGTAATTTATCAGTCAGATTTATATCACAAAATTCTCACCCCACAAAATGCCCACACAAAGAACTCAGAGCCAATTGGTATTGATATAAGCTGCCCACTTAGATTGGACAAATTGTCCTGTAGTAATCCGTCCCTTTATGATATTCATAGCTGTGTCTATTTAAAACCACACAGATCTGGGTCGTCCTTCTTTTCCTCCATCTTCCTTCCTTCTGCCCTCCCTCCTATCTCTTCTGCCTCTCATAAACTCTGTGCCCGCCCTCCTTTTCTACTGTCCGATCACTGGCTCCAGCCTTGTCTCTCATCTAACCTCACCTGCCTCAGACAGCAATCTACACTTTCCCTCAAATGGCCACCATATTCTATCAGACCAATAAGAAAGTAACAAATTTAAATGTAGTAACATAAGTGTGATACTATATTATCAGAAACCTTTTCAGAAAACGGCATCCTTAAGACTCTACTGACCAAAGATCCTGGCAACTGGCAGTAGAGATGTGGAAAATGAAACTAAAGATATTGCATTGCCCTCATAGTCTAAGCAAACAGTTGAAGAGGGTAACGGTCCATGAGCCATTTGGCAGCAACTATCAAGGCTTCAGCACTAAAGTTTCAGCATCCCAGGAGACCTCAATACAGACTTCGAAAGTTCCAAAATTCAATGATTTCAGTGTAAAATTTTAGTAGTAAACATATCTTAACAGACACTCTAGACTATTGGTAGTATCTAAAGACAACTGTGGCTTCACTGCTAAATAAATATAGCTCGTGATTACATCTGATATAATTGTTGCAGCAATTCTTTAGATCCTGATGCTGACAACCAATGACGTGGGGTTCCTCGTATGACTGTATTTCTTCACTCCAGCTGGCACGAACTTAGGTGCACTGTGAGCGTAAGTTTTAGTAATTATTCTTCATCTACAAATAAGATCTTTTGAATAAGATTTTAGGGTTTACAGGATGTCTCAGTGGGCAATGTGTTTGCCCCACAGCACGAGGACCTAATTTGAATCCACAGAAACCATGTAAAAGCTGAATGCTGGAACATATGTTAGTCATCTTAGTGTTTCTATTGAGAGATGAAGACTGAAGGCAGAGATAGCTTGCTCATGGGCAAGCTTGTCCATTCTATGCAGCAGAGACAACAGTAACCACAACAAGAAGCATCAGGCAAGATGATTATTCAAGAACTAACTCACATATTTGTACTGTTATGTCATGTGCCTGTATTCATATGACAAACACAAAAGATGAAAGATATAATCTCTCTCTCCCTCCCTTCCTGCCCCCATCTCTCTGTCTCTCTCTGTCTCTCTCTGTCTCTCTCTGTCTCTCTCTGTCTCTCTCTGTCTCTCTCTCTCTCTCACACACACACACACACACACACACACACGCACGCTCATATCCCAGTCCACACCCACCAGGTCCCCCCCCACACACAAACACACAAAGAAAGAGAGATAGAAGAACAAGAAGTGTGGTTTATAGGATTAAATTTTAGCATTGTAATCGTGATGATGTTTCTTCTAATTTGGGAATTAGCATGAAGATGATTATCATGGTCCCCAGATGTCACAAAGTAGACAAAATAATAAATAAAAAGATTAACATGGAAATAATCAAATGGAGTGTTCTGTACAATTTGTCAAAGAACTTGCTTTAGGCATAGTGAAAAATGCAATATGAAAATGCATATAGAAACTAATCATACAAGTTAATTAATTTAACTAGGAACTTGTAAGCCAGTACATTCTCATCTGCCTAACTACACGAGTGCAGCCTCAAATATAGACACCACATTAGCTGAGACATTCATATTCATAATTCTCCTGTTTTCCACCAAGAAAATTATAGTTCCTAATGTGGCTATTTCACCTAAAATGTGGGAAATAATGCTTTTTGTACTTTATGCTGTGGATCTGATTGTCACATCTGATCAGCAGCAGCTCTTTCAGCAGTATGTCAAGTGAAAAATTGAGTCTTGGCAGCAAAAATCTAATGTCTACCTCTGGAGGTATTTGAGTTGGAAAAGTAATTTCAAGACCACTTGATTTCCATGAAGATTTTAGTTAACCTACAGAAAACATAAGAGACCCTTGATCTTACCTTAAACTTTGTCTGTACATCTACATATTTTGGACAAAAGAAAAAAATTCCTTTGGGTACCTCCAATCAGCCTAGGGTTGATGCTCAACAGGCAAAGATCATAATTGTTAAATATCCTGCGTCTTCTCTCTGAAGTAATAAAGCTCAAAAAGAATGAGGCTTAATTACTTGTAACATGGTACTCCTGTAGTGAAAGTTCTGGGACAGTGTTTGTTTTCTTCAAAATCCATAAGGAGTTTGTCACAATGTTTTTATATAAACCAGTGTAGAGTCAGGTCAAATTATGATGATAAAATGGTTGCTGTTTCTGGTCTTAGAAACAATATTAAAATGATGACTCTTCACAAAATCATTGTCTAAAAAGTACATGAAAGGAAGAATGAATGGCCAATATGCCAATTTGAAAGGGGAGGGGTTAAAGGAAAACATTTGGATAGTGTTGGATTTTTATTTATTTATTTATTGGATATATTTTCTACTTACATTTCAAATGTTATTCCCTTTCCTGGCTTCCTGTCCATGATTCCCCTATCCCATTCCCATCCCCTTCTATAAAGTTGTTCCCCCTCCCCAACCATGCCTTCTTCCAGCCTCCCCGCCCTGATATTCCCCTACACTGGGGGATCCAGGCTTGGCAGGACCAAGGGCTTCTACTCCCATTGGGGCCCAAGACAGTCATTCTCTGCTACATATGCAGCTGGAGCCATGGGTATGTCCACGTGTACACTTTGGGTAGTGGTTTAGTCCCTGGGAGCTCTGATTGGTTGGTATTTTTCTTATGGGGTTGCAAGCTATTTCAACTCTTTCAAACCTTTCTCTAACTTCTCCAATGGGGACCCTGTTCTCAGATAAATGGTTTATTGCTAGCATTCGCCTCTGTATTTTTCATGCTCTGGCTGAACCTCTCAAGAGACAGCTATATCAGGGTCCTGTCAGCATTCACTTCAGGGCTTCATCAATATTGTATAGGTTTGGTGGCTGTATGTATATGGGCTGGAGCCTCAGTTAGGGAAGGATCTGAATGGTCATTCCTTCAGTCTCTCCTCCAAACTTTGTCTCCATATTTCCTCCTATGAATATTTTTATTCCCCCCCTTTAAGAAGAACTGAAACATCTGCACTTTGGTCATCCTTCTTCTTGAGCTTCATGTGGTCTGTGGATTGTATCTTGGTTAATTCGAGCTTTTGGGTTAATATCCACTTACTAGTGCATACCATCCGTTGTTTGTGTGTGTATGTGTGAGTGTGTGTGTGTGTGTGTGTGTGTGTGTATGTGTGTGCGCGCGCATGCACGTGTGTGGGGGGGTGAGGGAGAGGGAGAGGGAGAGAGAGATTGGGTTACCTCACTCAGGAAGATATTTTCTAGTTCCATCCATATGCCTATGAATTTCATAAAGTCATTGTTTTTGATACCGGAGTAGTATTACATTGTATAGATATACCACATTTTCTGTATCCATTCCTCTGTTGAAGGGCATCTGTGTTCTTTACAGCTTCTGGACATTATGAATAAGGCTGCTATGGACATAGCATGTGTCCTTGTTATATGTTGGAGCATAATTTGGATATATGCCCAGAAGTAGTAGAGCTGGGTCCTCAGGTAATACTATATCCAATTTTTTAAGAAATCTCCAAACTGTTTCCAGAGTGGTTGTACCAGCTTACAGTCTCACCAACATCAGAGGAGTGTTCCTCTTTCTCCACATCCTTGCCAGCATCAGTTGTCACCTGAGATTTTGATCTTAGCCATTCTGATTGATGTGAGGTGGAATCTCAGGGCTGTTTTGATTTGGGTTTCCCTGATGAATAGGGAGGTTGAACATTTCTTTAGGTACTTCTCAGCCATTCGGCATTCCTCAGCCGAGAATTCTTTGTTTAGCTCTGTATTCTATTTTAAATAGTGTTATTTGTCTTTCTGGAGACTAACTTCTTGATTTCTTTGTATATATTGGATATAAGCCCTCTATTGGATGTAGGATTGGTAAAGATCTTTTCCAAATCTGGTGGTTGTTGTTTTGTCCTAATGACAGTGTCTTTTGCCTTACAGAACAGTTACAATTTTGTGAGGTCCCATTTGTTGACTCTTGTTCTTAGAGCATAGGCCTTTGGTGTTCTGCTCAGGAAAGTTTTGCCAATGCCCATGTGTTTGAGGATCTTCCCCATTTTATCTTATATTAGTTTGAGTTTATCTGGTTTTATGTGGAAGTCCTTGATCCACTTAGACTTATGCTTTGTACAGGGCAATAATAAAGGGATGTTTTGCATTCTTCTACATGCTGACCTCCAATTGAACCAGCACCATTTGTTTAAAATGCTATCTTTTTCCTACTGGATGATTTTACCTTGTTTGTCAAAGTTCAAGTGACCATAGATGTGTGGATTCATTTCTAGGTCTCGAATTCTATTCCATTAATCTACCTACCTGTCTCTGTAGCAATACCATACAGGTTTTTATCACTATTGCTCTGTAATACTGCTTGAGGTCAGATGGTGATTCCCTCAGAAGTTCTATTATTTTTGAGAATAGTTTTTTGTTTTTCCAGATGAATTTGCAAATTGCTCTTTCTAACACTATGAAGAATTGAGTTGAAATTTTGATGGGGATTACATTGAATCTGTAGATTGCTTTTGGCAAAATGGCCATTTTTACAATATTAATCCTTCCAATCCATGAGCATGGGAGATCCTTCCTTCTGAGATTATCTTCAATTTCTTTCTCAAAGACTTGAAGATCTTGTCATACAGATCTTTCACATGCTTGGTTAGAGTCACACTGAGGTTTTTGATGTTATTTGTGACTATTGTGAAGGGTGTTATTTCCCTAATTTCTTTCTTGGCCTGTTTATCCTTTGAGTAGAGGAAGGCTACTGATTTGTTTGAGTTAATTTAACACCCAGCCACTTTGTTGAAGTGGTTTATCAGGTTTAGTAGTTCTCTGGTGGAACTTTTGGGGTCACTTAAGTATACTATCATATCATCTGCAAATAGTAATATTTTGACTTCTTCCTTTCCAATTTGTATCCAAAAGCATTCTGTTGTTTTCAGAATGCTCTGGCTTGGACTTTAAGTACTACATTGAATAAGTAGGGAGAGAGTGGGTAGCCTTGTCTAGTCCCTGATTTTAGTGAGGTCGCTTCAAGATTTTCTCCATTTAGTTTGATGTTGGCTACTGGTTTGCCATATATTGCTTTTACTATGGTTAGGTATGGGCCTTGAATTCCTGATAGTTCTAAGACTTTTAACATGAAGGGGTGTTGAATTTTTTTTTCAAATGCTTTCTGAAGATCTGAAGAGATGATCATGTGGTTTTTTTCTTTGAGTTTGTTTACATAGTGGATTATGTTGTTGGATTTCTGTATATTGAACCATCCCTTCAACCCTGGGATGAAGCCTAATTGATCATGATGGATGATCATTTTAATGTGTTCTTGTATTTAGTTTGTGAGACTTTTATTGAGTATTTTTGAGCTAATAATTATAATGGAAGTTGGTCTGAAGTTCGCTTTTTGGGGGGACTTTGTGTGGTCTAGGAATAAGGTTAATTGTGGCTTCCTGAAAAAAGATAGGTAGGGTTCCTTCTGTTTCTATTTTATGGAATAGTTTGGACAGTATTCGTATTAGTTCTATGAAGGTCTGATAGAATTCTGCACTAAACCCATCTGGTCCTGAGCTTTTTTTTTTTTTTTTTTTTTTTTTGGTTGGGGGACTTTTAAATAAGTGCTTTTATTTCTTTAGGAGTTATGGACTGTTTAGATGGTTTATCTGTTCATGATTTAACTTTAGTATCTGGTATCTGCCTAGAAAATTGTCCATTTCATCCAGATTTTTCAGTTTTGTTGAATATAGGCTATTGTAGGTTCTGATGATTTTTTGAATTTCCTCAGATTCTATTGTTATGTGTCCCTTTTCATTTCTGATTTTGTTAATTTGGATATACTCCCCCTACCCTATAGTTAGTCTGCCTAAGTGTTTATCTATCTTGTTGATTTTTCTCAAAGAACCATCTTAGTTTTGTAGATTCTTAGTCCATTTTATTTCTATTTGGTTGACTTCAGCCCTGAGTTTGATTATTTCCTCCATCCACTCCTCTTGGGTATATTTGCTTCTTTTTGTTCTAGAGCTTATAGGTGAGCTGTCAAGTTGCTAATGTATGCTCTCTCCTGTTTCTTTCTGCAGGCACTCAGAGCTTTGAGTTTTCCTCTTAGCACTGCTTTCATTGGGTCCCATAAGTTTGGGTATGTTGCACCTTCATTTTCATTTAATTCTAAAAAGTCTTTAATTTATTTCTTTATTTCTTACTTAACCAAGTTATCATTGAGTAGAGTGTTGTTCAACTTCCATGTATATATGTGGGCTTTCTGTCATTATTTTTGTTCTTGAAGACCAGCCTTAGTCTGTGGTGATCTGATAGGATTCATGGGATTATTTCAATCTTCTTGTATCTGTTGAGGCCTGTTTTGTGACCCATTATATGGTCAAATTTGGAGAAGGTACCATGAGGTGTTAAGAAGAAGGTCTATCCTTTTGTTTTAGGATGAAATATTCTATAAATATCTGTTAAATCCATTTGGTTCATAACTTCTGCTAATTTCTCTATGTCTCTCTTTAGTTTCTGTTTCCATGATCAGAATGGGATATTGAAAGTCTCCCACTATTATTGTGTGAGGTGCAATGTGCTTTGAACTTCAGTAAGGTTTCTTTTAATAACTGTATGTACCCTTGCTTTGGAGCATATATATTCAGGATTGAGAGTTCATCTTGTTGGATTTTTCCTCTGATGAATATGTAGTGTCCTTCCTTATCTCTTTTGATAACTTTTGTTGAAATTCAGTTTTATTTGATATTAAAGTGGCTACTCCAGCTTGTTTCTCAGGACCATTTGCTTGGAAAATTGTTTTCAAGCCTTTTACTCTGAGATAGTCTGTTTTTGTCACTGTGGGGTGTTTCCTGTATGCATCAAAATACTGGGTCCTCTTTATGTATCCAGTCTGTTAGTCTATGTCTTTTTATTGGGGAATTGACTCCATTGATGTTAAAAGATATTAAAGAATTGTGATTGTTGTTTTCTATTATTTTTGTTGTTAGAGGTGAAATTATGTTCGTGTGGCTCTCTCCTTTGACTTCATTGCAAGAAGATTACTTTCTTGCTTTTTCTAGGGTGTAGTTTTCCTCCTTGTGCTGGTGTTTTCCATCTATTATCCTTTGTAGGGCAAGAATTGTGGAAAGATATTGTGTAAATTTGGTTTTTTTTTGTGGAATATCTTGGTTTCTCCATCTATGTTAATTGAATGTTTTCCTGGATATAGTAGCCTAGGTTAGCATTTGGGTTCTCTCAGTGTCTGTATGACATCTACCCAGGATCTTCTAGCTTTTATAGCCTCTGGTGAGAAGTCTGGTGTATTCTGATAGGTCTGCCTTTATATATTATTTGGCCTTTTTCCCTTACTGCTTTTAATGTTCATTCTTTGTTTTGTGCATTTGGTATTTTGACTATTATGTGACAGGAGGAATTTCTTTTCTGGTCCAATCTATTTAGAGTTCTGTAGGTTTCTTTTATGATTATGGGCATCTCTTTCTTTAGGTTAGGGAAGTTTTCTTCTATAGTTTTGTTAAAGATATTACTGGCCCTGGGAGTCTTTGCTCTCTTCTATACATATTACCTGAAAGTTTGAGCTTCTCATTGTGTCCTGAATTTCCTGGATGTTTTGGTTTAGGACCTTTTTGAGTTTTACATTATCTTTTGCTGTTGGTGTCAATGTTTTCTATGGTATCTTCTGCCCGTGAGATTTTCTCTTTTATGTCTTGTATTCTGTTGGTGATGCTTGTATCTCTGACTCCTGATCTCTTCCCTAGGTTTTCTATCTCCATGATTGTGTCTCTTTGTGATTTCTTTATTGTTTCTATTTCCATTTTTTAAATCCTGGATGGTTTTGTTCAATTCCTTCACCTGTTTGGTTATGTTTTCCTGTAATTCGTTAAGGGATTTTTGTGTTTCCTCTTTAAGGGCTTCTACTTGTTTAACTGTGTTGTCCTGTATTTCTTTAATGGAGTTATTTATGTCCTTCTTAAAATCTATCATGTTCATGAGATGTGATTTTAAATCAAAGTCTTGCTTTTCCAGTGTGTTTGGATATCCAGCATTTGCTTTGGTGGGAGAACTGGGCTCTGATGATACGAAGTAGTCTTAGTTTCTGCTGTTTAGATTCCTGGGCTTGCCTCTCACCACCAGGTTGTCTCTGGTGTTCACTTGTCTTGCTGTCTCTGACAGTGGCTTGAACCTTCTGTAAGCCTGTGTGTCAGCACTCCTGTAGACCTGTTTTCTTATAGGTGGATCTGAGTACAGAGATCTGAGGGACAAGTTCAGCTCCTGATGTAGGCAGAATCAAGAAAGGTCCTGTCCCAGACTGGTCCAGGGTTTGTGTGTCCTGAGGCCTACAGGTGGGTTGCTAGGAGTAGAAGAGTTGCTTTTACCTCTGCTTTCAGGAGTGTCAGTGCTCCTTGGCGACTGGCTTTCAGCTCTCTGTGCCTACTATTGGTTTTCAAAACACTGTTTGGTGATATTTAATGTAGTCATACAGGGTTAGAAAGATGAGTGGATCCCTATGTTCTATAGAATATTAAGGAGCTTGAGAAAAAGCTCACAGTACAACAAAAGACTCTTTGTGTTGCAAATAATACTATTTCAGACACATTAAGGAAAGGAAAAGATATCAGAAAAGGGACATTCAAAATACAGAAGCCTTTCTCCATTTCTTCATTAAAACAACCATTTAAAATCAAACTGATTTGAAATGTCCACAGTACCTCCCTTGGTGCTTTTGAACCATTTACTTTGATTAAACAAACGTCTTAGATTACAGTAGCATCTGATATGTTTCAAGCTGCCAACATTATAGAATCGGATATCCTGCCTGCTGACAGGCGACTCAGCTCCCAGAGCAAGTTTGCCTGTGAAAAGCTAATTCATAGCTTTGGGGTGCTGTAAAATAATTCCACAATCTGAAAACCCACTGTGGTAGTAAGTAATATCCCAAGAAGTTTTTGCTCTGATATTTTTGCTGAGAAGATGTTTGATTTGGATGTATCATACGGATTAATACTAGGCCAAAGTGCAAGCTACAACACACAGTAAACTGTATACCTGATTGCATTTTTTTAGACCATATATATTGCATTTAGACCATATAATATATGCATTTTTCAAAACATGCCTGTACTTTAAAAATATTGTGGATAAATAGCAATAAATAAAATTAAATTAAATGTAAAAATACTTGTAACTTAGAAATATGTAGCAGCATCATTTAATTAATCCTATGGAATTAATGCTTTCTCCTTTAAGAATCTCACATTTATACTTTATACTACAAGGTCAAATAGCCTATAGATATATAGAGATAGAGATAAAGATAAAGATGGCTCTCTACAAAGTTAAAAATAAGCCATGGTAGCAAAGTGACAAAAATTAAGATTTGCAAATGCATTAATTATTCCCAGCATTGCTTATTATTAATTGTCAGCATTAACTAATAATTGTTATCATAAATGATAGTATTAATGCTATATAAAACTAATATAAAAGAATGCAACTTTTAAATGTGTACCTGCTTCAGTAAGTGTGAGTTTACAGCATACTTAAATCTAATTCTTTTTAATCCATTATTTGTTTGTTACAGATAGATTCTAAGAATTTGGTCATTTTGCTTGATACATGGAAACTGGAAAACTGGGCTTGAAGGGAAATAAGGCATATTTGCCAGCTTCCACAATGTTGGTAAACAACCCAAGTATTAATAATGACGTAGAGTCATCAAGGTTTACCTTGTATATGCCTTTTCCAGAGAGCCATTGCCTGCCTCTCCATTCTTACTCATCTTCATTCAGGAAAATCAGACTGTAGCAAGTCATATTTCAGCCACACAATTCTGATCATGACTAAGAAACAACCCAACTTCTCTTGAGTATGGCCTGAGTTCTTTTTGCTGTCATTTTCTTGGCCATGTGAGTCACATTATAATGCACATGCATGTTATAATCTTCCTGAAAAAGACAGTGTTTGGGAAAAGACACAATTTCTTAAACTTTATTCTCAATCTCAAGGGTTTGCTCCATCCTAAGTATACTTGAGTTTACACTTAGCCCCTCTCCAAAGTAGACACCATCTTCCATAGTAACTCTCTTGTGTCTGTGTTCTAAGAATGAGTTAAAAGAAGTTGCTCCTAGTTGGGGTGTGTATATTACTCTTGGAAGAGAGGCTGGAGGAAGCATAATGGCAGAAGAGTGCCATGGCTTTAAAATCTAGGTTAATATGGCCTGGGTGATTTTGTTTACAATGTACTGACTAATGCATGTCATCTAATATCAGTCCCCACAGTGATGGCTTCTGTTCCAGAGTTGTACTGAAGACACTTGGAAACAATTGTCAGTCACCTCAGAAAGGGAAAGAGCTCTTAAGACTACAAGAAATGGTCTGAAATAGGGTGGAAGATAGTGTTAATGGGTTGCTATGAGGCTTGCAGACAACATACTTTCCCTCGTGTGCTCAGAACTCTGGTTTCACATTGGGAGAGGATGGTAACTTGTGAGAAGAAGCTGCTCTCCACACCATATGAGAGTTACTATTAACTGTTTGAGTAGGATCCCTGCCAAAGCATCCTAACTATCTTAATAGGCAAGCCTTGAATCAACGTTGTTTGTATGGGGCTACAACTCACAAACTATTTCTATTCATAAGACTAAATAGCTATTCACAATTATTCCTTATTTATTCTCCTAGCATTATTTAAAATAATAGGTAGAAATAGTTGATACATTTCAGTGCTCTCAACAAAGACTACAAAGCTCTGATGATAACTCTATAGTGATACAGAGAAATCATATTTTAAATTCATTGTGGACCTAATAATGAACACTAAAAGATTTTCATAAATAGAATGAATTGCTTGAATTAATAGCAGCGGCTCCACTATCTGTTATTAAATAATTTCTGAAAATCTTTAACCATGTAATAACATCTGAAATAAAGAATGTGAAACAAGATTTGAAATAGGAATTAAAGGGCAAAATTCATATTATAGGCTAGATAAGATGCAAGAATCAATAGTTTCTTATATTCCTACAGATGGAAAATGCAATATGAAAGTAGTATTCTATTTGCAAAAGCATTGTTAACAAGAAGGCGAGGCTAAACAGTAAATGTGTTGTAAAATGGAACCGAATTTTTTATCCCAGATCTGTTGGCTAATGTGTATCTCTTATAACATATTTAGATATCTAACCTATTTCTCTCACTAGTAAAACATAGATTAAAATAGATTTAACTCATCAGATTTTTGCTATAACTTTGAGTTAATTCTGATGTACCTGTATTGTCACCTCAGTCCATCCAATATCTCTAAATGATAAATGTTGTCATTAATACACTTTCACCTAAGCAGTAGAAATTAGTAAATGCAAAGTAACTACACAGAGCCACTAATCTATTATAGGACACAATGGAATTTGAAATGAATCCCAGGTGTTTGTATTCAATGCTCACCCCCACCCCATACACACATACATGGTACCATTCATTGGTACTTACTGAGACATGACTTAATGCTTAGAAGATATAAAAGAATGAGATGAAGATCTGTAATATCAAAGAGTGAAAACAGCCACTTAAAGGAAAAGAAACAGCCACTTAAAGGAAAAGGTGGATAAAACAGGGAAAAGTATCCAAGGCAGAATCACATGGAAGGCAGAAATAAAGACACGTATATCCAGAGTGTGGTAGGCAAATGTTGTTTAGGGAAAAAGGAAATGATAAAAGGCCCAGTTTATATGGCCTTCCGGATATATATTGAATTCTGCCCAAAACAACTGAATGTCACTGCAGTGTTTTGAATATATGGGGCAAAATATACACATCTAAATTTTCAACACAGTTGCTTTGTTGAGAATATAGGAAAACAAGACTACAGTCAGGGATCTTCTGGAAACTATTACAGTTGTCTATTGCATATATGAGATAATAGGACAGATGGTAATGACACCAAAATTTTATATGAACTGATCTCAACAGTGGCAAATAGGAAAGCCATTGATTTCAGAAGAAACAGTATTTGGTAGAAAGATCAGTGGTTTATTCCAGACATATTGAATACAAGTTATTTCCTTAGTAGTCCAACTCAAGATGGAGAATTGCAAGGTGTAAATGCAAATGAAGTATCTATGCTGGGGATGTAAAGCCATCAGGCTAAATGAAGACAAGAAAAGCACAAATGTGGATTTAGACAAAGACCAAGGACAAAGTCTGAGAAGCTTACAAAATTAAAAGGCTTATTATTTTTTAATGTTAATCACCAGGGAATAGAAGTGTTTGTTAAGATCAGGATTAGATGGTGTGGGCTTGGGTGGAATAGGTATGGTCTTATTGGAGGAAGTTTGTCACTTGGGGGTGGGCTTTAAAACCTATGCCAGGACCAGTCATTTGCTCTCTGATGTGGATTGGGAGGTAGGTATCAGCTACTGCTATAGTGCCTGCCTTCACGCTGCCATATTCCTTGACTTGATGATAATGGATTAAACCTTGGGAATTGTAAGCAAGCCCCAATTGAATACTTTCTAAGTATTGATCATGAGGTCTCTTCGCATCAACAGAAGAGTGTCTGAGACAGTGTCTGAGAACAGTTTAGAAAGGATCTGCCCAGATTCTAGGCAGCTCCTTTTGAATAGGTAAGTATAATGACAACAAGGATATCTAGCTATCTGGCTAATGGCTACGGCCAGGACCACAAAGGCAATGGGAACAATGGGCAGAACATCTCTAAAAGCAGATATTATCATACGCCATGCCTTTTGGTCATCCCATTTAAAACACAAAGCAAAAGCAAGACCATAGTAAGATTGTGCTGCATCTCAAAATGACTTCTAAGAAAAGTCTGATCTACACAGATGTCCAAGGTGATAGAAAAACGCAAGGATTTTGGCCCCTATGGAAGTTATGTCGGATCTCAGTATCAAGCATGTGATAATGAAAACACAGGTTTCACCAATGTTAAGTAGAACTCAGTAGCAGATGCAATCAAGGAAGGGGCTCAGGAGAGAACCCACCAAGGACCTCATGTTCTCACATTTGTTAATATGATAAATGAGTTTTTGGCACCAGCTCCTTCACACTCCATAGTACTTCCAGAATGTCCTAATTGCTTCTGTACATTAAATCTTTCTAATGATAACAGCATTAGCTCTGTCTCACTTTTATTTGGGGCCAAATTATCATCATTGTACCACAAGGAATTAATTAAAAGGTAACCAGGAAAGGCTGCTGTGAATGGCAAAGGCAGACTTGATTCTGAAAGCCCGTGGCAATCGTCAAAGAACTGTGAAGAAAAGCCAGCCAGCCAGCCAGCCAGCTCTGCCAGGGCCCTGTCTGGTATTTTCAGTGTTGTTCATTAGGGAGGGCATGGTAGGTCAGAGGAAGGGGACAAGGAAGACAGAGGATACATGGAGAAGAAATTGAGATACCAGTTTTAAACAGAAGCTTGGGCTGTTCACGTTGGAAGCATTATTTGGTGTAATTGCATATGTTCAGCATTTAATATCTCTAGGGAGATTTAGCCGGAGTTGCGACTTCACACATTTAATGAAGCGAAACTCTCTCAGGCCAATGTAAGGCATATCTAAGGATGAAAACCAGTAATTTACAGCTTTAGTGACCTTATTACAGTGTACTTTGTGCTTGGCTGCTCTTCACTCTTATCTGGGCCATTATCAAAGGCTCCTGTAGAATATTGGCCATTAGCTGCATACAGACCAAGAGGCTTTCTCTTGAAGGACTATAAAAGGGTGGGGAAAATATTGAATATTTTATCTAAATTCCTAAGAAAAATCAAAATAGCAACATGTTCTTTGAGAGGCTAATATGCATGTGAATGGTAGTGATGAGGCGAAGTTACCAATAACAAACCAGCCTTGGTGCAAAGGCTTCTAAAAGATGAGCTAATTACACTGACAGCCCAAATAACAATGAATATTCTCCAGTAGCTGATGAATAGCTTCTGATTTCCAGATGTCTAACCTACATCTGTGCTATGGAGATGGAAATAACAAAGGACCGAAGTATATTATTCTATTTGCCAGATGTCAGTGCCTCAGAATGGAAGGAAGAGCTCAGGTTTGCTGAGGGTCATACTTCAAAAAGTACCACCACACATGACCACTTTAACCTACATGCAGGGCTGCTCTATTTCATTCAGCTATACATGAACCAGAAGTCTGAAGATGCCTTCTATTAGGGACCAGACAGTAAAGACTGCCGGCTTTGTGGACCACATGTATTCTCTATCAAATATTTGTTGTTAGGCTTACTTCGTTTCTCTGAATTAAATCCTTAAAGAATGAACAATATTTGGATTGTAGTAATGATCATGCAAAATTCCCAACTGTGATCTATGTTCTTCTGATCCATGTTCCAGGCACTTGACTAAACTCAATAAAATAACAAAAGACAATCTTTCCTCAAGGACACTGGGAAGGGAATAGAGTATAAACCCATCATGAAGCATAAAACCTCCTTATCATGGAGGTATTTTAAAGAGTTCTCAAGGCTTAAGTCAAAAGAAAAGGTAAAGCTGGGAAGAGTGGTTGATGAACATAAAAATTGAAAGCCTAGAAAATACAGTTTTATCTGAATATTCATGATTTGAGATCATGAGATGAAAAGGAACCTTTTGGTTTTGCATTTTGTTAATTCAAAGATTCATTGTGGTTGATGAAAATTTATAACAAAAATATTCAACCTAAATAACTGTGTTTTTATCTGTGAATTACATGACTACAAGAACGTAAGAACACTAAGAGAACCTAATTTCCTCACATGGAAAATGGCAGTCCTAATGCATGTTTTTAACTTCATTGTAATGGTCTATTAGGTAGTCAATGAAGTAACATTTTCATAAATGATAAAGAAAAAGAGCTAGAACCACGTAGCAAGACCCTGCTTCAAAACCAAAGAGCAAACCAAACCAAACCAAACCCAAACACCCAAAAGGAAAATTCCTCAATTCATAGGGCTAGGGGAAGGGGTCAGTGCAGTAATATTTGTTTCATGTGTTACAGATCATTAGCTTGATGTGAGGTATATAGCATGTCTGTATTCATAATTGATAGAATGCTTGAGAATCACTTTAAGTGTGGTGTCCCATACTATGTAGGATATGTTTAAGAGGCATAGGCTGGACAGTCATGAGCTCAAGTTCATCCTGGGCTATACCTTTACTTCCTTGGGTACAATAATGCCATCTAAATGTATATCAGCCTGCAAGTGCTAACAGATTAACTTGGCTGGAGACATGGTATTGAGTATTTACTGTACGCCTTGAGAGTTATGAACCCATCCCATGTTGTTCTGTCCATGTTTTCTGTTTACCGTTCTATTGAGATGTAAGAGAACAACCTCTTGTTCCTGCAACCATAGCCAGGAAATATTCTTCCTCCAACCTTGCACTTTGACGGACTGGATCCTCAAATGATGAACCACTATAAATCCATCCTTCTCAAAGTTGCTTCTTCTCAGCTGAGTACAAATGAGACCAATAGAGTATTATTACCTATTTTACCATGTATAACAGCCTAAGAAGTAGTCTATTGTATCCTATGTGGTTTCTTAATTAATCTATATTAAAATATTTCTGAATTATTATATTCATAGGATTTCGATCTTTGAGAGTTTTAACATTTGGTAGTGAGGTATTTAGGGTAACATTTTGTTTTTTTTCTTTTATTTCATTTCTGGAATTATGAGTTATACACATAAAATCTATGCAGAATGAAAACCTATAATAAGCAGCATAGAATTTCTGTAAGTTTTTGGTCATAATAGGTCATCTACCTTTGCCCTTCCCCTTAGCAGATTCTGTAGAATTTCCCTGAGTAGAATCTGGTAATCTCAACCTGAAATATCAACCATGTTAACAGAGATAAACTACTTAAAACTTTTCTTTCTAAAACTGATAAGTACTCCTCTGGATGGCTTTGACGTCTCATTGAAAGAAAGAAATGGTCCCAAGTTCATAAATGGAGTATGTACCTCATAAATTACAAAGGCATAAAGTAGCATCATGCACTGTGTGGCAGTACCTTCCTGAATTCACAGGGAAGAACACACTTGAGACTTAGTCTGTGATTCACCCGTTTAATAAAGAACCTTTCTGTGTTACTAATCAAGGATCCTTTATATATGCATGTACACACTTAGTGAAAAAAAATTTACCTTTACTTTAAAGCTATCCTTTGTAGAACCAATAAAAGACAAGGTTTGCACACACAGACTTCTTTTTTTTTTTTCTTTCAGTTTTTCTTTTTTCTTTTTTTTCCCCCATCTTTATTAACTTGGGTATTTCTTCTTTACATTTCAATTGTTATTTCCCGGTTTCCGGGCCAACATCCCCCTAGCCCCTCCTCCTCTCCTTCTATATGGGTGTTCCCCTCCCCATCCTCCCCCCATTACCGCCCTCCCCCCAACAATCCTGTTCACTGATGGTTCAGTCTTGGCAGGACCAAGGGCTTCCCCTTCCACTGGTGCTCTTATTAGGCTATTCATTGCTACTACATATTCAGTTGGAGTCCAGGGTCAGTCCATGTATAGTCTTTCGATAGTGGCTTGGTCCCTGGAAGTTCTGGTTGGTTGGCATTGTTGGTCATATGGGATTTCAAGCCCCTTCAAGCTCTTTCAGACTTCTTAAGGCAACTATTCCCTTTAACTTAGCCTGAGACTAACTCATTACCAAAGACTTCTTTTTATGATTGAAGAATCCCTGCCACCTTCCACCAAGTACAATCAAAAATATTTTTCAAAAATGCTTCCAAGCCCACTGAACTAGTATTTTCCTTGTTTCCTCTCTTGTCATCACTGATTAGCAGAATATTTATAAATACACAGAATCTGTCTCTGTTCTAGATTGCCCATTGACCCTGCTGACTTTGCTGGGGCCAGAGTTAGTAGGCAGGCTTGTAGAAGCGAGTGGTTGTGGGCAGGTCCCAGGATTCATATTTGAATTGTCAATGAGCTGTGGCATAGACTCACAGGCTTTATAAGTATTATGACTGAAGACATATATGTTTGTTGGAAAGAGCTCTTCCTAGCAGATTCATAGAGTTCATATATTGTCTGCCATTTGGGAGCTCAATAAATATTTATTAACTCTCCTGACTAGTTATATGTCAGCTTGGCACAAGATAGAGGCATCTGAAAGAGGGAACTGAGAAAATCCTTCCTTAACATCCTGCTACAGAGCATTTTCTTAATGACTGATAGCGGAGGTTCTAGTGGCTGGACACTGGCCCAGGGTAGGTGATGTTATCCTTGGGCTTATGGTCCTGGGTTTTATAAGAAGACAAGATGGCAGGGCACAGCCATGGAGCAAGCCAGTGAGTAGCACCTCTTCATTATTTCAGTATCAACTCCTGCCTCCTGGATCTTGTACTGTTTAAGTTCCTATCTTGATATCCTCCAATGATAAACAGTGCTGTGTAAATGCATAAGATGAATAAGCCCTTTCCTCGTGACACTTTCGTCATGGTATTTCACCCATGCAGTAGTCATCCTACCTAAAATATTAACTAATTAATAAATGTTTTCCCCACTCCTGATATGGAAGGTCAAACTCAGAAAGGCTAACTGATTAGGGATCAGATGAAAATAAAAATCAGGACATTTCCATCTCTCCCACGCTACTGCAGACTCTGGTATTGTGTAAGAAGATTGCAGTTTACAAGAAGAAGAAAATTGATGTTAAATGCTTTGACTCCTCACGTTTTACTAAAGTGCCAGAGACAGAAAACTCCTGAAGAAATCTGCATAATATGAGCAGCATTGCCACCCCGGAGATTGATGTGCTTTCAATTAAATCCAGAAATTTGAGATATACAGCTTGCTTATGCAGCTGATCATGGCACTTGGTATCTTAAATGACAGAATATGCTCCTCTGCCCAAGGCTGAGTGAACAGAGGAGGACCATCAGCACCCTGTGGTTAAATGAAGTGCTGATTACCCTTGATTCCTGGTTATGCTGCAGAGCCATTTTGCTTGTGGGAGAAGAATCTGGAGAAAAACTTTAGGAGACAAAAGGGCTGAATTTTATAAGTTGGATTCCCTGCTGACAAGCAAGGGCATGCAGGCAGGGCTCTGAGCAGCTCAGATCACTTACAAGGGACTTTCCTGATGTGCTATATTATATGTGATCATGTCTGTCGTTTTTTCTGAGCTAGCATCCTACTGCCACTTAGGTGTCACGGGGTGTACAAATGTTAACAAAGACCTAGGGGAAGAGACTGAGTTTTGTTACAAGTGTTGATCGTGCTCCCTCGGTTTTGCCTGATGGATATATACGCTCCATGAGAAGGTCACTGGTGTTGAAATGGTCCTACGTGATAGCCATCAGCATTAACATTTGATGAGCCACGGACAAATGGTAATGGGAACATGAGTAATGCTGATTGATTCTCAACTTAAAAAAAGGGAAGAAGAACAAAAAGATTTGATAACCATTGCATCTGATAGCCTCTGGTGAAGGAACTGAAGAACATTGATTATTCTCTGCATAATCCCACCACTGTCATTGGAAGGAAAGGAGGAAAATTTCGTGAGCAAACATCTTGAGGGGTACTGTGTGAGTGCCTTTATTCTAAGCAGAAGTAAATACAGACAAAATGCTATCTACGTTCACAGTGTATCTGTGTCATGTGAAATACCAAGCATCTTCATCTAGGGTGGGAGTCACCAGATTTCTTGCTCTCCCCCAGCCTTTCCCACCCACTACTCTGTAATATACTCAAAAAAATATTTGAGTCCACTGGTTCATAAACCTAAAGTGAAACTATTTCCAAGTACCATGTTTATATAGAAAAGGAAATACATAGTAACACAAACTTAGATACACATAGTATGGATCCAACCTTCCTGCCTCAGAATTGCTGTTTATAGACATGTTTCTCAATGCATTTATTTTGCCTAGCATATGTGCATATTTACAGATTTATACTATTATATGTGATATGCTTTTGAGTACTGTTACTGGGTTTTTCTTTTTAGTAGAATAGGATTAATATGACCTTATGTATTTAAAGGAATAGAAATTAAGTTCTCTCACTTAACAAAATACTGGAGCCAAATTTGAGAAAAAGACAGATAAAATAACTTTCTAAAGTATATTAGAAAGCTTGAGACGTATACAAGGACTTTAGCCTTGGATTATTATATTGTGTTTTGTCATGTTTGGCATCGTCCTCTTGAAGGCCTGCTCTTTGCTGAAGAGGAAAATGAGGGAGAACAAATGTAGGGGAGAAGGGAGTCATGGGGAAGCTAAGGGAATTGGAACGAGGAGAATCTGTGGTTGGGATGTATTACATGAGAGAAAAATCTATTTTCAGTAAATAAAAGAATAAGAAGTGGAAGAAAATAACTAAGGGATGGTGGCCCTCTAGCATCCCATTCAGTTCCACTCTCTGGCAATCACATTTCTCATTCACTGTGTTTATGTGACATCTGATCGGAGAGATGACTCTAGATCACAAGGGAAATGTTAGCTTTTATTGAAACATTAAATGGTACTTTAAAGCAATTACAAATCTCTTGCAAAATACAGTTATATTAAACAAAATATGAATTTCAAAAGCTAATATAAGACCAAATTGTTTTACACCAAAGCTGAAATAGTTTGGGAGACCATTGGAAACAGAGAACATGTTGACCTCTGCTCTCTCCAGGGAAGGCTCTCTCTGCTTTCATCATCTGTTGGCTCCTAGTTCCTCTGTTCTTTGGCTAAAACAATTATCTAAAGAGGGTTGGACAGGTCAAAGTAGTGAAGGACTGGGCAGTCAACACAAGGAAAGAAGTAGCAAGAAAGAAACACTGACAATTAAACCCTGGTATACTCATGCTTTTCTCTTTTTTTTAATTTTATTTTTCTTGGATATTTTATGTATTTACATTTCAAATGTTATCTCCTTTCCCCCCTCCCATAAGCCCTCCATGCTCCCCCTGCTTCTATGAGGATGCTCCCTCCCCCACCTACCTACTCCAACTTTAATGCCCTGCCTTTCCCCTACATTGGGGAAATGAGCCTTCACAGGATCAAAGGCTTTTTCTCCTACTGATGCTTTTCATAACAAATGCCCTCCTTGCCTTGTGTACATGGGTAAGATATGTAACACCCATTTTTCTGACCTCTCAAAAGAAGATGAAAAGCCCTACTTTTTTCTGTGTAAAATCTTTAAGTTTAAAAACACAATAATTACTTAGCATGTTTTAACCTGATGTAGGACAAAATTATGATCTCTGTTCTAGTGTTTGTTTCTCTTATGCAAAAGAGGAACTAAAACCATAAAGAAAGTAGTTGAACAATTGTCAACTCATGTTTTTTCTTGCAAGACAATTTTTAAAAAATGTTTATAATTGAATATGGTTATAAACTCAACAGTGTGAATAATCTTTAAAGGAAGCCCATAACAAATAATTTATATTATTTTTCATCATTTTATACATATTTCAGGCAGAACTACTATATTTACATCATATTAGCCCCTCCCTCTCTACTTCAAACACCTCCAATGTTCCCCACATGTGTGGAGGATCTCTCACAAACCCTACCTCAATACCCACATGGCAATTAATGACTACTGAGAGAAAGAATCAATGTTCCCCAGTAGTCTGAGAGACTCCTCAAACAATATAGATTATTACAATTGCCATTGGTGGCTTCTCAGATAGGACTTGGAAAAGTCAAACTACAACTGACCAGGAAGCTTCCTCCCTGAAGACTAACTCTCTTATCATTCAAAAGTTATGCAAGCTGACAAGAAAGAAAAGTAATTAAAAGATCTTCCAGCATTAAAGTCCATGACTAGTTTGTCAAAATATACTCAAAATTACAATAGTAGTACTTATATCTTGATGCAACGAAGAGCCACCTAATTGGACATAAGGCTCACTTAATAGAAGGGGATTCATGCATAGTTCCATATACCTAGTTTGTTACGTCCTGACTAATGAGGTCATGGATTCTGGTGAAGAAAATACTTTATTACTATTTTTATTCACAGATCGTAATGACCACATTGTTGAAATACAGATGTATTAGTGTAAAAATATATAACAATTAAATCATTTTGTCTATAGAATATGATGCTTCCATTTATTTTCACATGTTATTACAGAAATAATAGGAATTTCTTACATAATGGAAAAAGCAATGGACTCAGACATGTACATATCTATATCTATATCTATATGTCCATATATTTATATATCTTTTGCAGCTTACTGGCCATGACCTTCTATATTTCTGCTTCCTGAAACAAAAGATCAGATAATATTTATGTTTTTATAAATATTAAATGAGACAATATTTGTAAAATATTTAACAAAAATGCTTCTGAAAGATAAATATTTCTATTATAAATAGAACCGATTTTATTTCTGTATGGAATAAGTAATATGAATATTAATAAGTTTCAATTTTAGGAATGTTTGAGCACATAAGTAAGAAAAATTAAGCATTGTTGGTTTCGGATGCCTAAAAATGTAACAGTAGTAATTTGCCTCAGGGTAAGTGTATTTTTTGTGCTTCATCTTGAGGCCGTTACTGCCAGAGGTTAGTCTAACATGACAGATACCTGTGATCTGAAAGTTACTAAATACCATTGGTGTTCATAGTTGCCTCAGGAGACTTTTAAAGTAGGTGGGCAGTTTTGCCATGTGTACATTAAGTGTTAGATGTCCCGGACAAGGACAAAGACCATGTAGCTGCCCCTTCTGTGATTTTTTTTTTCCCTCATCCTGATATGGATTCTTTCTAAATGACCTTGAGCAGAAACGCCCACTGCTTCTGTGACTTCACATAGTTTCTCAGTGGCCTCGGGAGTCAAGCTCTCCTCTCCCTATGTACTTCTCCTCTGCCTTCTCCTTCTGTGGTACCACAGAGGCAGTAGAGGGAGAGCTCTACTCTTGTCCTCTAACCCCAAACTTTTCTATGGCTTTCATTTCAGGGGAGGGACCCACACATTTGCCAAGCTGGCCTCAACCTCATCCTGTATAAGAGGCACACATGAAACCTGTGATCCTCCTACCTCAGTCTTGTGAGAAACGAGATTACAAGTGTGCAGGACTAGGCATAAAGATAAACTTTGAAATGGCTTTATGGGAAAGCCCAGAGCATTGAGACCTTGTCTACCGTGGCAATACAGTATCATGCCATTTAAGTTCAATGCTGCCCCTCAACCCAAGAACCCTGACTCTTGACTTAATCCCCAACACTAAAATAATTACATACCTTACAGACAGCCTCTTCTGCTGACTCTTATAACAACACAGAAATACTTTCTTTTTAAACTTACATGCCATCTGTATGTATACAATACAGCATCATAAAATACACTGACAGTTTTAAAAATATGTTCATAAATAGACATTTTAAATCATCTTAATAAATGCAGGTTAAAGTCACCCGATCAGAGGAAAACAACTGCTGGTGTTTCCTAAATTTGGACTGTCCATCGGATTTGTGTCCTGATGTGATGGGAAAACCAAACCACACCCATACACATAAGCACAAGCCAGAAAATCTATGAATCGTTCAATCATTACAAACATAAATGCATTAGGAAATGGTTGTATTAATCAAGTCAGTTTTGTAAACCAAGGTTGAAGTTTGACAGGAGAGCTGAAGAAAATCAAACCTGGGACTTTACATCTTGATAGCAAATGACGTAGCATCCAGGAGAAAACTGAGTGCAGGACAACAGGCCTGCTGGCTCCTATGAGCAAAAGGTCATGTGCTGGGGGACTTAAAAACAATCAGAATCCCAAGTTGTACTTCTGCCCTAAACGAGTGACCCCTTCGTGATGCTCACAATCTCTTCAATAGAAAATCCTAGTCTCACTCATAAAACTACGAGTTATTGGTAAAAATTGAATCTACCAAAGCTTTCCAAACCCAAATCCTGCCCAGCTATTAGGTTTGCTGCCACTGACACATGTAGACTGACCTTTTGTCCATAGTGCTAACCAATGGGAGATACATGCTAATTCCGTGTCCCTAAACAGATGGAAAACATAGTCCAAGAATCAAAACATCAATGAGGAAGCAAGACTTTGTGGCACTTGGATAAGTGAGATATGATTAGAAGAAGCAGATTCAGAATTGACTACAAGGCTTATCAACTGAAATTATAGTTAATCTAATACTGTATCCAGTAGCAGCTGAGTAATGGGAGCAACAGATATGAATGTAAAATGCTAGAAGACACTTTAGTTGTTAAAATGGGTCAAGAAATGCAATCAGAGAAAACCTCATAACAATGAAAAACATAATAAAACCTCCAAATATGTTTTAGATTAGGGAACACAGCAAAGTGAACGATTAATAAATTGAAATAGCCTCAATAGAACAATAAGCCAAAAAGTGAAGAAAATAAAGAATGGAATAACCAAGATAAAGCACTACAGGAAACTGTGAGAGCTAGAGGGGTCGAAGACACTGGGAGAGCATGGTCCCACAAGCAACTAAGCAGGGTATATGGGGACTCACTCAGTGATTGAAGTGGCAATTGTAGAGCCTGAGGGGGTCTGCACTGGGTCCTCTGAATATATGTTATGGCATTTGGGTTACAGGTTTTTGTGAGACTCCTAGCAGTGGTCATGTATGGGGAGGGGGCATCTCTGACATTTTTTGCCTACACTTGGATCCTCTTTCCTCCCACTGGGTTTTCTTACTTAGCTTTGATGAGTGTCTTTTTTCCTGGTCTTGTTGAATGTCTTAAGGTGTTATCATATCTCTGGGAGGCATACTCTCTTCTAGAGGGAGGAGATATGGGGGAGAGAGAAGATGGGGGAGCCGGTAAGAGTCTAAATTGTCCATGTAAAGCTATATGTTAGCAGTCCACAACATCCATACTGTAGCCTGTATGTTGCATTGCTTCAGAAATTTCTCTGGCAGATTTGTTAGTCCATCTTATGTAAGAGAAGGAAGGAAGGAAGGAAGGAAGGAAGGAAGGAAGGAAGGAAGGAAGGGAGGACGGAAGGACGGGAGAAGAAATAGAAGAAATACAAAGAAAAGAAAGGGAAAGGAAAGAAAGAAAAAGAAAAGAAAGAAAAGTAAGCACTAAAAGGTATGAAACACTATCAAATCTTCTAACATTTGGCTATTTGGTATATCTAAGGAAAGTTAGAAAAAAAAGTTAACAGTGGCAACGTTTAAAGGGATAATGGCTGATACTTCCAAAATTGTTATAAAGAATACACATCTCTCTTGGTCTGTTGTAATCATATTTTCTATTAAGAAAACAAAAGTGAAAGGTAAATGACAAGGTAAATGACAAAGGGCATATCCTGTGTCTTGCAATAGGACATGTGTGATGATATTCCAACAGTTCTCAAGGCCTTAGGCAAACACCACCCCACCCAACCACCCTTTGGTCCTGCTTGTTGCAGCCTATGTTCCTTCTGCCACCTTCACTGTGACTTTCCCCAGCAGATGTCTGATACTCCTGTCACCAACTTTCTCGAGTATCCATCTATCTTCAACATTACAACCTTGTTCTCTACACTCCCAGGGGTGGCCTTCAGTGACTCTGACCCTGATAAGATTCCCTAGCATTCTAAGCTTCTTTTGAAATCTGGCTAGAAGTCCCTGTGACTCCATAATTCTTACCTTCTACAAAATTTTAAAAGCAGCATCATATAGGTGATGCTAAGATATGCTACTAGCTCAAGCAGTAGCCATGCTGTCTTGTTGTCAAGGTTTGGTGAGCATGGAGTACCTGGGTGATTGAATAAAAGGGAAAACTTCTTTCACTGGTCCTATGACACAGATTTCTGAAGTTCTCTTCCCAAAGCAACAGCTTCCAAATTAGTTATATCGTTGAGCCTGTAATGGTCAGAATCTAGTTAATTCCTGAGATGATATTAAGGCACCCTTCTATTCCTAGGGGAGACAGTAAGGTTTCCCGTCTAGTTTTGTTTGTTTGTTTTTGAATAGCCACAAGAGTTATGCTTTCTTTATCCCCAAACTTTCAGAGGCTTTGTGTATTAGTAAACTGTAAGCTTTCCAACTTTTATGCCCTAGAATTTCCTCATCTTTTATTAGATTTTTTAATTTACATTTCAATATTATCCCCTTTCCCGGTTTCCCATCCAGAAACCCTCCATCTCATACCCCCCTTGCTTCTATGGGGGGTGTTCCCTCCCCACCATCTATCCACTCCCTCCCTCCTCCCTGCCCTGACATTCCCCTATACTGGGGCATCACATCAAGCCTTGACAGGCCCAAGGACCTCTCCTCCCATTGATGCCTGACAAGGGCATCCTCTGCTACATATGCAGATGAAGCCATGGTCTGTTGCTGTGTTCTCTTGTGATGGTGGTTGAGTCCTTGGGGGCTCTGGGGGGTCTGGTTGGCTGATATTATTATTCTAAATTGTCACTGTAAATCTATATGCATATTGTACCCTGAATGCTGGCTGCATTGCTTCAGAAATTTCTCAGGCAGATTTGTTTGTCCATCACTTTACACTCCCCTACCCTGTCTTGTCTTAGAGAACAGACAGAATGTAGATTCAGTGCATCACTAGACTGGAACATGAATGGCCTCCAGTTAAATTTTATATGAAATCCTTGTTCTTATCTGAAACATCATAAGCATTATCTGTTTTGTTGACAGTCCTGACAGTTGTCAATCTTCTCTCTTGGAATCCTACTAGAATAAACCACAAGCTTTGCCTACAGTGTTCTGAGATTTTTCTACGGCATGTCTCCAAACTTTTCCAAATTACAGTGGCAATCCATTTTCCAAAAACTCTGAACTATGTGGTTAGATAGTCAAAACATATTATCCCCATTCTTTGCGGTTAAGTTCAAATATCCTAGCAAAGCAACTTAAAGGATGCATCCTTCAGGAACTTCAGTTTCTGATTGCGTGTGTGTGCATGTGTGTGTGTGTGTGTGTGTGTGTTTTGTTGTTGGTGGTGGTGTTGGAAAGAATTGTAACAACAAGGAACAAAACATCCTGATGGGAATACATAAAGAAGAAAGATACTTTTCATGATCTGGAGGTATAGCCTGTAGAGTACCCTACTGTGATGGTTTCAAACTTAGTCCCACTTCCTGAAATGTCTGTCACTTTCATAATGATATATAGGCTAAATACCAAGTTGTACATGTGAACTGCAAATTATAACGAGGATTTCCTAGTTTTAATATCTGTTTTATATTCTATCTACTCATCATTTTACTTACCTTCATATCTTTATATTTGTATGTATATAAGACAAATGATATATACTCATTTCTGTACAATATTAACTATTTAATAAAATAACAATGTAAAAATTGTCTTCTTATAAAAATATATAAGACATCAAAAATATAGATATCTAAGTACAGGGAGAGAAATTGTATGAGCAAATCTATTGTGTCGATACTAATTAATGAAAAGCTATCAAACAAAAATGAAGACAGATCTAATATTTGCAAGTACTGAAGTATAAAGAAACTCAACTATCAGGAATCATTAAAATAGTAAGATCATAATAACTATAAATAAGAGAGCAATCTAGAAAACCAGCAATACCCAGTTATACATCACTTACAGAATATTTAATTGAATGTTAAAATACAAACTGGGTATCAGATGATCAAAAATGTGAAAATATACACACCGACACAAAGATATCATCAAACCTAAAATTCAAGGGATAAAGGTACAAGCCACAGTAATATGGAAAAAATGGAAATACAGGATAGATAACAAACTCTTCTGTGTACCTCCGTGGGTTCCATGATTAAAAAAGAAACATTGATAAAATAATGAGAAGGATTGACATGTTTAAAATTCTATTTAAAGACCTTAATGTGATTCATTTTGAAATAGTTTTAATACATTGGCATTGACGTTGCCTCACTCTCTCTCTCTCTCTCTCTCTCTCTCTCTCTCTCTCTCTCTCGCTTGCTCGCTCGCACACATGCACACACAGACACAAACACAAACACAAACACCAGCACACGCACACATAGCACATGAAACACATACATGCATACACACATACAAGTTATACCACATGGACTGAGAATTTAGGTTATGATTTTGGGGTCATTTTCAAAAATGTATCATCTAAGTTGATTGCCAAAAAGACCTTTGATTATTTTCTGTTTTTAAAGCATACTAAACAAAGAAAATTCATCAGTTGAAATATAAATCTGAATAAAAAATCACCAAAATAAATTGTAAAATCTATAGAGAAAATAAAAGTAGAAATATTATTTTTCAAAAATGTAACTTAATAATATGAATTTTAAAATTTTTATCACATTTATTTGTTTATTGAATCTCTGAGGTGAGAATTCACACCATGTTACGTGTAGGTATGAAGAAAATTTCCAAGAATTGGTTCTCTCCTTCTGTTTTCTGTGTTCCGGGAGTCAACCTCTGGTCTTCTAGTTTGGCAAGAAGCACCTTTGCTCCCAGGCCCATCTTCCCAACCTATATGTGGCTTCTTGAACAGATTTCTATGCTTGATTAATCTTTGATGTGGGCAATCAATGAAAGAGAGTGACCAAGACAGTGAAATGTGTCAGCAATGATGGGGGGCACACCACGTTAAATGTTATGGCTATTAAACATGATAAGGCTGATATAGTCTGATATTAATCAAGGTCACTATTTTGACAACTTACGTAAAATAAAAGACTTTCAGGAAATATACATAAACTCAAAATTAGTAAAGATAAAATTTAGAAGGCACTTTTATACAACAAATTAAATTCACAATGCAGTTTATTCTAGATATTTTCAAATGAGGAAGTCAAGCAAGCATGTCAACGAGACATAGTACTAATATATACAAACTCAGAATAGAGATGAAGTTGTGGTTCCTCATTAACGAAATAAGGTAAACACAAATCTAATGGCACTAAAAAACAAACAAATTCACCCAAAGAAAAGGTGATCAGTCAAATAATTCTGAGAAACTTTGACTGATTTAACTGTTGAAGTCAGTGTACATCACCAGGATAAAGGATAAAAGGATAAAAGGATAAAGGAATAAGTTGTCTTTACAAAAGAATCAAGGAAAAAATAACCAAGTTTAATTAATGTCAATTGCTAATGATGATGATGACGACGACGACGACGATGGCGATGATGATGATAATGACGACAATGACGACGACTATGGTGATGATGATGATGACGGCGACGACGATGATTATGATGACGATGATGATGGAGATGATGATGATGATGTTATAATCAGGAGACAAAGAAAGAAAACTAAATTTTCCTTTAACTATTTTTATTAATCTTTTTTTACATTGTTTATCCTGGCCTGCCCTCTGACTGTTCCCATAACTTCTTCCCACTTGTGTCCAGAGGATGTCCCCGCCTCACCCTCACCCTCACCCTCAGCCCACCAGACCTCCCCACTCCCTAGGGTTAGTCAAGGGTTAGATGCATCTTCTCTCACTGAGTCAAGATCCAGCAGTCCTCCGCTGTACATGTGTCGGGGGTGGGAGCGGGAGCGGGGTCTCATATCAGCTGGTATATGCTGACTGGTTGATGGTCCAGTGTCTGAGAGATCTCAGGGGTCCAGACTGAGACTGCTGTTCTGCCTAAAGGGCCGCTATCCTCCTCGGCTTCCTCCAGCTTTTCCTTAATTCAACCACAGGGGTCAGCAGCTTCTGTCCATTGGTTGGGTGTAATTATCTGCATCTGACTCTTTCAGCTGCTTCTTGGGTCTTTCGGAGGCAGTCATGCTAGGCTCCTGTCTGTAAGCATACCTTAGTATAACAGACAGTGTGTCTATTAAAAACTTGACTATCATAATGTTAACTTTGATCAAGGCATTGATATAATCTTTAAAATTCTGCATCATGCCTACACTTATTTAATTTGTCATGGCACTCCAAATTTTAGCTCATACAATAAAAGAAGTCATGGTGAAATGGTTGCATATGGTCAAAATGTCAGGGTTTAATAATTAAAAACAAAACATGTGTCCTGACAGAGATAAGATTTAGTCACTAGCAAAGATATGAAAGTATGATTGTATCTTTGTGTAATAGTGGTATTTAGAAGTGAAATTTAAAAAGTAATAATGTATTCAAAGACTACAGAGAATACAAATGTGTATCATGTGATTATATTAAATACAAATATTTGTGACTTGTATCAGAAAACTATAAGGTGCTCCTACAGCAAAATAAAATACAGTCTAATAAAAATATCATCTAATGCATTAGAAAAGTCAATGTTGTCAAGGCTGTAGTTCTCAAAATATCACTTACAATGCAATTCCAATCAAATTCAAGCTAAGTCAGTATAACCTTGAAAAAGAACATAAAATTTTAGTACATTTCTATTGCCCAATTTTACTATAGCCTCAAAAGTTACTGTAACTTAACCAGTGAGGTATGAGAATAAATTTTCAAAGTTTGTAGGGAGACTACATATAATTCAAACAGATCTGATTATTTTATCAGTCGTTTACAAGAGAAATATTAACTCTGATTGCAAGAATACGTTTTTCTGTTCACAACTTTGTTCTAGCACAAGATATTCAAATAGTCTTCAGCAGTCATTTTATGAAATTAATACAATAATTGTTAAGAAAAAATAGGATATGTTTTGCATCATTAGCAGTACAGGAAGTGAAAATTAGTTACTCAATAAAATTCTATATATATTCAACTGTGATATAAGAAAAAAGATAAATCTAGTAAAAATGACACTTAAGTTGAATGGGGGGAAAAGTCTCATCAATTTTCATTTTTGCTAGAAGTGTAAAATCCTGCAATCACCTTTGACATGTATGTTACTTTTAAATCTGTACTGTTTCAACACAGTATATGGGGTCGTTAATATTCATATATATGGGTAATCATTCTCATCTTCTCAAACCAAGATCGTTTCTTTACGGTAGAAACATACAAACTTTCTTCCAGTGTTTGAATGTCTATTATGGTGGCCTCTAGCCATTCTGCTGTCAAAAGAACGCTGGGACATCTTTAAACAGTCTTCCTCAGGCTTATTCAGCTCTTTCATAGAAACAGAATATTAAAACCTAACAAATGACCCAGTGTTCACCTGTTCTGTAAATGCAACAGAAATGAAAACATGATTTGCATTTGAACATCTTGTATGTGAACATTTACAGCAAGTTTAGCCATAATGGTCCCTCACTGTGAACAATTAGGATACCCACCAATAAAGAACGAATTGGCAAACTGTGGTATTATCATATAATGAAAGCCTACCATGCAATAAAATGGAACATAACTTCTTATACGCTCAACATGGACAAATCAAAATGTTATGATAAGAGAACAAACGCAGACCCAGAAAACAGCATATTGCGCAGATCTATTTATATGAAAACTAACAACAGGCAGACCAGCTATGGTGAAATTATAGTGACTACGCCTGGGTATACCTGGGCTGGGAAATGAGTTGGGGAAAAAGATGTTATGTATATTGAAATCGACTCAAGAAGCCTTTCTGTCTGTCTTGTTTGATACAATCATTTGATGGTCTTATTCTTTATGAATTATATATATATATATATAAATACACACACAGATATATATATATATATACACACATTTAACAAGTTTTACCAAAAATATTTTATCATTTGTTCATTTTATTATATAGGAACTCTATCTCAATAAATAAAAGTATGTGTGAGGGAATTAAAAAATGTATGATCAAATGAGAAAAATTCCCACCTAGTGATAGTCTTGGCAAATACTTCAACACCCTGTGGAAAGTGAACTCTCACATGCGTAAACACTCATCTGCTCTGTGGGAGTATCACCATGGGAGAGCATATTGTATAGACAGCATTGCTGGCGGCTGTGTTTGTTTTCAGTTTAAGACAATGAGACAATAACAGGCTGTGAATCAGAGATGAGAATCAGTATAAGAAGATCTGGTAGGTGTATGAAAAACGGCAAGCGAGAATGTGATTCGGAAAAGAGCAGTTTGTCTTCTTGTCAATTGGCTGAACTTACATGGGACATCAATCAGGAGGTCTTTTGTGACTATGTCAGTTTGCATTGTCCCCTCTACCAGCTTAACACTCCACAAAACTGGATCTCTAAGGTAAAGAAAATCCTCCCAGGGTATGCATCCAGACTGTCTTTGTGAGAGCTCTTTTGGGAGTTCCTGTTGGTCAATCATCAATGCGGAAAAGAATGGCCCTTACAGTCAACATTATTTATCTTCAACAAGGACAATTAATGTATTCCTGCACATACAGCTGGGGCAGGTGGCAATCTGGGAAGAGTTGAGAAACTAAGCATTTTGTGAATCTAAACAAATCAAGTAATTAGTGAACTGTGGCCAATTTGCTGTGATGAAACCCTGATTTAAACAAAAAGGATTGATCAATGATTTAGAAAGCTAATTCTGAGCCCTTCCACTTCTTATGTAGAAAATGGAAATCATGTTACTTTAACTGGTCATCAATTATAGCACTTCAAAAACCTTTAAGTGTTCGACGGTCTCAGTGTTTCTCACTCTAAATCTCTGAGAAATATAGCATGAGTTTTAACCTTGCTCAGCCCTTTGGCTTTCTTACTTTGATGAACTCACATAATAAGTCAGGCAGGCCTGACATGCCCTGGATCCCAACACTTTCCTCCTGGTATCCTCCCCTCCCTGTCTCTATTTGACAGCCTTTCAGAGAAACCTTATCCTGAGGGTCAGACGCATGTTAAATTCTCACACCCAGAGCTGGAAATATGTTGGTTAATACAGATACACACCCCTGTCTTACACAAAAGACATTTTGCAGGCAGAAATTTAAAAATAAATATGGCCTAGGATTTTTAGAAAGACTTATCAACACACAAGGGAATTTATACAAGAAGCAGTTGGATGGAAACAGTTTAACTTGCTGAATAAGCTGTCGAATGACTTACTTATTGGTTAGGAAGAGTCAACAAGTCACCCATTTCCTTGACGTTGGCTGATATCAGTAGTGATTTGGGTTTCTGCTGATTCTTACAGTGAGGGCTCACTTTTTTTTTTCATCTTTATTAACTTGAGTATTTCTTATTTACATTTCAAATGTTATTCCACTTCCCGGTTTCCAGACCAACATCCCCCTAACCCCTCTCCCTCCCCTTCTCTATCAGTGTTCCCCTCCCCATCCTCCCCCTATTACCACCCTCCCCCCAACAATCACGTTCACTGGGGGTTCAGTCTTGGCAGGACCAAGGGCTTCCCCTTCCACTGGTGCTCTTACTAGGCTATTCATTGCTACCTATGAAGTTGGAGCCCAGGGTCAGTCCATGTATAGTCTTTGGGTAGTGGCTTAGTCCCTGGAAGCTCTTGTTGGTTGGCATTGTTGTTCAAATTGGGTCTCAAGCCCCTCAACTCTTTCAGTCCTTTCTAAGATTCCTTCAACGGGGGTCCTGTTCTCAGTTCAGTGGTTTGCTGCTGGCATTCGCCTCTGTATTTGCTGTATTCTGGCTGTGTGTCTCAGGAGAGATCTACATCCGGTTTCTGTCAGCCTGCACTTCTTTGCTTCATCCACCTTATCTAATTGGGTGGCTGTATATGTATGGGCCACATGTGGGGCAGGCTCTGAATGGGTGTTCCTTCAACCTCTGTTCTAAACTTTGCCTCCCTGTTCCCTCCCAAGGGTATTCTTGTTCCCCTTTTAAAGGAGTGAAGCGTTCGCATTTTGGTCATCCTTCTTGAGTTTCATGTGTTCTGTGCATCTAGGGTAATTCAAGCATTTGGGCTAATAGCCACTTATCAATGAGTGCATACCATGTATGTCTTTCTGTGATTGATATTTTTTAGTTCCAACCATTTGCCTACGAATTTCATAAAGTCATTGTTTTTGATAGCTGAGTAATATTCCATTGTGTAGATGTACCACATTTTCTGTATCCATTCCTCTGTTGAAGGGCATCTGGGTTCTTTCCAGCTTCTGGCTATTATAAATAAGGCTGCTATGAACATAGTGGAGCACGTGTCTTTTTTATATGTTGGGGCATCTTTTGGAGCTCACTCTTATCCTCCTCAGGTTATATATCATGTTTCTAATCCATTGTCACTCCTTTATTCTGAATTCAGGTTGGTTTAAGAAAATACATTTGTAGAAAGACTAGAGAGAGTGCAAGAGAACATACACAGCAGAGATCTACAAGAGCATAGGGTGAGTCAAGGGAGAGTATGGAGCAGAGTGATACAGAGGGAGGATCCAACCTCATTCTGACAGGACATCTCATGTTAAGATGAGGGAAGTCTGTGGTCAACACAGAGGGATTATTAATGCCTGAAGTCCTGGAAAACAAGGCACAAATACCAGTAACGGAAAAGTGGAGTCAGGTAGTTCTTGAAGATAATTTCAGGAGAAAACTGATTTTCAGCATATTCTGCAAATAAATATGGAACTAACACCATTTTATAGAAAATCAAATTTAAAAGACCAGCATAAGGCATCAAGAACTATTGTGCTGATGTTGACGTCCTGTCCCAGCAGGTGCTATAGTGAGTTGCTCCAACAATTTAGAAAATGGAGCTGAGAAGGGGGCATATAGGTCACTGGAGTTGTGTCTTTAAGTGGCATCATGAGGCTCTTGGGAATTACCTCTTCATTTTATGCTTCTTTGCCACAAAATGAGCCTCTATGGGATTACCATTTGATGTCTTCGGTACAAACATAGAAGCCATGGGTCTACTTACTGATGGACTACAATTTCAAAAATGATGATTCAGAATAATGCGATTGCCTTAACTGACTGATATTAAAGAGAATGCTGACACAGAGAAACACAGTCTGATAGACATATAGGTACATGAGTAAGTTATAGAGGCAAGACAATGAATTGTAGAAGTTCATATATATGATGCAGGAGTTCTGATGATCACTATATATATTATGAAAATTTGTATTCCCTGTCCCTAATTTAAGGCACCATCAAACCATAACTGTATGAATCATAAGAAAATTAGTTTAATTACATGTTGTTCTCCTCTGCTATTTTCTTTCTTCTTCTTTTTAAAAAGATTTCTTTATTTAATGTATATGAGTACATTATAGCTGTCTTTGAACACACCAGAAGGGGGCATCAGATCCCATTACAGATGGTTGTGAGCCTCCATGTGGTTGCTGGGAATTGAACTCAAGACCTCTGGAAAAGCAGTCAGTGCTCTTAACTGCTGAGCCATCTCTCCAGCCCTGCAATTTTCTTTAGTAGAACATCTGACTAGCACTGTGGCATTCTGTACTCCACTGCACTTAACTCATATCTAGAAATCCCATCACATTAGTGGCCACAGTACTGTGTGCACAGATTTCACATTATCATGATGAGGACATTACTTATTGCTATTCAACAATAGGCAGTATTATGTAAGCATTAAAACATTATTGCTTTTTGACTCCCTGGATTCATCAAATACCACCAGCTTGTGCTCTATGGCCTGGCAGGGAATAATCATATCTTAACATTTAGCCTTTATGTACACAGAAATATGAAAGCCATATTGGTTTGTCTTGAGTGTTAAGACATGATTTCGTCTTGGCTGGGTCTTCCCTGAAGCCCAGAGGAAGGAGGTAAACAGACTGTCTTCTAAACCCTATGTGTGATGGGGTGGGAAACACAAAGCTTCCAAAAATAGGACTAAGAGACAGAAACTTAGAAGCTTAGCAGAAGCTTTGAGAATCTCTAAAATGAAAGCAAATTATTATTAGGATATGAACAGACTGGAGCAGAAAAGTGTGTCATGTTGACAGGCTAACTGCTCAACTTCTCCTAACTTGAACAATGAAGAACGTAGGAGATTCATTACCCTCATTCTCATTGTGGCATTTGTTCTATTTTACAATCCTAAAATATAAATGCTGTTTTTAACATGTGTTCATGTTATTTTCATAAATAACTAAAGACTATGATGAATAGTTTTTAAACATAATTTACTGTACATAGAAAACCAGTGTCTACAGTAGCTTGGTCATCAAATGTGACCACCACAAGGTGACTATTAGAATCATCAAATGAAAATTCTCAGGCACTGGACTCAGAGCATGAGTAACTTATGGGAAGACCCTTGAACTCTGTAATTACAAGTGATCCAACATACTGCTTAGTTATAAAGTAAGAGGAACGTTACCTTAATCAGTGAAGGTTTTCTGTGACTGATTTACCTACCAAAATGAAGAATAATTAAAAATAGTAACTTGAATTATCTTATGCTAATCCACATTTTTATGCAATATTTGAAAGTATATAAAATATCTTCCTTATTCTGTTCCTTAGGCAGTATTGTCTAGGTATGTGTATTGGCATACATGACAATTTTCAAAAAATAAGAAGGGCAGGCTAGAGAGAAAAAACTTATATGACACTTGTCCTGTAAGCAAAAAAGACCTTAGTAGTTTAATCTTCATTATGTTTCCAGAAGATTCTAAAAGATGGGATGGATCAGCTAATAAAGGCCTAATGGTCAGAGTTCTCACAACCAGTATGGTGGAAGGAAAGAACCATCCTTGTATGTTAATCGCTGACTACCACATGTATACCATGATACATACATACTACCACACACTAAACAAATAAACATAGAAAACCTTTAAAGTGCTGGTTGTGGTGGAGTGAATTTATAATCTCAGCCCCAGGGAAGGCAGAGACAGGAGAATTCCTGCAACTCATACAAGGGCAATCTAACCTATCTGGTGAACTCAAGGTCATTGAGCTCACTGTCTTAAAGGAAGGTTGTATTCCTGAGGACAACATGATATTATCCTCTGCTCTCATATGCACATATACATAAATGTGCAAACGATGTATTCTTCATTCTAAGTTCATCACAGTTGAATCATAACACAGAATACAGAAACTAGAGAGGAATTAGGGTGTAGCGAAGCACTTACAATCTGAGTATTAAAAAGATTCTGTACCACTATAGCTATGGAATCCAGTCCTTTGGTTCAGGATTTGACTAAGAACATAAATGTCTCCCAGACTTCAGTTGTCACTCCATATTTGGAACCATACCTTTACTATATTAAAATATCACAACCTTAGCTCTTATTTAAAGCAAATCTTATTTGCCTCTAAGATTCCATTCTGCTAAACAGGGAAGTAATTGGAAAACCTTATTCTGACCTATGGCTTTCATCACAGATGGGTAAAGGTTTGCATGAATAGACAAAAAATGGTTTTCTAAAAAGACCTAGATATGTTGTACCATTTTCTAGTCTAGTCTGGTCTGGTCTGGTCTGGTCTAGTCTAGTCTAGTCTAGTCTAGTCTAGTCTAGTCTAGTCTAGTCTAGTCTGTTTTCTTTGGAGTAGAAATAGCTTTGCCAAGACTAGGAAACCTAAAATATCAGAGAACAACTAAGAAATGGGTGTCATAATTTCTTTCTGATTAAGAAATATATAAACACTAAAAACCCAAAGGAACTTCCCCTGTGGCTGCCTGGTACCCTCAAAATAATACTTCTACATTAATTTACAAAGGCTTAAGAGGTCATTTCTGAGAAGTTGTTGGTGAGGCTTCACTTCTAAACGGACGGGTGATAAAATACAGAGACAAAAACCAACTGGTGTGCCACGTTTTGTCAAGTAAAATCTGTAGCATGCATTGCTTTTGACATTTGGTGTCTAATGGAGTTCTAAAAAGAATGAGGACTATGTTCGGGCAGGGTTCCCCAAGGGACTGTTTTCATAATTTAATAAAAGGAACCTATAAAGAGGTAGAATAGTTCACCTGAGCAATCACAGTTTTGAAATAAATAAAAATGTTGCACTCTTAAGAGCCAAAGTTGAATTAATCTATACCCAAAGCTCCTTTAAGGAATGAGAAAAGGAAGCTCAACAGGGACTGGGGAGCTATCAAGGTTTACTCCTGATGTCAGTAGAACCTAACTGTGAACTAGGGATGCATGCATTTTTTTGACACTTTAAAACTGTCCTTGTTTCTATTGGTACATACGATGTTTCCTAAATACAATCAGTTGAGTCAGTCTAATGTACTTATATGTATGTTTTAATGACTACCCATTTGGCCCTGGACAACCAATTGATGAGCTGTTTCCTAGGGAGGACAATCTCTCCTGTAGGTGGTCGACCTCTTGGCTTTCTCTATCCAGTGCGGCACGCTGGTATGTGTCATCCTTTGCAATTTCATATTTGGGGGATCATATTTGTGAGGTTTTACAGTTATAGATTCTGTTGTCACCAGAAGATGTAAACACATACACTCGCACGCGCATGTGTACTCTCGCGCGTGCACACACACACACGCACACACCACACACACACACACACACACACACACACACACACACACACACACACTTCTTCTTTAATGTGCCTTGGCAGCAGAAAAGTAGCTAATATAAGAATGGAGAATCAGTATTCACATATCACTATACTTAAAAACCAATGCTCTCAGATTCTCCACTTAGTGTAATGTTAGTTATAGGTTCATTCTATAAAGCCTTTATTATGTTGACGTACTGTTCATCCATCCCTACTTTCTTCCAGACTTTTCATGAAATGAAGAGTAAGGTTGTCAGTTGCCTGTTTTATCCACTAAAATGATCATCTAGTTTCTGTTTAAAGTGTATTTATACAGTATATTTACTTTAATGATATCTGTGTACATATTTGGGATGAAAACATTTTGGGGTGATATATTATCTTCTTAATGTGTTCTTGAATGTTATTTACTGAGAATATTTTATCTATTTTAATCAAGGGAAATGATCTATAGCAGTGATTCTCAGACTTCTAAATGTTGTGACCTTTTAATATAGTTCCTCATGTCATGGTGACCCCCTCACAAATAAACTTATTTCATTGCTACTTCATAACTGTAACTCTGATACTATTATAAATAATAATAAAATATCTGTTATGCAGAATATCTGATATGCTACTCCTGCAAAAGCCTTTTTCAACCCTCAAGGGGTTTGCAACTCACATATTGAGGACTACTGATCTTTACTAAGTATGTAGTGCCCTCTGACATCAGTGTAAACTGTCTTCATAGAATGAGTTTGAAAATATTCCTTCCATTTGAAACAGTTTGCAAATTGTTGGCTTTAGATCTTACTTGGAAGTTTGGGAAAAGTCATTTGTATATCCTTCCATTATGATATTCTTTCTTTGGAAACTCAATTGCTGATTTGTTTTCATAGCTTGTCATGAGAATGGTTAAACTGCTCATACTTTGGGAATTCAATTTGAGTAGGTCATATGCATTTGTAAATTTATGAGTTTGTGAACATAAATTCTTTCTGTCATCTAGTCTTTAGTATTCCAGGTTTTCAGGCTATCTTAAAGTGATCTGGATTCCACTGGTATGTGTTATAACAACCCAGTTTTGCATGAAGTTTTATCCATTTGTTTTTTCTGCCTGTCTTATCAGGCTTATCTTGACTTATCTAGACTTTTCCAAGAAAAATTCTGATTAATTTCATATATTCAATAAATTCTGTTTCTTTATAAACCCTGACTAATATAGGAATTAAGTTAGTGTTGACTGGGCAATATTGATCAGTATTTAAGTTGTAAAATGAGGAATGGTGAGAGCCAAGGGTCAATGGAGTAAAGATATGATTGAGGAGAATATATTATTGTAGATATGAGAGGTATTCCAAAGACAACTGTCAATATAGAAATATAGAAGCAAAGATTCTGTAGTATAGAAAAAGAAAGGGTTATCATTAAAGCCTTTTCTGGTAAATTAGAAGCTAAACCACAAAAGAGAAGATCAAAATGAAATGCTTTTTTCATTCATGTACTATTATTCTGCTATTTTTCTTCCCTGAATAATGGTGAAACTTGCCATGAGAGAAGTGATTTTTTTTATTTCATTTTCTTAGATTTTTTTCTCAGAAGCTTGTACTATCATGTATTTAAGATCCTGTATATTCCATGAATAATCGTACAGATGATGAGCTAAAGTGACCTTTTCAGTATTCGGTATGGTGACAGTCTACCGTCAATCTGTTCCTTTCACTCTTTTATGGCCTCCCTGAGCTTGAAAGCCAAAAGTGAATTGGCCATCTGAAGCAAAATATGATAAGCCAAAAGGTCAAAATAGTAAAGTACACTAGTATATTTCATAAAATATATCAAGATATTAAAATCCAGATATCTTGCCCTGGTGCCAGAATCTATAATGGGAAAAGAAAATGGTAGTAAAGGAATTTACCTTTGTGAGAACAGGAATCACTCCAAATAGGTGATGGACAGCTCTCAACTTAATTCCATTAAATTTGTATTTCTTGTATTCAGAAGTCTATGTATGTGTAGCACTTCTCTCAAAACCATGTGTGTTGAGCTTTTATTGAAACAGACACTCTCACTGTGGACGGTGGGAATCTGTCTCCTCTGGAGCCCCTGGCATATGGTACATTGTTTCCTGCAGTCTCCCCTTTCTTTCTAAATTGCATATCACTGTTTTTAAAAAGCGTTCATCTGTTATGTAAATCTAAAGATAAATATAGAGATGAAGACAGATGGGTAGATTGAAAGGTAAGCAATACTATTCTTTTCCTGATCCTTTGTTTTTTCACATATGATGTGAATAATAACTCTCTTACTAGTGATGATCAAATATGTGTATTTTTCTAGTAATATTTCAATACAAACAATGTCAAATGTTGATTCAACTCTACAGTGGTATAAAAATATTATTCTTCAACCTTACTACAAAATTAATTCAAAGAAGTTTGTTGTCAAATTTACCATTATTTCTACTGACTAAAGAAGGGTATTGGAAGCAGGATGATTTGTGAGCTCCCTTCTCCGATGCAATAATATTTTTTATTAGGAAAAAAGAATGCACTTGTTTTGACTATATTTTTATTTTCATAGAATTATAATATTCACTAATTAAATTCCATTTTTGAGCATAAAGAAGAAAGCCTGAAAATTATAATTTATAAGAGAAACAACACACTGTTTCTTTATTACAAGGATTCAAGTTTAAAACTGTATTATAAACATAACACAAAGGAATATGCCTATTTTTCTAACTTCATCATCATTGGTGTTACTCAGGGGAACATAGACTAACATGAGAAAGAATCTCTCTAGGGCTTGGGGGACAGCTCAATGGCCAAAATGTTTGATAAATAAGCATGAGGTCCTGAGTTGTGATTTCCCCCTCTTGTATAAGAAATAAAATGGGGTGGTATAAATAAGCAAATCTAGTGCTAGAGACAGAAAGATCTCAGGGCCCCTGCCCAGCTAGTGGAGCCAAAATAGGGAGTTGTAGACTCAATGAAAAACCCATCTCAAAATGCAAGGTGAGAAAAGAATAGAAGAAAACCTCTACTTGTGGCCTCCACACACCTATATGCACATGTACGTACATATAACACGAATATTGTGGTGCATAGGATATCCATTCAAGATTTATTAATACTGACTTAGGAATTATTTGAGAAGCACGTAGTAGTTCTACTTTTTAGAAAACGATTGTAAAACACGGGAAGATTTAACTTAAAATGATGAAGACCTAACTCCCCGCTTGACCTTGCCTTCAGTGTTTAATGAATAGCACAGGCTTGTCACCAGTGATGAAGTCAAAGGAACCATATGGACAGAGCCTTTCAGTTTCTGTCTAAGGTTTCTCCTCTTTGTTGCATAGTTAGCCAATTTTCTACATCATCTTTGGTCTAGAGGTCTAGATTGATTGCTCTTTGGAAACTGCTCTGAAGAGAAAAGAAAGAAACTTTCAGTAATTACATTTTTCTTACCACAGGTAGATTAATCTTCAATGAATCACCACACGTTTCAGGGTTAGCCTTCTTAGAATACATTTGATAAAATCACCTACATTAGTAAAGTGGCAGTGGTCATTAAGGGGGTGGAGGGGTGGTCAAACAACCAGTGCGTAGATCACATTGCTATAAGAGTGAAAAGGTTAAAGGTTCTGTTTTTCATGTTACAGCTCTTTTAGGAAACAGCTTTCTTAGATGGTAGTCAGCAAAACAGCTTGTGCACTAACACCTTACTTGGGGTGCATAAAGGGCTATACAAACCTTGGGAAGTGGAAAGGGGTTCTCCTTAGGTTGAAGTTTCATTGGCTAAGGTTTAAGGATCTGGGGAAATGCATAGAAAGGCATTCCAGAGATCAGAAGAGGAAGCCCTGCTAAGAAAAGGGAGTCTACCATTTTCACCAAGCTCGGAAAAGCTTTCCAGACATGGTAGGATACAACCTTGATAGTGAGGTGTAGCAGTTTAATAAAGCAAAACCATTCCCTCAGTGATTCCCCACATAAAGTCCTCTTGCCTTACAATCCTTTATTTCACGTACTTTGTGTTTTGATAAAATTTGATAATAAACCTTATTTTCTGATAACATTTATATTTTACCTTCTCTACAAAGTATTTTACAAAGAAAGTATTATTCTTTTTATTATTATTTTAAGCTTGAATCGTCACTGTAAATATCACACTGAAGTAATGATATTTTGAGGACTATTGTACAACTGTCTCTGTGGACTGCCTACAGAAGCCCCTGCCTATGAACTTTCTAGGAACAGAATCCTTATGTAACTTTACCCCATGTAAGGTCCTCCTGTGTTCCTAGGCTTGATGTCCTCCCATTTCTCGATTCCTTCAGATGTTTATTCTTCCATTAGTTATATTTCTGACCTAGAGATAGGTAAGACGTTACTGTTAAAAGCCAAACTTCAAGGCATGCACATCATCTAACATTTATTCGAATATATTTTTTAAATATTTGCTCATTATTTATTTACACATTTATAGGACTGCCGCCTTAAGGAGGAACAAGTAATAAAGCTAGCTGATGGGTTCCTTACTCCACTCATGGCTCATTGTTGCCACCACTGTTCTTGACCTTTTGGTCCTTATTCCATGCTCGTTTTCTTTCCTGCTATTAAGAAGTAGCAAATAGTTCATCTGTAAATATTAATTGTCTACATTTGTCACCTGCAGTTTGTTAGACTTACCTCGCCTGCTTTACTGATGAGGAAGCTTACAGCAAATTATAGATAATATAATTATCTATATTATATAGATCAAAATGGCCATTCCTATCCTTTATAATCAAACATAAAGGTGTATAAAATGAAGTTGTCCTATAGGAAGCCAAAACTCACTATTATACCCAAGATGATTAAAATATGTTAAACTTAAAAATGTGATCAGAAATCATACAAATATAAACATCATCATACAAATATAATATAAAAGAGGGAAACAAAACAGGTTTTTTTTTCATTTAACACTTTGGATTTTAAAAGATCATGCTTTCGTAGACAGTGCCTCACAGATTGCCATTAATTACATTACTTCCTTGAAGGATAAGCACAGACTCTCAGATTTGCGCTAGAAATATTGGCCTGTTCAGCCTGAGAGAGGCTCGCCATTAGATCACAGGCACGACTGTCCATCTTCAGTCATATGCTCGAGTACGGGTGATCCTTTAGTAGCCTGCCTTTCTTTCTCATGCCAGGCACGTCAGGGGACAATGAGTGATGGTGAAAATATTCTGATTTGTTAGGAGATCAAGGATTATTAGAAATCAGTCTCACTCTTTTGAGTCCTGGAGAATATTAAATGAAACAGACACAAAGACAGTTTAGCAACAAAGTTTGTAACATTGAATGAGGACCTTATACATTCAACATCTATGAACTTGACTCTACAGAAGCATCATGATTCAACAGATGGATATACCACACTGGGAACCTTTGACTTTTGACGAGACTAAGCTGAGTTACCTCTCCTGTAAGAACAGCTTGATATTTCATTCTGCCCCTTTAGCAGGAATCTCTGTGTTTTTATAGTTGAAACCTGTGCAATAAATGCTAACCACAGGCATTAAAATAGTCATAAATCAAGGCAAAGACATAGCATATCCTCAGGGCTCTGTACCCTGAGAGGTGTGGTAGGAATAAAAATTGCACTTATTATACATACTTATTCCCCAAGGGATAATGAATCTGGGAAAGCAGAAGGAGCCACAGAGGCTCATGAGTAGAAGATAAAATATCCTTTTTCATCTACATCACACACAAAAAAATGACATTCTGACTGAAGAAGGGCTTGTCCAGTGGTGATTTCCAAGAGTGATGTTAACCAGAATAGCAGTAGAACTGCAATCCTTCATGATGGTGTTATTAAAGGTTCTATTTTACTGCTGGCAAATGGGGATTCTCTTTCTCTGGGAAATTAGATATTCTAAAGTAGTGACTCTCTTCTGATCTTTCATCTGCTAAGGGATCAGTAGAAAAGAAATCATAGGAGGGAAGAGATAATGCATCTGGATGGGAGGAAATTATACCTAATTTGTGACTTGACTTTATCATGGAAAAAAGCCAAAAAGGATATTGATGGTGTAATGAAGATGCTTGTACTTAGGAACACTGACCCAACAGGAAATGTCAAGAAGAGGATAATGTGGGTGTCACTCTACAGAATTCAAACAGTGCTGGCATTAGCTTGACCAGGTTCAGAATCTCGTTTTCCCACTTATTACCTGGGAAATATTGGATAAATTGCTTCCTTCAGTCATGAAAAGGAAAATCTGTATTTTTTAAAAAGAAGAGGTATAGAGTTATGAGAATTATCTAAGTAAATATAAATAAAATCCCTTCACTCTTCTGTTTGTGTTTATATTTATTTACCCTGACAAGCATCTCAGCAAAGAGTACAGACTGGATTAGAACGAGGGATCCCCCTGCTTCAGTCTCTGGAGCACTGGGATTACAGTCATGTGTTACTATGCCTCATAAAGAAGAATAGATGTTAACTCTCCCCCATGTGCAATCTTCTGAGGAAGGAGGTCGATTTGATATTTAATTTTACATTTGCCAGATAACCGTGTGCTAGATGTGCTCTCCAGGATAATACCATAGGAAACACTATGCCAGAATCTATCTAAGCAACTTCCAAGGATTCAACCCCAGAATTTACAAGATATTAATATTTGTTATTGGAATCCAATAAGGTGTTTTGTGAAGAATAAATATGAATTCAGAGGCTATTCCACTAAGATATTTTATGAAAAATGAATATGTAGACTGTTGTTGTACTAGACTAGAAGTAACATCCAGTCTAACATCATTGGTCTTTTTACAACATGATGAGCTCTGTTTATCAAGGTATTTATAGGTTGATTGAATGAATCAGTTCGTGACTAATATTTGACAATACCTGCCAGATTTAGAGTGGCCAATTTGAAGTCCTTATCAGGAAATGGCTTGATAGAGACCTAAGAGAATAGGTAGACAGACAGCAATTGAAACTAGGAAAATGTAGTAACTGGAACCTTTACCATCCCTCTAAATTCACAAATTTAAAAATCCTCATTCTGAAGATGATGTCACTAGATGATGCAGACTCTAGGACATGATGAAAGCAAACTTCTGATGAATGTAAGTCGTCAGTTTTTTGTTTATTTGTTTGTTTTTGCTTGATCAGCCAATGATAATGAGGGAACAGATGACAAAAACAGTGACATGGGAAGTCTAAAAGTGAGGCATCATGCATGCTTCTCTCTCTTCATTCTAAGGGCCATGATGTTGTGTGTAGGCCAGCCACAAGTCACACAGACCAAAATCATCTAACTAAGATCTCCCAAGTAATTTTAACAAGTAGCAATCCAGTGAATGTGTGACTTGTGGCACGCCATCGCTGCCTCTTGCTTTCTATGGCTCTGTACCTAAGCCTGAGCAGAGCCCACTACTTAGACAAAAGCAGCCTGTTTAGCCTATGCCTCTCTTACCCTGTGAGGCAAAGATTGCAGTAAACCTTGCTTCTTTACTGGGTACCCTAAGGAACCTGAAGAATCATGGGAGGATGAACTATATACAATGACAGTTTCAATTTTAAAATCCGACTAGTAGTAGGATGTTGCAGACTCATAATCTCAACAGCCTAGAGGCTGAGGCAGGAGGATCATTAAGTTTGAGGCAAGCCTGAGCATACTGTGACCTATTCTGACCACCAAAACAAAAAATATCTTGAAGCCCACCTCTTGCTCTCTAGAGCAATCTAGTGGACAGACAGCACTAAGTACATTTTGCAGTGAGAACTGGACGGAGGGGAGGCTGTCAACCATGCTTTTAAATGGGCTTATTCAACAGAAGGAAAACCAGCTCTTACAAAAATATTAAGTGGTGCAACCCGGTCATTGCAAAATACTATCATATCCTTGTATTTGTTTCAAGTTATATTTCCGTTGACTAATAAAAGCCTAAATTCTGGTCACCAAACAGAATCTGCTGAGTCAGACTGTTTTGAGGTAGGTTATTATAATTTGTGTTTTTGCAGGGAAAAAACAAAAAAACAGGTGATTCTCATTATCAGGAAATATTGAAAAATATTGATTAATTGTTTCATTTTATGTCATATTTATCTGGGCAACTATCTAAAGTAAGAGTTATGAGGGAGATGATATGCCAATTATTACAAATGAGACAGTTGATACTTAGAGACACTTAATGTCTTGGAGAAGGTTACATAGCTAGAATGTATCATTATAGATTAATCAAGAACTTTCTTAATGGTTAAGACTGTGGAAATATTAAGTGCCTAAACTTGATATTATGCCACATTACATTAGACACATACATCAAATCATCACATAAATCAACTGAATACTACTGATAATATGGATTTAGATTAAAATCATAAAAGCACGCATTGCCTCTGGTTTTAGATCTTCTATACTTAAAGTTGAACTGCAGCCTGTGCTACTGTTTGCCAGTCTTAGTTAACGCTCTGATGCAGCTGAACAAAAATAACTTCTTCCTCTCACTGGGCCACGATATGTCCTGACATTCTTATTCCTTAACCAGATTTCTGGAGACCCATAACAAGATGACATATTTACTTACAATTTTCCACATAAGAACTCTATCCTCCTTCGGAAGATTCCAATCCACAGTGGGAATCTTTCCTGTCCAGCTTCCTAACTCTCCTCTTCCCAATCCTGCAAGAGGTTAAAATGCAAGATACAAAACTCCCAAAGTCTTCAGTGAACCAGAAATCAAAAAGTGGGTTCTTTGGGAAACTCAGGAAATCTCTTTCTTCTCTCAGACCCCTTGTAAATTAATTTAACCCAATAGGATTTTTGTATCTATGGAGATTATCTAACTATACCCACTATTTCAGAAGAAAGAAATTAATAGAAAGTTAAGTGGTAACTGCATAATGCATGAAATTGCAAGCCTAAAATGTATAAAATAGCGTTCGAGGCCAGACTGCCTTGTTTTGTGCCTTTCAGAACTAACCTCTCACTTAGGAGTGCAGGCAGTAAGTAGCTCGCTCTCCTTTTATGTGCAACTTCTCCATGCAGAGCTTCACAGGGAGCAATATTTACATACTATATTTCAAGCAAAATACTTCAAACTCCAATTGACAGATGGGGAAACTGAGCTACAGATAAAAAGCCTATTGGTTTCCACAAAAGAAGACAATGTGGGGATAATACTCATGTTTTCACTTTTTTCTATGTTTACAATTTTTTAAAACAAAATGTAACTATATCAATTTTTCTTTTCACCAGGCTGTTTTTTTTCTTTTTAATATTTATTTATTTATCATATATAAGTACACTGTAGCTGTCTTCAGACACACCAGAAGAGGGCATCAGATCTCATTACAGATGGTTGTGAGCCACCATGTGGTTGCTGGGATTTGAACTCAGGACCTCTGGTAGAGCAGTCGGTGCTCTTAACCACTGAGCCATCTCTCCAGCCCCCATTTTTTCTTTTCTATTTCTCCCTCCAACTTCTCCCATACAACTCCCTTTCTATCTCAAATTCATGGCCTGGTTGGGGATTTAGCTCAGTGGTACAGCGCTTGCCTAGCAAGCGCAAGGCCCTGGGTTCGGTCCCCAGCTCGGAAAAAAGAAAAAAAAAAAAAGAAATGGACATCAAATTCATGGCCTCTGGCCTCTTTCTGTAATAGATATTACATACACATATATATATATATATATATATGATATATATGATATATATTGTATATAATTATATTTCATAACTATGCTAAGATCATATAATGTTACTTGTAGATACATGACTTCCGTGAAGACAACTTAGTATTAGATAGCCAATTGTTAGACTCTTCCCTGAGGAAGATAATTTTTCCTAGTCTCATATTAATTCATTGTTTGTAGTACTTTGCATAGGTTAGGGCACTGTGGGATTTCCCCCTTCTATATGAACATGTTTATTATGTTGTATTTCTCAGGTCATGTTAATGTAACCATGTTGTTAAGACTTCATGTCTGTAGGTTTTGTTGACATTTTTGGAAACACAACCTCAGAGCAGATGTTTTGTTCTATTGATACTTAAACTTTCTACCCCCCATTTTGACATGTTTCCTGCACCTGAGGTGCAGAAGTCGCGTTGTAGGTTGGTCAGTCAGGGCTAATCTCTGCATATACATGTATATGTTTGTCTGCATTTTTAATGGTTGAATTGTATTTAATTACAAAACAAGTTTTTTTAGTGCCGTCTCATAGCTATCAACTTTAAAATTCCACTTGGCAAAACAAATTGATATATCACAAAAGTACACTAAATAACTGTAAGCTAAAACACAGAATGCAGTTGTGTATAAAGCTGAAACAAAAGAACCACAGGGAAAGGTAACAAATAAGTGTGTAGGATTTATGACATAAGGGAACCTCAGTGAGTCAGATCAACTGACCAAACCAGTGGAATGGAATTTTGACCTATCTTGCAAGTCTACATTTGAGTGGTTTACATATATATGACAAGTACTACCATGACCTTTGTTTAATCAAAAACTATTGAATATGTACTATTTGTTGGGTGCTATTTTAAGCTATTGGGGTATAGTCACTAATGTTTATAAGAACCTGTATTTTGTTACATAGATGAGAAATGTTATAAGCACACAGAAGCAAATTTTAGGAACTAAATATACCAATTGTAATAAAAGGTATTCATTTGAAGTGACTGAAAGGCCTTCTTTAGTTGGAGTAATCAGGGACCAGGACACTTTGGTTAGGAACTAATATTTACATTGAATTCCAAATAAAAAACAAGCATTTATACAAACATATAAAATGAAAAATAAGAGTCTAAAATAGTCAGAAAATTCTTTTTAATTCTAAGGCATAGGTGGAAAGTTTGCTTTGTTTGCAGAGCAGAAACAATGTCAATGAGGAGCTTGACTTATAAGAAACTGAGATAATATACATGGGTGAACTGAAGACTGTGGTAACTTAAATGAGAATGGCCCCATAGGCTCACACATTTGAATATTTGGTCCCCTGTTGATGTAACTATTTGGGAAGGATTAGGAGGTATGGTCTGCTTGGCGTACTTGTAGGAGTAGAAATTATCTTTGAGATTTCAAAAAGATCGTGTTTTAGCTGAAAGACACTAGCTTGTAGGAAACTGCTAAATCAGTTCAACCATTGCTTTAGAAACATTCTAACATCAGAATGGAAGTCAGTGAACGTGTTGCATTGGGGAAGAGGTTTTTGCCTATATTTCCAGAGATGGTGGAAGACTCTCGGTTCCATCAATATTGATAAAGATCTGATATGAGTTAAAAAGTTTCCGTACAACTCAATAAAGGAAGAGACACAGAAAGACAGCATCGCAGATGATAAAGAAAGCTGATGGCCCTAGCATGGAGACAGCTTCACAAACCAGCTACGTAAGAACAGATCATTCATCAGACTGGCAGACTCAAAACCTTGATGCAGGAATGGACATTTGCTGAAGGATAGATGATCAGGACCACAGTTAGAATGAATCATCACAGAAATAGCTTAGTGGATCTTCATAAGAAAATTCAAACTATTAACACTACAAGGTTAATAATTGTTTCTCTTGTAAAAGTTAAACAGTGTACTGATTTTTCCTTAAACAGGAAGGGAGAAGATATAGAGGAATTTTAATCCAACATGTCTACTCTTGCAAGAATAGAGATACACCCTTTAATCCTAAATAATGAAGGAAAAGTTAGTTTGCGGAGAGAAGCAGCCATGTTTGAAAGTGAGATCTAATTGAAAGGGAAACAACGTGACAATCATAGAAAGAATGACAGAATGAGACAGAGACATGATATGCCCAACTTTCATGAGAGCATACAGGAAAGGGAGGTTATTCAAGGGCAGTGCAGGAAGAGAGTGTCAGCTGGAGAGTGGTCAGTCAATTCAGTTTGGTTCAATTCAGTCAGTTGAAGGTCAGTGAAGTGAGTATGATGCAGTGGTCACGTTCATTTGTGATTTCAGATAGTTCACTATGGGTCTTTAGAATTATTTGAAGCCAGATAACAAGAATCAGCCAGAAGAGTAAAACAAATTATCAGTTAATCTGAAGCCAAGCAAAGCATTTCAGTGAGAAGCTGAGAGAAGTCAGATTGAGTCAGTTACCTTGGAGAGGATTCTTGCCTAGAACAGCTTAGTTTAACCAGCCAGCCAGAGTTCAGAAAGAACTAGAAAAGATGAGCTTATTCAGACAATTACATCAGTTCAGGCCAATAAGTTACATCTACATCATGCCTTTGCTAGTGTCTCTGTCTCGTGGTTGTGGATCAAGGTGTAAGCTCTCAGCTGTTTCCTTCCTTCTGCCATCATGGACTTTAATCCTCTGAATGGAAAACTAATTACTTTCTTTCTTGATTTGTTTTAGAAATGGTGTTTTAACACAGCAATGGGTTTGCAATGAAGACAAAAATATAAACACATACTTAGTGAGTTCTCACAAGACTCAATAATATTTTCTTCTACATATAACAAAAGTCCATACTTGTGATATGCTACAAATACACTCACTAACTGACTTTTCAAATTATCACTGTATCTATTTTGTGGAAAGTGATTTAAAAGCAAAAGTGTAACATAAAAGGAGACTCCATGATAATGAGGGTTTCTGGACTGTTAGGGTTTCTGGACACTAGAAGTGGCTGAATGTGACCTATACATGGGCAGGATGGATGGGAAGACTAAACTAATAGATTTGATATAGAATATGAAAGAAATAGAAAAGCACCAAGAATTACTACTCTTAGACTGATAGACTGAGCTCCTCTTTAAATTTGTGGTCCCATTTCCTGAGGTGACAGAATACTGAGACTGATTCCCGAGGTGAAAGAATACTGCAACAGAACAAGCTAGAAGAGTTATAGTTAATAGATCTGTTCTGCCATACTTATTCTTAGATACCCTGTTCTGCCATATTTATTCTTAGATACCTAGAAAATAGACCAGGACTGATCAGTCAGTTGCGTTAACTGCCATATTTAATTCCCATGCAGTAAATGTTTGAGTGATCCAAAAAGATAAATGGATTGAAAATAGTATCTGAAACAACTATAACAACCTCTATCTGTAAGCACCCAGTTACAGAGCATAAATAAAAGGATGAGAGGCAGAAGGATAAAGACCAGAGTCCTGAGCCATTTTATGTATTGGAGATTGTGTGACTACCATGAAGTTATGAAATAAGATTTACAAAGTTAAGTTAGTAATGAGAAGAAGACAAGAAGAATATATTTACATAAAAGTAAAGAAAATAGGGTAGTTGAAATAATACATCACATTAAATATTATCAATGGTATGTGGTAACTTTACAGAGAACTACAATGATCTAGAATTTAAATACCCTTGAAATGCAACATATTGAAATCTTATCCATTAGGTGCTTAAAGATTATAGAATATTTAAGATATGAATTTTGGTGGAAGGAAGTTAGATCATTGTGAGGATATATGTGACAGTGATTTGGGGTACTGTTGCCCCAAAAGGATGTCACAAAGTAAGCAGCTCTTCTCAGAGCATGCTCCATGCCAACAGCTCTGTGTTGCTACAGGCTCCAAATCAAGGAGCCAGCTAACAATAATTGGCAGCATCTGATTCTACAAGCATAAGTCAATATTTCCTCCTTTTAATGTATTACCTCAGCCATAATATCTCACATCAGAGGAAAGCTAAGATCGAACTATAGGACATAACAGGTTGCATAATGGTGACCTTATTCAGAGCAATGATGTTAAAATTCTAACTACGAAAGGTAGAAAATGGGATGTATAATGAGCATATGGAAAAAACCTACAAAGGCAAGGAACTGGTACTATGTTTTTTCCCATGAATCTGGGCAGAATAATAAAGCTCCGACTTCAAGTTTACATAAAAATAAGAGACGATATTTTAATGTGCTTTGAGAAGACTAACAAAGAAGGGTTACTTGGGAAAAATATTTAATGGTACAAATTAAACTTTTAAGATGCTAATAATGGATGAAATTTGTGACAGAAATAAACTTGACCTTAAGCAGCACCATTATTTTTACTGTAGTATGTGAAGCCACAATAAAAAAAAACTTTAACAGTAGAACCATTAAAATCAGGTGTGTATTTTGCTGAACCTGAAGTAATTCTCATTTAAGTTCATTTACTGTATTCAAGGTCATTAGTGTGTGAACAGTAGGCATTGAAGATTTAAGGAAAAGACACGGATTGACACTTTGCAAAGTGTCTAAGCTAATTTAATAGGAAAGTTTAGCAGGATTGTCTGTCAATGTGGAGATTTATTTTAATACTCTGGACATAAATTTAAAACCAGTCCAATCAATGATATGTCCTTAAGTGCTATTGCTGAGGCTTTCGTTCATAGATATAAATTTTTTTGAGGGGTTGGGGATTTAGCTCAGTGGTAGAGTGCTTGCCTAGCAAGCACAAGGCCCTGGGTTTGGTCCCCAGCTCTGAAAAAAAAAAATAAAATAAAATAAATTTTTTTGAGTTGTTCCAAAGGGAAAGAATATTCCGGGTGAACAGAATGAGGAGATGAAGGTGGGGCTTATAAGGTCTAGCAAGGCTCAGAAATCAAGCTAAAGGATCTAAACCTTTGTGGAAAATGAAGATATGGCACAATGGAAGTATGGTTTTAGGATAAGCAGACTAACGGGTTCTCATGAGGTTGAAGACTTGCTGAAGGAAATATTGGTAAAAAAAAAATAACTGAAGGGAAGGAGTTGATAATCCAAGACTGAAATATCTGAATGATCATCTTTAGAGGCATATGTTCTACGGTCAATGAAAAGTTATAGATTGTGTAATTGTGTGGCCCACTTGGTTTGAAATAAAATTTTGGGAACAAATAGGTCAAGGCTCTGGAACTGTAGTCATTATAAGAATTGCATAATTTCATGGAAAATTCTAGAAAACTCAGAACCTAGGAGACGATGAGCCAAAAGGAGCAGATAAATGCCAGTTGGGGTATGCAATAGTTAAAAAATGGGGGCTAACAGATGTCTCAGGAGTTCAATTTATTTAAAAAAAAAAACTCTTCTATCTGCAGGGAAAGGAAAGAAATATTCTTCAAATCTTAGTGATTGGAAGCATCCCTGAGTAGTGTGGAGTGTAGTAAATGAAAGTGTTTTCATTAAAGCTGGAGCTGTCTTCACTCAGTTTCATGACTGTGTTTCATTATGAGGAACAAAGCTATCCTCTTGGGTTTTGGGCCTCTGCAGCTCTCTGTCCCTATTGGTCACATGCACTCAGATTTTTGAACTTCCTTCCGCAGTTCATTCTAGGATAGAGTGACTAAGCCTAATTTTCTTTCTTTTCTAAGCATAATTTCCAAATGCAGCTGAGAAATGGTAGCCTTGGGTATCGTGTACATCTCACCTAGAAGTCAATAAGCATGTCAATAAAAGCAAAGCACGCTGGGAAAAAAGATGGTATTCCATATCTACTTGTTGGACAAGGCATTAGTATAGACAGTTTCTTGGTACGATGTAATCATTGTTGTAACATTGTGAATCTGTGGTAAACAATGGGGTGTTTAACCTGTAACTTAGCAAATTATTCACAACTTTATTTAATATGATACCTCTAGTGGTATGAAGCATTAAAGGCCAAGATATCTCTCCTTTTTCAATGTTTAAAAAAATGTTATTCTAAAGCGTGTAACCAACGCTTTACCCATGCTACTGTAAATAGCACTAATGAAAGTCATGAAGAAAGGGGGTAGCTAAGAAGAGGAAGGAGATTAGTAGGAGAGAGAAAAAGAGAAGGTAGCTAAGGTACAAAGTATCACAAATATGATTAAAATACATTGTGCTCATGTAATAAATGTCACAAGGTCAATCATTATTACATGCAATTAATACATGCCAACAACATTAAAACCTCAAAAAAAAAAAAGAGTGATTGAGGCATGATGTCTCTGACACAGTCACATTTCATTTAACCAAGAGGATAACAGTATCAGTCTAAGAGCTGTGTGAGAATAAAATAGAGAACATTTGTGATATGATTCTAGAAGGAACGGTAGGATTGAGGCAGGCACTCATGTGAAATGTAAATCACAGCAGAAAATGTAAAGTACATTGGCGGGATAGTCAGGGTTCCTACACTAGACAGTGCTGAAACTTAGGTACCCAAGGATGTAAGAATGGTATAACCATATGGAAAGCAATCAAAACAGTAAATGCCTTGAAAATACAACTTGTACCCTTGAAGGAACTTTGAACTTGGTAAATCCTTGATTAAAACCTGGAAGATTTATTACTCAGTAATGGACCTTTCTTATAGATAAACAGACATGACTGGATGGTGGAATTTGCTTTCGTGTATATGTGTGTGTGTGTGTGTGTGTGTGTGTGTGTGTGTGTGTGTGTGTATGGATTGATTGTTCTGAGAGCAAGTTCAATAACACGCAAAAACATAACTTCATTGATGAGAATAAATGCACACTTTTTAACTTACTAGTAAATGTTTGCTGTCAAAAATATAAAATATAAAGGTGAATATAGCAGCCAACTGGTTGAATGCATTGGGAAAAACTTGGCTAATTCTGGGCCATTTATTTTGAGAGAACACATACAACTTTGCTTTTATTTTTATAATTTCATTCACATATATATCTATAATATATGTATTTTATTTTGGTTCAATTGCTATTCCCCAATACCCTTTTTGTATTTTTTTGTGTTGGAATAATATTCTTTCATAGAGTGTATTTTCTCCTCTGCCACTCCCCCCAGATTCTCCTTTCTCTGCCTACATAAATCTACACCTTTTCTTCCTCTGTCATTAGAATACAAACACACATCTAAAAAGTAATAATAATAAGATAAAATGAAAGCAAATCAGAATAGGATAATCCAAACAGGTAAAAGGAAACAAGTGTAGGCATTCAGACAAATCTAATCATACACACAGAAAATAAAGACAAACTCAGAAATCATAATTTATATGGAAACATCAGTAAGGTTAAAAAAAAAAACTCAAAAAATACCTGTCAGTTTTATTGGCGGGCATGGGGCTTACCCTTAAATGTGGTTTGTATGCAGAATGAGATTATTGGAGAACACTAATTTTTCCCTTATGAATGGTTCTCAATTGGAGATAGCTTCTGGGTTGCCAAGACTCTGAGTAAGTCATGTATCAATGGATAGAAAATACTACTTCAGCTGTGCTGGGTATGTACTTCCTGAAGAGTTCAAAGAATCAGTTGTTTAGGCAATCTGATTTCTCTCTTTCTAGCAATTTTTCAAAATATCTAATCATGGTTTACAGAAAAAAATGAAGGTATATTTAAAGTGTGTGTCTCTAGGTCTCATGCCAAACCTATCAATCAAAATTACATGCGTGATTGATTGATTAGTCAGAGAATATCTCACTGTTGCCCCCTCAGCTTAGATTTTACATAGAGATCTATCACACTGGACTTAAACTCACAGTGATCCTCCTGTTTCTGCCTTCTGGGTATTGGAATTATATTTGTGGACACTATGCCCAGCTATGAGTTTGAAATCTGTCCCTTCACACAGTTTAGTAACAATAAGACCTCGAATACATCATTTGTATATTAATAGTAGACACTTTAATAGTTAGTATTAGACTTGAAGGAAAAAAAAAAAAAACAACATTTCCACCACTATCTGCAAGCTGTATTTAGAAGTACACAGGGATTGGTCAGACAACTGACTCCGCCTAAGTCAGTTTTGAGAGCAGCAGCTCACTGGCTTTTGAGGTCTCTTTTATGGGGAACTGTCGAGGCTGATAGAAAAAGAGCTGTTGATATAATTGGTATTGGTTACTAGCACCAGGACAGAAGAGTAGGGAACTCAGGGCTCAAGGCTGCCTGGGAGGCAGATAAGTATACACCATGTAGAAGGGGAGTCATCTTGATATCGGGTAAGACACATTTACATAAGGCAAGAGGGCAATCATATATCACAGGTTCAGAAATTTTCTAAAGCAGAGGAGTGGGCATACATCATGGGGATACAAGTTCAGCATAGGTTGTAAAACACGGTTTGCAGGATACATTAGGCTTAGGAAACAGAAGCTTGGACTTTTAAAGTGTGGAGACTCAGTAACCATGCAAGACAGTGAGGCTCTGTAACAACAATGGAGACTTAGTAACAATGTATAACAATGCAGCTCCTTAACAACAATGCGGTTCCTGGTTTGGTTTCAGTCACCATTAGGAAAATTTGATCTTTAGGCTTGGGCAATTGATGTACAGGAGAGAGTTCGTAAAAACCTGGTTATTAAATACATGATGGGATTATTACCTCTCAGCTAAGATTCGGGTTTGGATATTAGTATTGATTAAACACTTTCTGAGGTGGGTAATTTGGGTTGTCAGTTGGATTGCATCAAAAAAACTATAAGTGTGTGTGTGTGTGTGTGTGTGTGTGTGTGTGTGTGTGTGTGTGTGTGTAAAGAATGAGTTTTCAGAAGAAGCTGGATATCATGGGAACTCTGATCTAAGCAACGGGTTAACTTCTTTCATTGATCCACAGTACAGCACCATGAATGGGAGGTGGTAAAAGGCATGTGGTGTGGGACACAGGTGGGAGAAGTAGTTGCTGCAAACATCTTTCCCTAAATTCTTTCTGAATCCCCCTTCTCTGCCTCCTGTCTTCCAACAACTTAAAAGTAGCTTCTACTACACGCTCTGGCCACGATGGTGTTCTGCTTAAATATACTGGGCCAAGGGTTTATGGAGTGAATGCTTCAAAAGTGTGTACCAAAACGAACCCTTTCTACCTTAAGTTTTATGGTTGTTGTTACTGGTAAGAAATTAACTCCACACTCACTGTCAGGTACATTCCTGAATCTGCTTGCTCTGGAGTTTCTCTAGAATTGAGCTTTTCCTAAGCTTTTACATTCCCCATTTCTTGCCGTCTTCACTCTCTGACAGTTTTCTAATTGAACTGCCTAGAAACGGTAATGCCTTTCATTTGGCTACTCCACACTTTTATGTCCGTGTATGCTTATCCAAGTTATCAATGTGCAACGTAGCTATTTGGTGGTAGTTAATTAGAAGACTCTCATCGTCTGCTCCACTCGAGACTAACATGATCAAACACTGTTGAATCATGGTTGTTTCCAGCAGGTGAAATAACATGGATCAATGGAGTTGTCCATTTCAAATAAGTGAAAAAACTGCTCCACGGAAAAGGAAGTAAAAGAATCTCTGACTTTGTCTTCCAATAGACTTATAAAGAGTGGAAGTCCGTTATAGAGAAAAGATTTCAGTTAAAAGTAAAAGAAAATAATCTAAAATCAATCTCCTTACTATAGTTTATCTCTTTGATGGAGAGGATTCAAAGAGATGCAAAATAATGTATCTCAAATGGGATCATGGAACTCGGAGGAACTTTTGAGATCAATTTAATGTTCTATTCAACCCCATCCTTCTGTAAGATTGGAATCTGAGGCTAAAAAATATAATAGAACACTATCTAAATCCATACTGTTTACCAAAGCCAACAATGGGGATATAACCTGACCTCAAGGCTTTGTTCACATATCAGGTCAAACTCTAAAAGCCATACTGGCTCTGCTTTTTATGGCTTCAATCATCTTGAATAATTTCTAAGACACACATCTCCATATTTTAAAGTCCCCTTTCCTTCTTTTTGTTTATATGCTGAGTTAATTAATTTTACATGGAAATGAAGTGAATCATGACCTAATCTGCATACTTGCAAATAAAAAAATCTACATCTGCCTAAAAACTGCTTATGACAACCTGTTATTTATTGACAAGTATCTCCTTTTTGGGGGGGGAAGTAAAATAAATTATGTGAAATCCACATTCCTGTTGGAACAGGAACCTCCCTTTGGGACTAAGAATACTTTATGCAATGGGAGGAAAAAGAAATAATGTTAGTGAAAGGTCCGCCTGATAGATGGTTTACATATATAATCACATCTAATTCCATTTAATCCACACAATATCTCTATAAAATGGACACTAAACATTGAAGAAATTGAATCTTAACATGGTTTAGTGCTGCACTCAAAACCCTATTATGGGCATGAATATTGGTAAACCAGAATTTGAAATTACATTTTAGGGAAACAACTATACTAATTTTGTCTGGGATGAGGAATTTCCTAGGACATGTCACTTCCAGAATTAAAGCTAGGAGAGGCGCAGACACACTTGTTTGGCTTAGGAGCAGAAAGAAGAGCAAAGAGTATTCCCCTCAGCTAGTGTGTATGATTCACTACATACACACACTTGTATGGGAATCAAGGTTGGGTTGTGGAAAGCATGCTAATACATCTTTGATCCATTCTCTTGGATTTAACTGCAAGGGTTGCACTGTTAATATCTTTTAAGTTATTATGATGTCAATGATCCACAGACGCACTTGTAGAATAGCATTTTACAAAGAAAAATCATACTTCCCAACTAATCTGTCCTTCATACTCTTTTTTTATATTTTCTGTAATTCCATTCACTCTTTATCTTATAAGAACACATTAAATATCAAATATGGAGGAGAATACAATATGTAAGTAATAAATGAGTTTAATATAGCACCCTTCCTACCAAGTTGTATACTGAAGATAATTTTAAATTTATTCTTTGACAATTTTATACATGCATACAATGTATTTTGACTAGGCACTCACCCATTATTCTTTTTCTCCCCTTACCAGTCACCCCTTCTCCTTCCCAACAAATTTCATTCCTTCTTTTATGTCATTTGTGGATATCATCCACTGAGTTTGATTAGGGTTGCTGACATGAACATATTTGGGGATTATTTACTGGGGCATGGGTAATTGCCCAATGGCTACACCACCACCAGTGGTCATGTCATTATCAGGGGGTACGGATATTTTAATACTTGTCTCCATCTGTGACTCCTACATTATTTGCTCTTCATCTGCCATTATGTTCCATGAGCTATGAAGGGAGTCATGTATATGTCCTATGTAGGCCTATACTCAACACTTTGAACACCTTGTTCTGAGTCTCTGCACTAATTGCCGTGCAAACACAGACTTTCACCAAGGTTGAAAGCAGCACTCACTTATCTATGGGTGTAAACATAAATATTCATACGATAGTTTGATAATATATCCATGTAATAAAATTGCAGTTTGAATCCCTTTCCTAGGTTCTATGACCTCCTTACTATGAGTTTTGGGGACCACACTTATTTACAGTAAAAAAAAAAAAAAAAAAAGAATTCTCTCCTACGAAGCAGTTCTCAAACCCAAGCAGAAAGTACTTGCTTATCCCTATTACACCCATGTCCCTCTTCTACCAGTGGTCACATCTTGCTTGGTAGACTGCTATTGAAACACACAGATCCACTTCTGGGAAAGTATGACCATCTTTACTCCTTCAGCAGCCTGCATAGCACCCGGCAGTGCTAAGAAAGCTGGGCAGCTGCACAGCACCTGGCAGTGCTAAGAAAGCCGGGCAGCTGCATAGCACCTGGCAGTGCTAAGAAAGCCGGGCAGCTGCATAGCACCTGGCAGTGCTAAGAAAGCTGGGCAGCTGCATAGCACGTGGCAGTGCTAAGAAAGCTGGGCAGCTGCATAGCACGTGGCAGTGCTAAGAAAGCTGGGCAGCTGCATAGCAGCTTCAAGTTCAGTTCCAACTTGATTTCTCTGTCAAGAAAACAGTGCAATGGTATGATATCTTCAGTAATCAAGCCTTACTATCCATTTCTGGTGTGCAACCAGGACCAGGAGCAATAACTTGTACGGGGAACCTCTGTGGATTCCCAAACTGACGACCCATAACCAAGTACCCCACACTTGGCACAGGGATTTTTCTTTAATGGCTTCCAGGAGCAAAAAAAAAAAAAAAAAAATCATTCATCCACACTGGGTATTCCCATTCAGAGTCTGTTCTAAGATATTTGAATTATCTTCTATATTAGTAGGTTCCTACGTAAAATTTTCACATCTCCTTAATTTTTATTAGCCCTCCCGTCTTCCCACTCCTGTATCTCACCCTCCTGTGTTATCCCTACTTAAACTATATGTTTAATTTGAAACATCTCTAGAAGCTAGAACAGTAGATATGGGCCCTGAGTAGGAAGACTTCGAGAAGAAATGGAACACATGTGATAATGAAAGCAGAGGGAGAGCGACTGTATCCCATCATGCCTGAGCATTAGCACCCGCTAGAAAAGAACCACTCGTCATGCCCGAGCTGATGTTCAGGACACATAAAAACACTTCACTTTAGGGGTTGGGGATTTAGCTCAGTGGTAGAGCGCTTGCCTAGCAAGCACAAGGCTCTGGGTTCGATCCTCAGCTCCGAAAAAACAAACAAACAAACAAACAAAACCACTTCACTTTAGCTTTCCAGTCAGTAAGTAGATAACTAATGCTCTCCCTTGCGGAAGATGAAAAGCCATTGCTATGGTTTTGATAGGCAAATATCAGAGTCAGAACTCACGAGATCAGACACGGACAATAGCCTACACATCTGATGATCCTTTCAGGCGAGTAGTTCTCAACGTACAAGGGTATAAAAAGGCAAAATCACTATAAACATACACATTCTTGGGAATTGGTATTATAAGAATTTTAAGCATTTGCTGAGGTAAGACTTAGTAATAATACATTTCATATGCCATTATCTCCTCTATTATTGGAGCCTGATACTTCAAGTCTCACACGAAAGGCATAGCTTTCTAGTGATTTTTGGCTTATAATATACCCAATATAATACTATACGCTGACTAGGGGATGGAGGTTTCGATAACATTAAATTACATAAAAAAGTTTTAATTACTTTAAGAATTTTCAACTTTTATGGTAATAGATCCAATTGCACACTGGGGATTGTTGTTTATTTGGTTTTGGATGGCAAAAACAAGACCAAAAAGCAATTCTACCAAAAGCATCTGGATGGGAAACATTGAGCCTGTCGTTTTACTAATTTCTTTGCCCTGTTTTTCATAGCTCACTGTTAATTTTCCTGACTCCTCTCTACCGAGCAGCTTTAAATTCCATACAAGGCAAACAGGACAAATTCCATTTCAGAATTGCAGTCGTGTTGACACATGGTAATCTTATTAGCAATAAAAGAATATTACCTATAATTGAATAACTGTGTAATTAGCAAATTTCAGAGTTGAAGAACACCACCATTCTGTAGCTTTGCATTTGTTTTTAACTCACAGCAGGACATGTTTGAATTATCAACAAAACTATTAGCTAGAGTCAATGAAAAAATAACTTAATAAAAACTATTTCACCCAGAATAAACATTAACCACAGCTCACACCGATAAGCTTAAATTTAGCAATTAGAACTGTGTTGTGCTGCTACTTAGGTAACTCATGTGTGCATTTATTACTGGGAACATAACTTTGGCATCACCTAGAAATCTAACTGGGTAACATTCTGTGTTGATAATAAAGACCAATTTTTTTACTTCCTTAAACAAACATACCAGTGAGTAAAATAATTAAAGAAATCTTCTGGTGTCTTCATGACAGCTATATAATTGGGTCATTCTCATATGGTATACACACAAATACACAGTTTCCTTTAAAATGGACTTAGGTATGTTCCAGGGCTCAACATTAACCATGGAACAAATTACATTAAAATTACAATTAACTTCTGCTCAGCTGTCAGCAGAAATCGATGTCACTGTGTACACACTGTCTCTTCCTCGCTTTTATTAAGCCCCTTTCAATTATGAGGGAACATAAATTGGAAAGATGTCGCTGTGTCATCTACAGCATTAAAATGTAGGAGGAACATTGACCCTGGCCTCTAGAGATTATGTGAATAGCCATTTATATGCACAGCTGTATAAATTGCCTGAGTTTAGTGCTAAATTCCATGGAAAATCATCTTTGCTACTCTGCATCTAAAGAAAGACAAGGTTTAAATATTTATGCTCTCTTACTAGGCAAGACCAGTAAGCAGTGAATTGGTGAACTAGTCAGTACAGAGCTCATTCTGGGAATTACAGGTTTTACCTTTAAATGTAAGAAGTCACTGGGTTTTACATTTAGCTGAGGACCACTGGACTGTCAGGGTTCTGTAATGTTATTTCCTTACACCAAGCTGTATATGGATTCCAAGAGTTCAGTCTGCAACTTCTTCTTGATTCATAGACCAACAGTTCCCCCTTTCTATTCAGATGAGTACAAACTTTATTCATGGATACTTATATTCATATTTTATATTTTGGACATATTACTAAAGGAGCATCACTTCATGTGGAATGAAATCAAACAAACCGAACACTAACAAAAGCTCTTTGTGGATGAAAACCTCTTGTCAACAAAAGCTTGGGCATGATGCCACAGTCAATCCCTCTAGACCAGTTACCAGCTGACTCTGATGTCTTACTTTCCACATTTCTTGGCCGTTTTCTCTGTAACAATCAATAAAGCATACTTTGATTTTCAAACCTAGAAATTGCCAGAATATTTCCCAAGATTGTTTTGAGGTAAAATCTTTAGTAAGTAAAATATAGTGATCATTTTTAACATTATCTATCTTCAAAAAGCACTACAATTTTCATTATCGATTGCTTTTTAAGTTAATGCAACATATATATGTATATATAGAGAGAGAGATATTGACTTATTCAGTGCTAGTAAAATTCTGGTTATTGGAGAAGAATATAAAGCACTAACCTGCTAAACCAGTTTAATCCCAAATGGCAATGTATAAACCTTTGACTTTATACCAGCAGACAAATGTAGTACTCATCCCTTGTCAAGAAATCCTCTCTTTGCAAGACATAGACACCACTACAGAAAACCACAACCACTCAAAATGCACTTGTGGATCTCAGTTCCAAGGGAACAAATCTACAAAGATTTCCCCGAACCTAATGCTCGAGGAACATTGTAGAAAGAGGGGCAAGAAAGACTGTACAAGCCAGAGGGCCAGGAACTTTTCAGTAAGATTGTGTCTCCTATTAACTGCAGGAGTTATAATCATACCATCTTACTACCATGACTGTCTAAATGTGAATTGAACAATGGTGACACTAATGAACCTATCAAACTAGACAAAGACAGCCCATGAAGCCTCAGTCCTAAACAAACCATTGCAGGTAACTGTGGAAAGCTGGGAATGAGAATTGTGGCTTTCTCCAGGGAAAAGAACAGCCAAGCAGTCAGCCCTGAAACATATACCAGTATCACTATATGGACAGACAATGTATATTTAGGAATGTGTATACGAGTGTGCATGTGTGTAAAATAACTTAGTAAAAACAAAACAAAACAAAACAAAAAAGCCATGAATTTGAAGGAGAGCAGGAAGAAGAAGGATATAAAAGGGTTTGAGAGAGAAAAGGGAAAGAAGACATATTTTAATCCAATTATGATCTTTAAAAAAAAATGTATATTCCACAAAGTTAAAAAATCTAAAAGAAATGGATAAATTTCTAGGTATAAATGGCCCTTTGAGGCCAAGTTGCTAAATTAAAATAAAATAATTTGAATAGGTCTATATCATCCCATACAATATCACCAGTCATTAACAACATACCAAATAAAAATTGTCCAGTAAAAATTTCTGTGGAGAATTCTAAAAGTATCTATAATATGGTGGTCTATGTGATATCAAAATCCTCTCCACAAAGAAACATCCCTGGAACAATAGTTTCACTGATCAATCTTTAAAAAATAAGTTAAAATAACCCTTAACAACAATGCATTACAAACTCTGACAGCAAAAAGAAGAGAATTCAAAGGGATACTACCAAAATCATTTTATGAGACAAGAGTGAAAGTCACAGTGAAAGGAGAAATGTGAAAAAATTCACAGATCCAAGCTCTCATAATTATAATTGCTAAAATGAGTGGAAAGGGTTTGGGACAGAAAGATCTTTGAGCCTACACAAGTAGCTAATGGCTATACAAAAAAGGAATATTTAATATCATTATTCAGTTGGGAATGGGAAACCAGAATGAGATAAAACTTTAAACCCACCAGGATGGTTTAAGATTTAAAAAAAATACAGACAATAATAAATATAATAAGATATTGAAAAAATGATTCGTAATGAGTAATTGTGGAGATATAAATTTTTTCATCCATGCTGGACTGTAGCTTTGAAGTTTCTGGAATATTAGTTTCCATCAGAAGCAGCCTCATGCCCAGAACTCTGTTTCCATCTTTTTCCTTAAGCAAAACCCTGTGGATAATATATTTAATATGTATTAAGATGTTTTAGTATGTCAAGTACTATTTTAATTATTTTATGAGAATTAATCAACCAGTGCCACACTAAGTCTAAAGATGGATGTATTTTCATAAATACTTTATTTTAAAACTGAGCCATATGGGGGTGAGTTAACTTCTTTAAAATCGTGTTGTTAATAAGTTGTAATTGGCTTGATTACAAGCCAATGCTCTCTGTCTCCAAAGATGGAATCATTATGCAGTGTTGTGTGATTCTTAGCCAATCGTAGTATAATGTAGACCTTTTGTCTTATCTGTTGCAATCAGAAGGTCCTCCTCAGGGTCACTTGCTGTTTCAGTGCTGTTACTAATCAGTGTGCCATGTGTATACTAACAATTATAAATATGTCACACTGAGGAGGACCATGAAGGCCTCAATGTGTGATCCAAATTCCGAATGGCTAATGCTTAAAGAAAATGGTGATCAATGATAACTGATGTGGGCCTACTGTGTTCCTGCTTTCCTCATTCGAATATTTACCTGTTATGAAGGGAACTGTCACATAGTAAAATAACTATTCCTATGACATCTGCCACTGCACAAACTAGATTATACATTAAAGCCATAGCAAAACTTACCAATGCAAGAATGTAATCTGTCATTGTTCTATGCAAGAAAAATGCACTGTGAGTGAGGGATCTATAGAAGAGCACATTTATGTCCCAACATGATATAAAGATGGGAAAAGATAACTCATCTCTCAAACTCTCTCCGTCCTCTCATATATATATATATATATATATATATATATATATATATATATATATATATATATGAATTTTCATTAAAAGCAAAACCCACCACTTTTTACACTTTGACTTGCCGACTTCTAAGCCTTATCCAAAACTTATCAGAAATAAATGAATCAATAACTAACTAAATAAGTAAATAAATAAATAAATATAAATAAAATAAAACCACCAGAAAAACTATGTTCAATTCAAATTGTATCTACGGACATAGATTTAATTTTCTCTCCAGTATTATTTTCAAAATATTAATAACTCAAATTTAATAATGCCTTGCTCAAGCAAAAGCAAAGGCCACAAACTCAGTGAGGCAAGCAAACTTCATAATGATATTTTGGATTCTCTTCTACAATGAAATCCCTATGTTTAGAGCACAGTAATTTGCATGGGGAGGGGCTGGCTGATACATCTTTTGCTGTAGGTATTTTCCTTTTATGTGTGGGCCTACGCACCACAGCATATATAAATCCATCACTGTTGTTCATGTCACATCTGTGCTCTTTGGGAATACACTCTGACTTAAAGGAAGTGCTAAGCTGGTAATGAATGGACTGGAAAACAATCTCCACACGTTTCTGCTATGATATAAGGCTTTATTTAGTCCATCGGTGTCTAAGTGCATTGGCTTTATGACACTTCCCAGTTCAACGTTACAAAGCCTTCCTGGGGGCTCCTATTGTGAACTAAGCTCTCTAACCACGTGGCTTACTGTGTGGAGGAATGGATTTGATTGGAATCAGCTTGGACCTCTGCAGGATAGTAGAGGTCAAATTTTCCTTTTAACACGGGTAAAAGAATAATTCGGGCATGCAGTTAGCCAGCCTTTCGCCCAGTTGAACATAAAGCACCATCCCTCATTCAAGCAATAGAACGACTAGAACTTTGCCATATTTGTCTCTGACCCCAGCTCTCTACAGAGGCTGGAACAACTGATCAGCGTCTGTGGCCATTATCAGGTGTCAAGACCTCCTTGTCCAAAGCCAGATTAGATGGCATGAACGTGAAGCTGGCCGAATGACTCCTCTTGACACTCGCATCCCTTATTCTGAATTTATAGTGCACTCATTCCATTAAAGGCAATTATGGCCAAGAACAAGATAGGCAATAGAGATCAACACTTCTCAACCTTAGCCTGTTAACACACGCCTCCTTCCGAACCACAAGCACATTCTAAAGCACTTCTTTTTTTAATTTGTATACCTACAGATATGAGATGGGAAACAAATAACTCAGGTCTGAGCATAATATTCCAAGGCCCCGTGTAATTTATACAGAAAGCTGGATATTTATTACTGATGCTGGAGGTTATTAAGTTATCTGCAAGGTATAGAATTCATTTCTGTTCCTGAGCAATTGAGATTTATATTGCTTATTTATTCCCAGCTGTTGAATATCAGAGTTATGCTCAGAAAAGAGATTAAAGACATTTGATGATACCAGTAGCTGACATGGCAGCAACTCAGGGAATTTTGCCTATTTTTTTTAACAGAATAAATTTCTGAGGAAGTATATGTGCACGTTTGTGTTTATATGTCTCACCATGAGCACCATACCCAGTATATGGTTTGATAGCATATTATGGAATATTCTATTGTTTCCTTCTTTTTGAAAAGTGAAATACCAACTCAGTTCTTTATGGTATTTCTCCATCCTACATCCAGTTTTCCCATAGCAATAGCCTCTGTGTTTGTAGGAAACCTCGTCACTGAGCCTGATTTAAGCACAGCTTAGCTTCAGACTGTGTGACCTCAATGCAGATATTTAACCTTTTAAGGCGATATTTTCTCATTTTCAAAACAGAATTGGAGTCTAAGAATTTTTGCTATTTTATTTTCATGGGCTAGACCATAGTAAGTTGTGAGTGGACGTCTACATTGTCATACATTAGGTGTGTAGAAGATTTATCTGAGTTACTGGTTTTCTACTCTCTTCTCCAGGTTGCCCACCCGTCTACACTATGGGTTCATAGTTTACACACAGAACCTTGTAAAGGTCCAAGCCTGCAATCTTGCAAAGTCTAGTCCTGTTCAATCTTGGAAATCACAGGTCTGGCAATGACTCAAACCAGGAGACAGCTTGGAACGTATATTTATTTCTGAACAGGAAAGAACTCCAGGTCATGCTTCAATCTCTTCAACATCTTGGGTAGATACATGGCCAGCATGAGCTTATAGACAACAATGAATTATACAAGTACAGGCTGTTGTCTTCAGAAAGTAGTAGGTTTCTATGTTTGCCCAAACTTTACAAGAGCATCTTTAGAAAGATTTGGAATCAGTTGAAAATGATAGCAGCTAAATCTTGACTACTATTTCTGTGGTATAGGCAGGCAATGTTCTCTGTATTTTGCCAATAATAAAAAAATAAAATAAAGAGAATAAAATAAAAAAGTGTCATTAAGGGACAGAAAATCAAGGATCCAAAAGCAAAGAAGCATGAGTTCTGGTCATAGAACCAGCACTGCCAAGCCCTATGTTTCAAAAATGAATAATTTCTTGAATCATTTGGCCAGAGAAGTTGAAGAAACAACTTCATATTAAGCTATATTAAACTTTAAACTAAAATTATATTATCTCTAATCCTCTTTAATAGCTTGAAAACGTGTCTCTTATGTACAAGTGAAATAAATAGTCTGAGCCCTGTACAAAACCTCTAAGTAAGGTGGGATTTTAATCCAAACTTCAATTGAAATAACAAAATCTTCCTCATGCTTTGTTTCTTCTGCAAGGCTCAGCTTGAGTTCGTGCTTTTCTCTTCTTCCCATATCGTTTCTCTGTCCCAGGCTTCTTTGAGTCATGGCACACTATGCTGTTGAACGCCTCAATGGCTTCTCCCATCAAAAATTTTCTTTTCCATTTTCCTATGGGATAACCAATCAGTATGCTCCTGGGTGGTGAAGAGTATTTCTCCCATTCTCAGTGTTTCTTTGTTGCCTATAGCATTTTGTGTAGGGTTGAGGCCCTGCAGACTTTGATTGTCCAACTTTGTATCTCTATTGTTTCTGGCCTTGTTCAACTTCTGTGTGTAGGCAGTCATTTTGATGAGACTTTATGGGTATATTATCAGATATTTCTGGGAGACACAATCTCACAGAAAATTCTCTGTTCCCTGGCTCTTAAAATCTTTCTGCTCCCTCTTCTGCAAAGCTCCCTGCGAGTTAGGGTCTGGAGTAAGGAAAGGTAAGCAGGAACTGATGTAATTATAATCGCAAAAAAAAAAATACATTCACTTTTCTCTTTCCCAGTGTTCTTAGCACATATTTTGAATGAACATAACTTAATTGCATAATGTGAATTTTAATAAAAGTCCAGTTGGGGCTCTTAAAGGTTCATGTCTTATCTGAAGGGAAAAGAAAAAGAAGAGAAAACATTTTAGTTATGATTGTTATCTAGCAAGAAATATGTTGGTGATTTTTGGGAATTTCTTTTACCACATAATTACCCACATTATGCCATGCTGCAATTTCAAATATTTGCACACACAGTATGCGTTAGGATTGGCTCTTAATATATATGTTACTGGAAAAGGAATAAAGATAATTATTTGTTCATATATCTAAAACTATCTAAACCAAAAGTTTCTGTGTGGGCTTTATCACATCTTCATCCTGTATGTTTGTGATCAGCAATGCTGCCTCTCTGCTAAGACACTCAGGTGAGCTGTGGTTATAAAAGAACACAAGAATAAAAGTCTGTTTATTCACAAGGGTTTGTTGAAAACAGTTCTGAGTTAAAAATTCATACTCCTATATAACAATATGAAGTGCATGTAAATCTAGGGGGAAATAGTGTCCCACAGCAGAGTTCCGAATTCTATCTTTTGACTCTACATCTGCGTCATAAGCAAATTCTCATACCTTTCAGAAGAGTCAAACATCAATGAATGGCTCAACATATGTATGTTAACATTTCTCCGTTCTGTGACATAAAAAAACACCTCTATGGTCTATAGCCTCTTATATATTCCTGCAGATGAATTTCCATACACATTATTATATAGAAGCTTCACAATCTTATGCTTCTGATAATGCATATAGACATTAGAATACTAATTAAATTTTCAGACAGATGGGGCATATTTCAAAATATATTATACATGCTTAAAATTATGTCTTAAGAAACTGTGAAACTAGACAAAGATATGAAGCAATTGTTTTAATGTCATGGAAGATGGTTTATCTATGTTATTTTTAAGATAATGAAAAATAGAGGATTTGAGCCCCAAATTCACCATGGCTTCCTGATGAAGTCATATCCAAACCATAGAACAAAAAGTTGGAAAACAAAGAGAGAATCAAATCTGTCAGTCAGGATAAAGGCATCAAAGATTCAGGATGTCAGAGTAAGATGCTCCCAGTAAGGCAGGACAACACAGAGAAGGTACATTATTGTATAGAGGGAGCTGAGCTAAGGAATATGTATCTTATATTTGTGCTTTAAGTTTATGCAAAGTTGAACATACAGTGATGTCCCTGTGCAAGGTCTTCAGAAAGCAAATGAACAAACCAGAAGTTGTAGATTTGATGAAGCACTCCGAAAGTTATGAAGAACCAAGAATTATTAAAGTTGAGAGGACAAAATGAATGACCTTCCATCAATATGCAGGGATGGTTGCATTTGAAGAATGAAGCTTCTCTAGACACTTTCCAGAATAAAAAATATAAGCCTCATGAGGATCCAGGTAAAGTAGCTAAACCATTCTCCGTAATATAATAGTTTTAATATGTAGCCCCAAATAATTACATATTAAATAAAGTTAAATAAAAGTAATCATTGTTCATCAGTGACAAAAATTCTAATATGGACAAAAATACCAATGTCACAGATGTTAAATTTAATAGAAACAATTTTACTAGAGTGACAAGGTCTTTTTTTTATTTATTATTATTTTTTTAATCTTTATTAACTTGAGTATTTCTTATTTACATTTCAGTTGTTATTCCCCTTCCCAGTTTCTGGGCCGACATCCCCTAACCCCTCCTCCTTCCCTTCTCTATGAGTGCTCCCCTCCCCATCCTCCCCCCATTACCGCCCTCCCCCCCCCAACAATCACGTTCACTGGGGGTTCAGTCTTGGCAGGACCAAGGGCTTCCCCTTCCACTGCACACCAATGTTTTTATTAGTGTGTGCTGATAATATAATTAATTTGTTCCATCATAATAGTGTAATTGGCATCTGTCTTTGTCATTTTATTGGGAATGGCACTTTTCTGAAGCTTAAAATTATCTAAATGTTAGATTCTTTATGTTAACTGTTAGATTCTTAAAGCTGGTCCTTATAGTTTAAATACATCAACATAATACCTTGAAGGAAAATAATAAGTCTTAGAAGACTGATGTTACCATATTGTTTCTTGATTTGATGATTTAAAATTAAAGCCTTCTATTATATTTGAAGTCCCAAAAGCTGCCATAGGTTACTGACTGTAATTAGGAACTAATTAATATGAACACAAATGAAGAGATTTTTAACATAGAAAACATGTAAGTACTACAGATTAGTAGCAAAGTGCTTTGATATCTAAATATATATGTTGCCTAAATATAAAAATCAAGCATAATCTCCAAGGTGAACAGAAAATGAAAGTAGTTTTTATCAACACTATACAGCAACTTTGCTGTCTCTGGAGAATGAAGTGTTAAGCTGTGTTCTTTATTTTTTTTCCTTTTATCTACAACTTCCTGTTTGAAAATATTGAGAATGAGTAAAGAGATATGCAGTCACAACAGCGAACAAGAAACTACTTAGAAAGATGGAAAGGTGTGGGGATGTGTGTGTGTGTGTGTGTGTGTGTGTGTGTTAGAGAGAGAGAGAGAGAGGGAGAGAGAATTGGCTTCACAACAAAATACCCAACAAAAAGTATTGATTGACTTAAAGACAAATCAAATAAAACTTGGTAAATGAAAATAAAACACACACTTACACACTTGCACACAAACATATAACCAAGAACATCGGCAATAACAACATAAACATTAAGAATTCAAAGCTTGGGGTTGGGGATTTAGCTCAGTGGTAGAGCGCTTGCCTAGGAAGGGCAAGGCCCTGGGTTCGGCCCCCAGCTCCGAAAAAAAAAACCAAAAAAAAAAAAAAAAATGTAAAAAAAAAAAAAAAATTCAAAGCTTTTTGGTCAGAAAGGAAGCAATATTAGACTCCTTTCAGTGAGCTGATTTCCCAGAACCCATATAAAAAGTATTTGAGGGTGTGGCTTGTGCTTTAAATTTCAGCAGTGGGAATGTAGGCAATATAGCCTAATCAGCAAGATTGCCTTGTAACCTACATCCACATGTGTGTATGTGAAGATTCACACACACACACACACACACACACACACACACACACACACACACACACACACACACACAACCTGTCCATATAGCCAAAACACATAGAGAGATATGAAGTGATATTAAATGATGTATGGCATTTGCAATATCTAACCACAGGAAAGAGGGCAGAATTTCAATTTTTTATTTCCTTGAAGAAATGATGACAAAATGCTAATTTGGTTATAATGATCAATGCAAAATTCACAAGGAGAACTCACTGACAGAAATAGAAAGAGTGTCATACCCAGGTAGCATATCAAATTGCTAAAGATGAGGAAATTATAAAGCAGTCATTGCCCACACAGGAATCAAACAAGGTCAATTGCTAACATCATGAGGAACACTGATGTCATGCTGGAAAGCAGTGGACGATTCAAAGTCTTATGAAACACGAGCTGGTTGAGTTAGCATTCTATGTTCAACAAAGGTATCCTTTAGAAAAGGAAGGAATTTTTGAAAACTCATTTTAAGTTTAATAAAACAGAGAGAGAGAGAGAGAGAGAGAGAGAGAGAGAGAGAGAGAGAGAGAGGTGTTGTGGCTGTTTAGTTTGATTATTTTTTTTCTAGCAGACCTGAATTTTAAAGAAAAAAACTCAGACTGAAGGAATTTTAAACATTTTTAGGTATAGATATTCTAACCCACAGAAAGGAGAGGATTTAAAAAAAAAGAAAACTTCTAAAAGAGAAAAGAGAAACTAACAAAAATGTTACCTTAGTTTCATTGACAATAGTTAACATTTTTAGTGCCAACTCACATTGGTGACGTGCAGTCTTGACTCTGTTTAGTGACAGTGACCCTTTTCCCCATAAGGGTTTCCTCTAAGAACCTGTAACTGCTGTTTAACCACGAGGAATACATCTCACAGTCAGAAATTCATAGACATTCTACAAAGTAGTGAAGCATTACGTGACTCCTCAAAACACTTGAAATTCAGGAACAAGGAGCGTGTGAAGCACTCAGAGTTTTGGAAAACAGAACAGTGGCCCTGGGGGGAACTAGAGAAAGCAGAACAAAGTTTGACCTTGGTGTACCAAGGTTGAGTTTCTATGGAAACAAACTTACCATATCAGCAGTGTTCATGTCCAAATGCAAAGTTAAGGACGCGATGATGTGTGTGTTGGGACTCGCTAGACACCTTTTGCTATTCTGTAAAAATAAGGTTCTCTAAAAGTTTAGAGGAAGAATAAGGAAAGAGGGTGAGAGAGAAAGGAAAGGGATGGAGGGGTGGAGGGAGAGAGGGAGAGAGGAAGAGAGAATATTGGCTTCTTCCTTTACAATAAATTCAAGAGATAGAGAGGAGAAGGTATGCCTGTAGGTCCTCCAGACTATGGAGAGAGGTGTAATATGAGTTTGGGGGTCACCTATAATTAGAATTTGGTTTTATTTCACTTGGCAGGGCTGTCTTCTTTTTGCTTGACAGACTTTTACCTCCATGCGCTTCCTAGCCTCCTTTATGTCTACACAAAGTTTGTCAGCTTGCTGTGTAAGAAAAACCGAGTGTTTGTCCTGAGTTGGTAGGGGAGTATAGAGAGGACACCAAGTAAACTTTTACTCTAACTGTGAGAGACTACCAGAATTCCTGCATTGATGGAGTAGTCTACCACACTGATACAAGCAATCCTTTCCCTGCTGTCAAGTCTCTGTTCTCACTCCATCAGCATTCACAGTAGAACAATGATCCTGGTAGCATAAGACTTTTCTCCTTTTTAGAGACCACTGAGACATTGGCTTAGCATAAACATAGGATGCTATGCAAATGGAAGACTACATTCCTGGCATAGACATTCAAACTCTTCAGTAGACTTTGTTTCATCATCTATAAACTCCTAGCACCTGTACCAGGTATGTCCTCTACAAAACAGAGCTGCATATTTCCAGAATATGACTTAATTAAAGTGACGACTTCTGCAGTATGTATTATTTTCAAGAAAAGGCCAAGAGTCCTAGATGAAGAGCAACATTTTCACAAAACATCTGTCTCCTGGACTCTCTCTTGGTCATGTATCACCTTGGAAGCAATAGGAAAAAAATCAACAATTTGTGCTCAAAAGAAAAAGCCAGGTTGCATATCATCCTTCTGTCCTAATGTCCTACTGTCTGAGTTTGAAGTATCCATGATACCCCACCTTTGCAGAGGCTTTCAGATTCTAAAATGAGGGGGGAGGTGGTTGGTAAACTAAAGCAAACAAGTAGGATAGTTCCAATAAACTCACATAGCTGAGAAAAGCATTAGCATGTAGCAGGTATAGATTTTCACCCATTCTTAGGACTTTAGGCGCAGCAGACACACGGAAAGCCTGTTTTCTCTCTGGGGACATTGCTGCTTTGTTTTCTCCTCCTGTGAAATAAATACAAATGCAACACAAAAGATGTAGTTATGGGAGGGATTTTCCCCTCTCTGACTTATTTTTGTTCAAGCTATTTCTCACTTACATTAAAGTCTAATTTCCCTGCCCATGATACTTCTTAAACACAATGATTCAGACTCTCCTCTATTGTCTTCCCAGGTACAGCTCTGACATATCAAGAGAAATAAAATAACAACAACAACAACAACAAAAATACCCACAAGGAAAACACATAAAGGATTCAGAGTACCCAATGACTGATTGATTGATAGATAGATAGATAGATAGATACATAGATACATAGATACATAGATACATACATAGATACATAGATAGAAAGAAAGAAAGAAAGAAAGAAAGAAAGAAAGAAAGAAAGAAAGAAAGAAAGAGAGAAAGAAAGACAGACAGACAGACAGACAGACGGATGGATAGATGGATGGATAGACAGACAGAGCTAGTGGGACACAAAATTGAAGACAGCTAGGCAGAAATACAATGACTAGTAGCTACCATTTCTGCTTTTAAATGATCCTTTTTGCAGGCTAAACAGCCATATTCACAGAGAAGTATGCACAAGATGATTAAAACAATTCACAAGCCTCATAGACAAATAAACCTCAGAATCACATTGTGTAAAATGGGTGTATAAATATATATCTGTTCATCTAATACCAGACATTAGAAGAATAAGGGACCCTGGGCTTTCTTCATGATGATTCAGAACGAAGAGAAATCATAACTGTATCACACAGACACTTAAAGAAATTCTGTGTGGTCTACTAATGCTATAGTTGATGTCTACCATTTTATTATTTATGAACATTTTATTTTAATTATCTCATGAATCTTCCTTGATACACTGGGAATGTATCATATGTAAATAAACATATCTGTCATTTGTCAGTCATCATTTTGCCTGGAAACGGGACTAAAACTTCATTCACAAGGTCACCTACCATTTTCCTACCACTCTTTAGAGCTTATGCTATCTCCTAAGTTTAAAACCTTTTATTCTATCTCATAAGGTATGAATGATATTTTGCTGGGTCAGAGCAATGATGTTCCTATTATATTCTCTCATCAGATCACTGATATCATAAACTGTAATGGCTTCTGCAGGACCATTAGCATATCTGCCATCAGCCTATATTGTGGAACTCTTTAATCCTGCAAATGGTTGTTAATAACTTACATGGAGCTTTTTTGTCTCAATCTCCAACACAGCAAATGTTAATACATCCTTCGCCACATGGCAGCCATTTCTAAAATGGCATGCAGCACCCAGGGAGTGACCACTCTGTCACAGGCCAGAGCTAAACAGCACATTTAATATGCACGGAATTAGGTTCCTGAAATCTTTCACATCTTAAAACAAAACAAAACAAATTTAAAAACAATATCTAAACTAAACAGGTCACTGTGATCCATATTTGTTTATTTGTATAATATCCCAAATTTCATACTTTTCTTTTGGCCTAGTTCATTTCTTGGGCCTTACATAACACCTGGGGAAATAACTGAACATAGATCAAAGAATTTTGACATAGCATCCAGCATCAGTGACGTCAAAAAGCTAACAGTGACTGGGAGCTAAGATTTAAAGCAAGAAGCCAATATGGAGAAGCATATGAATAATACTTGAGTCAGTACCTAGCAGTACACAGTCAGGATCCCACAAGGTGGCAATACCTATTTATGTCTTAGCTTCGATAAATGCATACTGTGATATTAACACAACAAAATCACATACCACCAATATAATTTCTCAGGATATATCCTTCTCATTAAGTGACCAGGGGCTTTACAGGATATTACAAACCAGATAGATACAAAAGTTTTAACATCCGCAATACTGTGGGCTTTTGGCTATGAAGGATGAACATAAGAAAGCATGAGGGCTAAGAACCTGGAGGCTAGGTCCATGTCTCAGCAGATAAAGTGCTTGCCCATCAGGAAATCCCTTGCTATATGTGAGTGAGAACCGTTTTGGGTCCTCAGAACCCACATAGAAGCTAGGCAGTCCTGGAAGCCTTCTTGTACACCTAGCACTTGGAAAGCAAAGGCAGAGGAATTCCCTAGACTTCTAAGAATTGATCAGCTCTTGGTTCAGTGAGACCCAGTTTCAAGAACATAGAGAATGATCATGGAACTCCTTACATCAATTTCAGGTTCCTGCACGCAAACATATGTGATACAAGCATAAAGGCATGGACCGTGCACCTGTGCACATACACAAAAAAGCCAGGCATGGCAGCCTATACATTTAATCCCAGCATACAGAAACCAGGAGGCAGGGATTGGCAGATCTTTTGCCAGTTGGAGTCCAGGCTGGTCTACATAGCAATTTTTGGAACAGTGAAGGCTAGATAATCAAAAGTCAGTCTCTCTCTCTCTCTCTCTCTCTCTCTCTCTCTCTCTCTCTCTCTCACACACACACACACACACACACACACACACACACACACACACAGCATAAGTGCTGAGAACAGTATATCTGATACTTATGCCAAAGAGCTTTAACATGTCAGTAACTACTCTGTGGCTAGTAGTCATATAAGGAACATTTGCCTCAGACACTCAATGTTTATCTCTCTTGGTGGCCTGTGTTGCCTTTTGTCTCATTTAGAGATGGTAAACTGGAACTCCATCAATCCATCTGAACTGTTTTAGGCTACTCTTAGGTGAAAATGTATGTGGTAGTTAGTCTATCTAGCTCCATGAGTTCTTACATGCAAACTTGATTCTGCTTTGAGTTTAGTGGGCACCCTTTACAGCTAACCCACACTAGGCTTCTGAGGAGAGCCATGAAGTTGGAGGTCAAGTGCTTTCATTCTTTCCCCATCCGGTCTCAAGTGATTTCAGATGGTAAAGCTGAGTCTTAACATATTCCTATGAAAATGAAGGAGCGCCCAACTCAGGGTGCCATGTCAGCGATCATGAGACGTGAGGTATAGAAAATACCTTCATTTAAATAAAGATAGTGTATAAAGAAGAGACACTTTCCAGAGCTTAACTAGGAAAGCTGATGCAAAATGACCTTTCTCAGAAAGCTGGGCTGTACAGCTTTAAATAGTAAAAAGTCTGAATTAATATGATGAACATCTGGAGCAGAGGGTTTCCTGGATGACGAGGGGTATCTTTTTTTTAAATGTGCATTTCAATGGTCGGATTCCTTAATATCCATACCTTTGTTCTCAGAAGATTAAATTACCGATATATACACCACACAATACTTCAGAGTTGAAATACACACAAGACCTCTTGTCCTTTAAAAGATCTGTATGAATGCTAATGAGGATATATCAGATATATAATGGCCTATTATAGGAACTATTCGGTCCTATCTTTGTGTCTGATTCATCAGGCAGATGCTGATTACAAAAGGGGTAAGATCAAAGATCCCCTAATTAACAATGAGAAAGTGTACTCAGCGATACATTATGTAGAGAGCTCTGGGACCAAATTGTATAAACAGTAGAATTTTCTAGCACTGAGAACCCTTAAAACATCGTGTGCTTCTCCCACCTGCTTAATTGCATTTCTTTTTCTAACCCTGTTATACTGAAGACTCTCCCTCCACCCGGTATCGCTTAATGGTGTTATTTCCTAAGGAGCAAGTGCCACAGAAGCAGTAACTCTATTAGTGGCCTGGCTCTACCTGCAAGAAAGTTTAGCTCCAGAACGTCCCAAGGTAAACTTATACTGGAAAACAAGATTAGCCAGTGAGGCGATTGGGAGAAGGGGCTGTGGGCAGAGCGGGTGTATAGGAAAATGTGGCAATGGGGTTGTGCACTTTCAAGAAAGTGCTCATAATTTGTTAAACAACTACACTGCATATAAGCTAGAATAGAGGTTGCATTGGTGGGCGACATAAATGAGGTAGAGGCTACTGGGAATGAAGAAGCTCCTATCCCATCCTTCTGCAAACGAACCTTCTATTAACATTCACTCTGCTGATCAAATATATATTTTTATGCCCTTAGAACTGACGTCCAATCTAAATCTTATTTTTGTTCTACTATAAGAAACACACCTACTTTATTCTTTTTAAAAGCTTATTATATGGTATGTTATACTTCTCTCTTAACTAATCATTGCTAGCTTTTTTGTCCACAGTAAACTAGTATGTGCACAAGAGATAATGGCATGGCCAATTCAGGTTTCTATTGAAGAATATTATAGACAGAGCGTATAGCTTAAGTAAGAAATGCATAGTTCTTAGTCCTTAAAGACCAGAAACTCTAAAAACAAGGGGTTGATGGTGATTCAGTACATGGTGATGGCTCTCTTCTTGTTATAGAGAGTGATTTTCTCAGGGAAAGAGAGCAGAACCAGGAGAAAAACACTTTCTGATGATTCATCTATATCTAAGGACACTAAGGCCAGCTAAAGGCTCCCCTCACGCATCACATTGGGAAATATGGTTTCAATACAATGGAAAATGGGGTGTGGATATTAGTCCATAGCGGATCTATGCTGTTCCTCTCCTATTTTTCCTAGCACAACTGAATAAAGTCCTCTGAAACAGTGAACCAAATAAATGTATCCTTCATTATTTGTTCAGTGGGAATATTATGGTCCTAGCAGTATAAAGGTAACTTATATACTTCCTAACAGCCTGCAAGAAACACCTGGCAAAAATCATATTCACTGTAACCAAATCAACCCTTTTCTTCTAGCCCTGGAGTTTTCAACAACAGAGAATAGGACAAAGAAGTCACCAGGAAGAGATAAAATCACTTTAATTAGATCTAAAGCCAGAAGGAGAAAATGTAAACATCAGGGTAGATCTTGTGCTGGGAGCTACTGTGCTCATGACCAGAAATCACATGTGGCTGCTGCAAGCTACCATGGCTACTGGCCTGGCAGGACATGCCCATTGGAACAAGAGTAATGAGAAGGTCCTAGGAGTGCCTAAGTTCTTTCTGATCAGATTTAAGTCTGACTCCATACTGGCAGCAGTATAACAGCCAAGAATCAGTGGTTAAGCAGGTCATAGGCCCTAGAAGAAAGCCTACTAATATTCTGATAAATGGATATAGTACTAATTACACACATTCCTAATGGCATCTTGTTCTACCCAGAGAGACCTGCAACTCTCAGGCCTTATCGGAAAAGCTTCTTTTTGAAGTAGATGGAATTAAAGTGACCTACAATAGGACATGATACAAAGATATAAGGACTACAGAATGTTCACCCCTAAGTGAACATCTATATCAAACCACTTTCCCCCAAGGCTCAAGGATAATTGAGAAATATGAGATCAGAAAGTGCGTAACAGTCAGAGGTGGTGAATGACTACAAGTCACCTGTGTCTGGCAGACATAGCAGAGACACTTGTACTTATGAATTCATAGTAAGTGTGACATCAGGCACAAGACCTGTGCAAGCATAACACAGACACAATCGCAGCCTGGAACGGAGTTATGATGCTACCCCTAATCACGGAGTTTGGGTGATTGATAGCTCCTGAAGAGGTAGATTCAGCTTTCTAGTTTTCTCTGATTGTTGCTCCTGGTAAATTGGCCAAAGTTCAATGGTAGGCTATAGTTCTATGGTTTTTATGAACAGCACAAATTGGATTTGATAGGTGTTAAAAAATAGAAAACAAAGTTGGGGAAAGCTGGGGAAGGTGTGCTGGAGAATATGGTCAAACACATTTTACCAAATTCTCTTTAAACTAATAGATGTTTAAATAAACAAATTGCATCATCTCTAGGCTCTCATCTCTCTGATCTATACCCTCCATGTCATGACATCTGTAAAACTTATAGCACATAAGATAAGTGAGTGTGGACTTGTGAAAATGAAGGTTGCTTCTAAGGCTTATAAAGGAGAAATAACACGGTTAGCATACTATGACTTCCTTCTTTTCTGACTCCTCTGATAGATTCACTGACAGCCTTGGTGGTGCCATACACACAGAGGATTCAAGCCGGCCAAGATGCCATGTCTGGAACCATGTCTAAACCTGTGATGATGGTGACAAGAACTTGGCAAATATACTGGCTGCTTGTCCAAGGTACTGATTCTGTTTGTGCTTTACTGATGGGAATATGTCACATATTCAACATTAAACTGCAGAAGTCAAAGAAAAGCCTACAGGTGTAGCCTAGTGGTTGGGCTTCTGTCTAGAAAAAGGAATGCAAAGTAAATGTATGTCGTGGTCAGGGCATGTAGAATAAGCAGGATCTGTGTGGGCAGCCTTAGTACTTCTCTAAATCCCCATTCTTTCCGTTATATGTTTGATTTGCTTTCCGTCCTGCACCAAAAAAGACTAATCACTTTCCCCAGGAAGGGAACACCAAGTCCCACTAAATGAAAGATTCAAATTAAAGAAGATTTAGAATCTTTGAGTACAACAATAGTTCTCACATACAGGGATAGAAACAACCCTTTAATTGGATTCTTTTCTTGCTCCAGACACCAGAGAAGTACAACATTTTTTTCTCGTCTTCTCACTTCATCATCACTGTCACATATAAAATACAGAGTGGTTAAACATAAGGAGAACAATATTGGCATTCCCATTGAGAAAATCTTGGGGTCTGGGACAGTAAACACCTTGTATTCTTTCACTATTTCATCGTAATTCTGAGTCTCAATGGGCAGATTCCATGGGATCACTTTCCCTGCAGAGACAGAACCAGTCTTCAAGCTGATTTCATGGAAAATGTCCATGGTCCAATACTCGCTGGGGCAATCGGGCTCCAACTTTTGTTCAGAATTTGTGTCATATCTTTAAAGTCACAATCAAAAGGATAATATAGAACAGACACTCTTGGAGTGACAAGCATTCATCTCTTCGAACTTGCTCTCTGGTCACAAAAGAGAGCGTTCCAAGAATAGCTTTTTAGCTCTCAGAGCATCAGACTTCTCTCCAGTATTGGCACCCATCTTCTCAGACTCTATAGAACGGTTTTTAATAGTTTCTTAGAGTGACATCCCATGTCAATAGATGATGATACATTCTTTTAAATGAATGCCTTCCCCTGGAATTACTAGTGTTTTGAGCTGATAGACTTCTGTACTGAGAACCACACATTTCATTGTAATCTCTAAGCCATATTGTGTGACTGACAGTAATTACTGGCTACTGCATTAGCCTGTTTTTACAGTTTTAATAGTATTTGAAAAGACTAAAATCCCTGATTTTATCCCAACGAAGCCAAATTCTGTCAGTTTTGTAGTCTCTGTCACTCAAGGAGTTTGCCTTTTCTCTTTCTTTAGAAGACATAACTAATTGCCTCTTCAGATCCCACATTCCATATATATTTGCTTTCTTAACAGTTTTTTCAGAGACTGTTCTCGAATGCTGCAAATATCGCATATGGCACTACATTCTTTTTTCTGAACTCTTCACTGTGTACATTATCTGTCCGCAGGGTTAGTGCTCTCAATGCTTTTAGCAAATTTTATGCCACTGAATAATATGGCTTTACCATATTTCCAGGCTGAAACAGTATCTTCACTCTCCAATTCTTCACCATTAGGACAATGGTGCAATGTTGAGAGTTTTGTTTGTTTGTTTGTTTGTCTGTTTGCTATGAAAATATCTCATTTCTGGCAACCATTTCCTCTATTAGTAAAGACTGGCTACATTATAGTCATGATAACAAATCCTCCCAGACACTGGTATTTGTGTTGCATATTCATAAAGCGTTGCTAGGGACAATATTCAATGCAGTTTTATTTAATGATCCAGGCTGCTGGATCAGGCCATCTCTGGTCCTTCCCTCTGAAGGACACTGTCATTAGTCTGGCTTCCTTTCAAAGGGCAGTGTAGCTAAAAGTTAGCACATGAGAGAGAATGATCTTAATGGCTGTCTATCTTCTTATGACCAGGTTGTTCTTCCAGTCATCAGAAAGCATTGTGTCTCTCCTCCTTGTGAAGCATAGATGGGGATTTAAGCAGAGTACTTTGCTTTTGGACAGGCTCACAGGTGAAACGAGGCCCCAGGACTGAAGAAGGAAAGTAATGCTTATTCAAAAAGCATTAAACTCTGTGTTCTGTCTGTGGCTGGCTTTCATTCAAACTTTGGTGGTTTATATGTGCTCTGTAAAAAGAGCACGAACTCTATGCAGAGGGTTATCTAGAGGAATCTGTCGCTTGATTATTAGAAGTCTTAGGTAAGAATGAGGAAAGTTGGTAGTGTGCTTCAGTCCCATTCAAAAAACCTCTACTCGTGGAAGCTTTCTGTGGTAGTTTCATTATGCTTGGACCATAGGGAGTGATAGTGTTAGGAGGGGTAGCCCTGTTGGAGGACGTATGTCACTGTGGGGTGGGCTTTGAAGTTTTGCCCAGTGCAGAAGTCACTTTTTTATGGCTCTCATCAGATCAAGAGGCAGAACTCTCAGCTTCTCCTGCCCCATGCCTTCCTTGATGCTGCCATGATTCCTACCTTGATGATAATGAACTGAACCTCTGAGCCTGTAAGCCAGCTCCAATCAAATGTTGTCCTTTATAAGATTTTCCTTGGTTATGGTGTCTGTTCGCAGCAATAGAATCCCTAACTAAGACCCTAGCAGAGTACTTCCAGAACTTACAGCCTGAGAACTTGTGGGAACCTGGTATAAAACACCAAGACAAGGGCCAAAGAGCTTGCAGTCTTGATGGACATCAACAAGAAAACATGAGTTTTTGTCTCTGAATAAGAAGAAGATAAGAATTCTTTTTCCTTCCTCTTTTTCCGCCATTTTGTTCCTATCTAATTGGACATCAGTTTCTTCATGTAGCTCCCACACACACACACTTCTGGGATGCTCCACCACTCTCATGTTCTGAGCATCCCTTTCCGTACCAGAGGGATGAGGAAAAACCTTCTGGAGCTCAGAGAACACTGACGTTTTAGCAGCTACGTGAATATCAGCGTGACACTTCATGACAACACCATATATGATTCACTGAGCTTCATTTCTTTCTTTCTGGGTTACATGGGCACCCCAAGACAGACTCACATCTCAGTTTATGAAACTTTGCCCAAAACATAATGAATTCACCAATATCTTGATTTTCCTCCTCAGTCATTGGGTTTTTTTTTTTTTTTTGCCTCAAAATGCATGTCCTAAATTGGTGCCACACTCAAATATGAAAATGGAATTCCTATTTAATTTACTATTCTCAAATTACATCTAGATGCAGTGATCAATAATGCCATTCAGAATGTGATATTTTCTCAGATATTTTCTTATCTGCAATCCTTATATGCAATTTCTCAATTTCTTTTCAGGATATCATGATTTGTCAAACCAATCGTATCTATAATATTAAATCTACCCCCAAAATAGATTTAAATGGTGCTAGCGAATAGCCAGTTTTTTACTCTAAATCATGCATGCATACTTAAGTTATAGCAATAAAACATGAGATCATTTGGAAATGCCATTTGAATCTAACTATAATAACCTATTTTGTGGTGGTAAGTCTAGATAAAGGGTTGTGCTACATGTATTTCTCCATGATGTGATGGTATCTATGCCGTTGCATCCCTAAAGGCCAAGTTAATGCAACTGACCAATACTGAGCTTTGAACCTCCAAATCTGTGACACAAATAAGCCTCTTTCCTCATTGTAGCCAGCATCGGGTACTTTGTTCCAGTAACAGACAGCAGACTGACATTTATATTGTCCACTCTGACTGGTACTACTGCTTAGAGCATGCCAACCAAAGTCCAGTTTTTTTTTCTTCTGAAGTCTCTGTACTGTTATTTAAGAGAATCCCTGTTCATCCTACTGAAGTGTCTCTAATGAATTCCACAGCTCAACTCTCTTTCTCTAGGCACACAAGAAATTTCAATTATTTCTCACATCTTCTGGGCTTCTGTCTCTTACTCATCCTCTCTTTCAAATTTAGCAATCCACGCAGATGTCAAGTGTTTCGGTAATCTGAATAAACTGCATCTGTCTCATCTACCTATGTGCTAAACATCAAGGAAGAAAGAGAAAGGATATATAGGGGAGTAAGAAGACAAAGTCCCACAATGCTTTGCAGTAGTATGCCTGAGCGTACACAGATTTATTCAGCCTCTGGCAGAAGCAGGAGACAATGCATAATCTATGTGGACAAAGCTGCTTCCCAGAGGGAGGGAAGAGTAAGAGACGGTACTCTGCATGCCTCATTTCTTCCCTCAAAGGCAATGATCTGAGGCAGTTTCTTCTCTGGGAAAGAAATACTTGAGGAACATCCAGCTTAGCAGCAGTGAAGCTCCCTCAACAGAGAAAGCATCAGGAAAAGGAAATCATTTTAGTGGGGCTAGATTACTTACTGTGCTGTCTATGGTACCCAACAATAGACAAATGTATGTGGAAATAGACATCCCAAGGTCCTCTAGTAGAGACACAAGTCAAATAAGGTTTCTTAACAGGAAGCGAGATATCAAAGAAAAAATGCAACTCTTAATACAGAAGGAACTCGCATGCCTGATTATTGTGAAATTAGGCTGACTGAAAGGAGGATTTATTTTCTTACCTAGTGGACATAGCTTAGATACTAATAAGGACCTCATACAGACAGGGGATAGGAGTGGAAATGCTATCTTAAGCATTAAGAGTTTTTATTAGATTGACGACTATAGAATTAATGAATCACGAGTTTATTTTGTACACAATTGTAGTGCTTGGTATTGCATCCCAGACCTACTGAGGTTTATCCTCAGAGTACGAATGTTGTTTCTTTATTTGTTTTAGGACTTTATAGGTGTGGTAAATTCCTCATGCAAACAGCTGACAGTGAGTCTGATATCACCTTCAGTGAAATTTTCATAAAGATACAAATAGACTGCATAGAAGACATCTGCTCTTTGCTCATGCTGTTATTTTAAACCTCTTGTAGTAAAATGAGCTAAATTAGCCTTTTAGCCATTTTAAGTATGTGAGCCAGGAACATTTATAATCAGCACCAGTTGCCATTTCCAGATCCCATTTTTTTTCCCGCAATCCAGTACATTATGCTAAGGGGAGACCCTTTATTATTCATAGATTTGGCACAAAAATGTATTTGATACTGTGGTGCTTATCAAAACCAGCACCATTGAAGACCATCCCATCAAAGCTGAGCTGGACCTAGACTACAAACCACAGGATTCTTTATTCCTGTGTCCTCCAGAATTCCTGCTGCCCAGCACTTGGCAGAAGCTTGCAAAGGTTGCTTTAAATTCAGGTATTGGGGAAGTAATTCAAAAGGCCTGGTCAATTGTTTTAGGACATAAAGCACTCTATATAAATATTCTGGTATAAGTACTTAGAAAGGTAGAAAGTAGGTTGATCATTTATTTCTCCAGGTTTTAATCTAAGAAGTTAAACACATTTAAATAGAGACTGTGACAGAAAAAAAAATGACTTCAGAAAGAAACTTTCGACAACTTCAAAGCAAAGACATGTTTATCACAGCAGAATATTTTATCCACTGCTTCTTGTGCCTCCCTGGGAGCATGCTGTTGTTAAATCCAGATGTGCTCATTTGCACCTGATGCATGAATGTTGAGATCCTTTCTAGATTTAGCATCAGCAGAGCAGGCATTCCGATCTGAGCTCCCATGTGTTCCACGACTTCACTTCTGTCTTTAGTGTTTATAATCTGTTTTCTCACCCTTTCCATCTGATGGTAGGCTGCATGGTAATATGGATGAAGAAAAACAGGTATGTTAAAAAAAAAACTATCCTAGAACAAAGGAAAGTGTTTCTTAGCCTTTCAAATAAATTAATGGGAGTTGAATATAAATGTGAAGTGCTAATTTTATATCAATTAAATAGATTCATCTTAAGTGTTTGATCAAAGAGTGAGGTTCACTTCTTTGGGCATGTTGACTCCATGAGTTTTCACACATGTAGATTTTATGCATCGTGTATGTTTGTGGACAAACACAATATCCCCAGAATCCCCACCACTCCTCATAGAAACACCTCATGTTCAGAGTTTTCTCAACTCTTTCCCCTTTAGAAACCACTAACTTGCTATCTCTACTCACACTTTGTCTTTTCAGAAGTGCAGGAGATTTATACCAAGAATTCAGTGTTTTAAAGTTGTAAAAATATCGTTTCATTATAGTCACAAACTTTCACAAAGGAGCTATAGCACAGCTGGCTCGAGAGTAAAGAGACAGTGCTTGTGTGGGTCAGATAACAAATGCAGTTTCTCTCCTTCATGCAAGAGTACTAAATACACAAAGAGACAAATAGAATTACAGACCTTGAGTGAGGAATGGGTTTTCTGATGTCATGGACAGATTATTCTGAACACTCAGTTGGAAAGAGGTCTTGGGTTTTCAAGTACAAATATATAGCCGATTCGCCGTGCCCTGCACGAGGGCTAAATTGCAAGCATTTCCTTACTAAAGTTACAAGTTGGAATGATCCAGCTTGGAAATACGCTATAAGGCAGGATATTTCAATGCTATCATGAATAAAGAGTCTACCTCTAGTTCTAAGTAAAACCAACTTGTTTCCTTGGGCTTCAGTATCCTTCAGGTCTTACATTGCCTCAAAGGCAAAAATTTGCCTTTTTTTTTAATGAAGTAATGAATAAAGACCAGAATATATTGCCACCTGGCCAATCACTGGAATCCTGACACCAATTCTATCTACTACGCTTGTTGGCTAATCTTGGTTGCCATGTCAAATTGACTAGATTTGGAATTACCTAGGAGCCAAGAGGACATACTTCACTCTGGGTGCATCTTTCAGGGACTTTCTAGAATGCTTAACTGAGGAGAAAGACGTACCTGCCACATGGGTGGTTTGAGTCTTGGACTGAATAAAATATGTTATTAGACGGAATAATAAGGTTAAAGATGAGTCCATCTGAACATTAGCATTTGTCTCTTTGTTGTCCTAAAGGAGGAGTCAGTGTCACCAGCTGCTTCATGACTGGTTCCTCTATGATGCTCTCTACACACAAGGGGTGGGGGGTGGGGTTGCGGCCGTACTCCCACACTGTGAATCAAAACAAACCTTGACTTTTTTGATTATTTTAGTCAAGTCTCTTCTCAGAGAGACAACAGTGGTGATGAATGTGCTAAAATTATCAATAAATACTTTCTTTTCATCTTAATTTAAAATCTCACATACAAGCATTTTCCCTGCATGCTCACTGGCATGGAACAGTGGATTGTGTCTTTGAGATACACGCTCAGTTTTAACTCACCTCAGATAAGACTAAGTCCTATACCCATGGCTTGGCATTTTTATCCACACTGAATATACATCAGAAAGCATAACACCGACAACAAGTTCCTCCGTGTGTAAAGAAAGGTTTATTCTTGAAGCAAAACCTACCACACATACAGTGAGAGCTGACCTGAATAATGGGCAGTCGAACACATCATATTTTTGAGAAGCAGCCATAAAATAAACCAAAAATATTTTCCCCTGTAGCTGCTGCTACCAATGATTAAAAGTACCCGAGCTGTTGAGTCTCTCCATTATATATATACACCACTCAAAGCATTGTGGCCAATTTGTCTTTCTCTTCTGTTGACAGCAAAGCAGGTTTTCGTAATGTTCTGGACAGTGGACTGCATATGTTCCACTATGGTCACTTGAATGGCATACTGCAGATGAAGTTCAGGGCATAATATTTGTAGGTAATACTTGGTTATTAAAATCTTCTTTGTTTGAATGTGTGTTAAGTTGCATTTTACTTCAAAAAAAAAACAATTAAGAATGATGACTTAGGTGACATCCATTTTTACTTGAAAGTGGTGTTTTGGACTTATTAAAAGAAAAATCATTTAGATTATTGAAGAGGTTGCATTGCTCTTTTTTAAAATAATTTTCTTTTTCTTGGATATTTTATGTATTTACATTTCAAATGCCATCCCCTTTTCCCCCTCCTGTATTCCATTCCCCTCTCCTTCCCCCTGCTTCTATGAGGATGCTCCCAATCCCACCCACCCACTCCAATCTCAACACCACGGCATTTCCCCACATCTGGGAAATGAGCTTTCAAAGGAACAAGGGATTTTCCTCCCATTGATGCAGGACAATTTCATCCTCTGCCACATATGCAGCTAGAGTCATGGGTGGTTCCATGTGTACTCACCAGTTGGTGTCTAGTCCCTAGGAACCCTGGTGGGGATCAGTTGGTTGGCATTGTTGTTCCTCCCATGGTGTTGCAAACCCTTTCAGCTCCCTGCTGCCTTCCCTCTAACACATCCATTGGGGTCCGCTTGTTCGGTCCAATGGTTACCTGCAACCATCCTCATCTCTATCAGCAGGGCTCTGCCACAGCCTCTCAGGAGACACCCACTTCTGACTCCCATCAGCAAATACTTCTTGGCATCAGCAACAGTTACTGGGTCTGGTGGCAGCATATGGGATGGATCTCCAAGTGGGGCAGTCTCTGGACAACCTTCCCTTCAGTCCCTGCTCCACTCTTTGTCCCTGCATTTCCTCCCATGAGTATCCTGCTTTCCCTTCTAAGAAGGAATGAAGCATCCACACCTTGGTCTTCCCTCTTCTTGGACTCCATCTGATCTGTGACTCTTTTCTTAGGCATTCTAAGCCCTTGGGTCAACATCCACCCATCAGTGAGTGCACACCATTCATGCTCCTCTGTGACTGGGTTACCTCACTCAAGATGACATAGTTCCATCCATCTGCCCAAGAATTCCATGCAGCCTTGTTTCTAATAGCTGAGCTGTACTCCACCACACAAATGTGCCATGTTCTCTATATCCACTCTTCTGCTAAAGGATATCTGGGCTCTCTCCAACCTCCAATCATTACAAACAAGGTTTCCATGAACATAGTGGAGCATGTGTTCCTGCCACATGATGGAGCATCCCTTGGTGTATTCCCAGGAATGGCATAGCTGGGTCCTCAGGCAGTAACTTGTCCTATTTCCCAAGGAACCGCCAGACTAATTTCTAAAGTGGTTGCACCAGCCTCCAGTCCCAGCAACAATGGAAGAGTGTTTCTATTACTCCACACCTCGCCAGCATCTACTGTCACCTGAGTTCTTGACCTCAGCCATCCTGACTGGTGCGAGGCGGCATCTCAGGGTTGCCTTGATTTGCATTTCCCTGATGACTAAGGATGCTTAACCATCTCTTTAGGTGCTTCTCAGCCATCCAGTATTCCACAGTTGAGAATTCCCCATCCAGCTCTGTACCCTATCTTTCAACAGGGTTATTTAATTCTCTAGAGTTCGGCTTACCAAGTTCTTTGTATATATTAGGTACCAGTACTCCATCAGATGTAGGACTGGCAAAGAGCCCTTCCCAATCTGTTGGTTGCTGTCTTGTCAAATTGACAGTGTCCCCTTCCTTACAGAAGATCCGCAACTTTAGGAGGTCCCACCCATTGATTCTCATTCCTAGAACATAGGCCATTGGTGTTTTGTTCAGGAAATTTTCTCCAGTGCCTACGTGTTCAACGCTCCTCCCCACCCTCTCCTATATTAGTTTCAGTGCATCTAGTTTTATATGGAGGTCCTTGATCCACTTAGACCCGAGCTTTGCACAAGGAGAAAAGAATGGATCAATCTGCATTCTTCTACACGCTGACCTCCAGGACAACCAGCACCATTTGTTGAAAATGCTGTCTTTTTTTCACTGGATAGCTTTCCTTTGTCAAAAATCAAGTGACCCATAGGTGTGTGGATTCATCTCTGGGTCTTCAACTCTACTACTCCACTGACCCACCTGCCTGTCTCTATACCAATACCATGCTGTTTTTATCACGATTGCTCTGTAATACAGTTTGAGGTCAGGGATGGTGATTCTTCCAGAAGTTCTTTCATTGCTGAGAATAGTTTTCACTATTCTAGGTTTTCTGCTCTTCTAAATCAATCCACAAATTGTTCTTTCTAATTCTACAAAGAACTGAGTTGGAATTTTGATGGGGATTGCATTGAATCTGCAGATTGCTTTTGGCACGATAGCCACCCTTACTACATCAATCCTGCCAATCCATGAGCATGGGAGAGCTTTCCATCCTCTGAGAGCCCCCTCAATTTCTTTCTTCAGAGACCTGAAGTACTTGTCATACAAATCTTTCACTGCAGGGTCAAAGACACACCAAGGCATCCTATATTATTTGTGGCTAATGTGAAGGCTGTCATCTCCCTAACTTCTTTTTCAACCTGTTTATCCCTTGAGTAGAGGAAGGCCAGCCATTTGTCTGATTTAATTTTATATCCAGCCACTTTGCTGAAGCTGTTTATCACCTGTAGGAGTTCTATGGTGGAATTTTTGGGGTCACTTAAGTATACTATCATATTGTCTGCAAATAGTGATATTTTGACTTCTTCCTTTCCAATTTGTTTCTCCTTGACCTCTTCTTGTTGTCTAATTGCTCTGACTAGGACTCCGAGTATAATATTGAATACACAGGGAGAGTGTGGGCAACCCTGCCCTGTCCCTGATCCCAATGAAATTGCTTCAAGTCTCTCTCTAGCTTGATGCTGGTCACCGGTCTGCTGTACACTGCTTTCATCATGATTAGGTATGGTCCCAGAACTCCTGATCATTCCAAGACTCCCATCATGAAGGAGTGTGGAACTCCATCAAATGCCCTTTCAGCATCCAATGAAATGATCATCTGGCTTTTTTTCCTTGAGGTTGTTTAAGTAGTGGATTACACTTATGGATTTCTGCACATTGAACCATCCCTGCATCCCTGGGATGAAGCCTACTTGATCATGGTGAACAATCGTTTTCATATGTTCTTGGATTCGGCTCGTGGGAATTTTATTGAATATTTTTGCATCAATATTCATGAGGGAAATTGGTCTGAAGTTCTCTTTCTCATTGCTCTTTTTGTAAATAACATGAAAGATTCAGCAAATTTGATGCTACACAGATGACAAAATTTAACCACAAACATATCAGACTGATTCTTTAAATATTTGCTTATGGACTTTCAATATCCCTTATTTTTTCATGCTATATGTAATGTTCAAAGATTCATCTATTTTAATACATAAAAATGATTTCTGTGTCTATACTGGAATTCTCTTCAATATATATCTCAGCGATATTTTAGAACTGTCATTTTCCATTAAAAATACTGCTTTACTCCCTTAATATACTCCAAATATATTGATTAATTTTTATGACTAAATGAATAGGAAACACAAGGTTAGTAAAAATATAATACTACATGAAAATATTAATGCATTATTATAAGTAAATGTAACTGGTTGAAATATAGAACGTATCATAGATTCAGAGTTACTTATACTAGTCATTACTGTGTTAAAACTACTCCAATACTTAGTAAGACAACTCAATTTATTTCACAGTTTTGTGCATTAGGAATCAAGAGGGGCTAAAGAGCTCTTCAGTCACCTATGTTGTTAATGAGATCCTTCAGTATTCAGTTGGCAGAGAGCCTGGTCTGGAAGCTCCAAGACAACTTCATTGTCCTGGGGAGTCTTAATAGGGACTGTTGGGAAGCTGGTCAGCTATGATGTCTATCAAGGTGTTTATCAGTAGCCTGTCAAAATAACAATTGTCGAGAACTTGAGAGTGTTATATGCAGGCTGTCTCAGGCCTTCTAGTGTACTTAATTGTAGAAGAGGAGGCTGATGGTCTCTTTTGCCTAGAAAGGCTGCTAATCATGAGAATGTGGAGGAAATTGGAGTATGCCTTAAGGCAAGTCCTAACTCCAGATGAAGGGAAGAAGTCCATCTCTCAGTGAGAAGAGTGACAAAATTTCTGTTCTCATGGCTAAAAATCATAAAAATTAATGTTCTGGGCCAGCCCTAACAGTCCAGGGGTAAACAATCATTATTGTAAGTAGTCTTTGTGAGCATTGCAAAACATGTCTGCAATGTCCATAGCTTATTCTTTAGTTTTGGCATTTGTAATACATGTACATAGTACTTGGTTTTCTTTTGCTCTGAAACTGAACAAGTGACTTGGTTTTTGATGAAAATATCGGTTGTTAGCATGCACCACCAAAGTTACACATCATGTTTCTGTTTCTGTGGTGCTTAAGTGAAACTACCAGCAAACTCTGAGAGTAGCACACTTTTCATGATATTTGTGTGGTATTTGCCACTAAGATAGTGTTAGCTCATTTATCTGTACCTATATTATCCATCTAAATCATGGCAGCTAAAAATCAACATAATATTGCCTTGGTCTTTTAATTTATCAGTTTGTAATGTTTCTGTATTGCTTTATTTGTATTTCATAAAACCAGTGTAAGATTAGAAGATAATAATTCCCTTTATTTTACAGATTCATGCTTGATGATTTAGAAAGAATACACATTTCCTCTTAACTGATCCCAGAGAAATATTTGAGCTTTAAAAATTTATTTTGTATTAGTTCATTTCCAACTTTCTGAACATCTAATACATTCTGGGTGCAAAATAGGGTGCATAAATATAACACAGGAGAAATAACTATGTTATCCCACTTCCTGTAGTTTTTCTTTATGCATCATGTTTCCTTCCAAAATTTCATTAATGCATCATGTACAGTGGTTGTAACATAGAGTTATTGTCTATAAACTACTAATTTATACCTTATCACTTTATACAGCACTAACACTTAAATGAACTTGGTCTCACTTTATGGTAAAACTTACTTATAAATCAACAACACATTATTTTGATTAAAATATTTAACTTTTAAATTTCCTTTTTATTGGATATTTTTTATTTACATTTCAAATGTTATACCCTTTCCTGGTTTCCCAGATATAAGCCCTCTATCTCATCCCCTTCCCCTAATTCTATAAGGGTGCTCCCCTCCCCAACCACACCCCTTTCCACCTCCCCACCCTCCACAATTCCCTGCATTGGGGGTCCAACCTTGGCGGGACCAAGGGCTTCTCCTTCCATTGGTGCCCAACAAGGCCTTCCTCTGCTACGTATGCAGTTGGAGCCATGGGTCACTCCATGTATAGTCTTTGGGTAGTAGTTTAGTCCCTGGGAGCTCTGGTTGGTTGGCATTGTTGATTGTTGTTCTTATAGAGTTGCAGGCCCCTTCAGCTCTTTCAATCCTTTCTCTAATTTCTCCCAACAGGGGTCCCATTCTCAGTTCAGTGGTTTGCTGCTAGCATTCACCTCTGTATTTGACATGCTCTGGCTGTTTCTCTCAGGAGACATCTATATCTGGTTCCTGTCAGCAAGCACTTCTTAGCTTAATCAATCTTATCTAGTCTTCTTTTTTTTTTCTTTTTTTTGGGGCTGGGGATCGAACCCAGGACCTTGCACTTCCTAGGCAAGCGCTCTACCACTGAGCCAAATCCCCAACCCCAACTTATCTAGTCTTCTAGTCTTGGTGGCTGTATATATGTATATATATGGGACACATGTGGGGCAGATTCTGAATGGCCATTCCTTCAGTTGCTGCTCCAAACTCTGCCTCCCTTATCCCCTCCTATGAATATTTTTGTTTTCCCTTTTAAGAAGGAATGAAGCATCCACATTTTGGCCATCCTTCTTCTTGAGCTTCATTTGGTCTGTTTATTGTGTCTTGGGTGATTCAAGCTTTTGTGCTAATATCCACTTATCAGTGAGTGCATATCATGTTTTTAATCTGTGATTGGGTTACTTCACTCAGGATGATATTTTCTAGGTCAAATCCATTTGCCTATGAATTTCGTGAAGTCATTGCTTTTGATAGCTGAATAGTACTCCATTATGTATGTATACCACATTTTCTGTATCCATTCTTCTGTTGAGGGATATCTGGGTTCTTTCTGGCTATTATAAATAAAGTTGTTATGAACATAGTGGAGCATGTGTCTTTGTCGTATGTTGGAGCATATGCAAAGCAATCACTTACATCACCAGGGACATGCAAGGAATACCTCCAGAGAACTCGAGTCCTGGCTTTCGTGTTATTAATCCAGGAGAATGTTATGGGTGGTAAGTGATACCTATTCTTAAGAAATGGAACTGCTATTCAATTTTGGAGATTTCTATACATTATGAATACATGCTACCAGGCAATTTATTCCCGAAATGTTCTCTAAGGTTTTCTTATTAGAACTACTTCCAAACAATTCCTTTCTTTCTTTCTTTCTTTTTTTTTTATTATTAACTTGAATATTTCTTATATACATTTCAAGTGTTATTCCCTTTCCCGGTTTCCGGGCAAACATCCCCTTCCCCCTCCCCTTCCTTATGGGTGTTCCCCTCCCCACCCTCCCCCCATTGCCGCCCTCCCCCCAACAGTCTGGTTCACTGGGGTTCAGTCTTAGCAGGACCCAGGGCTTCCCTTCCACTGGTACTCTTACTAGGATATTCATTGCTACCTATGAGGTCAGAGTCCAGGGTCAGTCCATGTATAGTCTTTAGGTAGTGGCTTAGTCCCTGGAAGCTCTGGTTGCTTGGCATTGTTGTACATGTGGGGTCTAGAGCCCCTTCAAGCTCTTCCAGTTCTTTCTCTGATTCCTTCAACGGGGGTCCTATTCTCAGTTCAGTAGTTTGCTGCTGGCATTCGCCTCTGTATTTGCTGTATTCTGGCTGTGTCTCTCAGGAACAATTCCTTTCTAAGAGGGGTGTTATGGGTAATGTCTCCAGGTAAGCTGGCCAATTAGAGCGCTGATGGCAATATTTCATTGAGACGGTCTTGGTCCCACCTGAGCTTGCTTTTGCTGGGAACAGAGATGGCTGAACACTCCTCCCAAAACTTCAGCACCCTATCTGTCTGGAAAGGTCCCTACACTGTGGCATGGATGCCACAGCTTACTAGTGACTTCCCCTTAGCCATCTTCCTTTACAGAACCCAATCAGCTTTGAGCAGTCCTTACTCTCCTAGGCGGTAAGGTTTTTGTGTTGTTCGGTTTTGTTCACTCAAGTGTTCTTTCTCTTCCTACAGAGAGTAGTCATATTCAGTGAGTTCTTGCTGTTCCTAATCACTGTCTCAGCTTATCAATCTCAAGCGGTTCAACAGTAGGATTCAACCTCCATGAGACACTTCTCAGACCTGTAGTTCAGTCTCACAAGTGTTCCTTTAGGTTTTAATGTCAGTAAGAAAGAACCAAGATCAGAAGGGAAAATGTTGTTAGTATTAATTGTCTTCTATTTTGTCTTGACTATTTCGTTCATGCATCTCTGCTGGTCCAGAGGCAGTAAAATTATGCACATTACATGTGATGCAACTGACCCAGAATTCATAGTCACTTTCTTCCAGTAATACAGCAGAGAGATCTAGTCTGATATGGATTCTTATGCAAACTAAAAGAAGCTTCTCTGTATACTCGTGTCTTCTTCCTCTTTTCCCCTCTGCTTGCTTAGCCCTTCTTCTTTCTCTTCTTCTTGTCTCAGCCTCAGTTGGAACTTAGATTTATATTTATATTCAGAATAATTTATGTTCACCTAGAACATACTATATAAATATATAGAACATAAATAAAAATTTATATTCACATAGAACTATATATTTATTGACTGCCTGGGCTAACTGGAACAACTAATTTAGCCTTTTATTCTGCAAAATCCTTTATAATAATTATGCATAATTTATCAGGGTTTCAGGTTATCTAAAGAAATGTAATTAATTGCTTAATACTAAAAAGTAATAATTTTTATTATTATTAGATATATTTCTTTACTTACATTACAAATGGTAATCCTTTTCCTGGTTTCCTGTATATAAGCTCCCATCCCCTGCCCCTCCCCCAAATTGGTGTTCCCCCATCCATCCCTCTTACTGTCCCCACACCGCCCCCAGCATTCCCCTGCACTGGGGGAACAACTTTGGCAGGAACAAGGGCTTACCTTTCCACTGGTGCCCTAAAAAGGCTATTCTCTGCTACATATGCAGTTGGAGCCCTGGGTCAGTCCATGTATAGTCTTTTAGTAGTAGTTTAGTACCTGAAATCTCTGGTTGGTTAGCATTGTTATTCTTATGGGGTTGCAAGCTCCTTCAGATTTTTCAATCTTTCCCCCAAAGGGGGTCCTGTTCTCAGTTCAGTGGTTTGCTGATAGCATTGACCTCTGTACTGGACATGCTCTGGATGTGTCTCTCAGGAGAGATCTATATCCAGTCCCTTTGAGCATGTACTTTTTAGCTTCATCAATCTTATATAGTTTTGGGGGCTGTATATTATTGGGCCACATGTGGAACAGGCTCTGAATGGCCTTTCCCTCAGTCACTGCTCTAAATTTTGCTTCCATATCCCCTCCTATGGATATTTTCCCCCTTTTAAGAAGGAGTGGGAACATCCACATTTTGGTCATCTTTCTTCTTTCAGCTTCCTGTGGTCTGTGGATTGCATCTTGGGTAATTTGAGCTTTTGGGATAATATCTACTTACCAATTACTGCATTCCAAGTATGTTTTTCTTTGATTGGGTTACCTCACTCAGGATGATATTTTCTAGTTCATTCCTTTTGCCTATGAATTTGATGAAGTCAGTGTTTTTGATAGCTGAATAGTACTCCATTGTGTAAATATACCACATTTTTTGAATCCATTCCTCTGTTGAAGGGCATCTGGGTTCTTTCTAGCTTCTGGCTATTATAAATAAGGCTGCTATGAACATAGTGGGGCATGTGTCTTTGGACATGTTGGAGCATCTTTTGGGTATATGCCCAAGGGAGATATAGCTGGGTCCTCAGGTACTTCAATGTCCAATTTTTGAGGAACCTCCAGACTGATTTCCAGAGTGGTTGTATCAGTTTGCAATCCCACCAATAATGGAGGAGTGTTCCTCTTTCTCCATATCTTCACCAGCATCTGTTGTCATATGACTTTTTTATCTTAGCCATTCTGACTGGTGAGGTGGAATCTCAGGGTTGTTTTGATTTGTATTTCCTTGATGACTAAGGATGTTGAACTTTTCTTTAGGTGCTTTTAGGCCATTTGATATTCCTCAGCTAAGAATGTTTTGTTTAACTCCATACCCCACTTTTAATGGGGTTATTTGACTCTCTGGAGTCTAACTTCTTGAGTTCTTTGTATATTTTAAATATTAGCTCTCCATCAGATGTAGGATTGGTAAAGATCTTTTCCCAATCTGTTGGTTGCCATTTTGTCCTAATGACAATGTCTTTTGCCTTACAGAAGCTTTGCAGTTTTGTGAGGTCCCATTTGTTGATTCTTGATCTTAGCGCATAAGCCATTGGTACTTTGTTCAGGAAATTTTCCCCAGTGCCCCTGTGTTCGAGACTCTTCCCCACTTTCTCTTCTATTAGTTTGAGTGTATCTGGTTTGATGTGGAGGTCCTTGATCCACTTGGACTTAAGCTTTGTGCATGGTGATAAGAATGGATCGATTTGCATTCTTTTACATGCTGACCACCAGTTGAACCAGCACCATTTGTTGAAAATGCTATCTTTCTTTCATTGGATGGTTTTAGCTACTTTGTCAAAGATCATGTGACTATAGGTGTGTGGGTTCATTTCTGGGTTTTCAATTCTATTCCACTGATCGATCTGCCTGTCTCTGTACCAATACCATATTTCTATGTTTTCCTTTCTTCGTTTTAAACTTTGCTCTGGGTGAAATATATGCCTAAACTAAATGACACTGAAATAGAAATGAATGATTACATTTTTCTAGGGCACTTTTCTATAATAGATACATATCATTCTATGGTGAAATTTTATAAAATAATTCTTATTTTATCATGTAGCTAATTTCCATCTTCAAATAGTGGATGCAAGGCAGGAAAGAAAGGAAAGAATTCATGTGTGGTAAACTGCTTACATCCATGAGAAAGTCGATGTTGACATATTGTGGTTATGTTAGGGGTAGGCAGCAAGCCTTCTCTCAGAATGTAAGTCAGTAGTAATGGGTTGGTGGATCTTCAGGAATGATAAGGCCTTTGTTGCACATATATATGCCTGCTTGCTAACTGTACCCTCCAGACAAGACTGAAAATGTCTGCAGACAAGGAGTATCTGCAGACAAGGCATGTCTTCTGGCATGATACCCTATGCTGACCTGATTGTACCCTATGGAATGCTTCTGTTGCCCATGTTCCTGTACTTGATGTGTGGCCATTTGTGATTTCAGAAAGTTTCAGGATAGAAGAATGAAGTAATATCCTCCTGGAACTCCCGCAGGAATTCATGGAAGATAATAAAAAGTATAGGAAATGTGTAGTTTCCACCAATCACATATCTCGCATAAGAACAGTCCCCATGAACTCTGCCCTCATCCAAATCAAGTGTGGCTCACCTGCCCAGCTGAAATGCAGACCGCCATTTCCAAGACTAAAAGAAACTTTCCCTACACATGTGTGTATTATCTTGCTTAGGACCATCTTATGGATTCTTTTAAACTATTTTATTTGGACCATTTCCTATATTTTTACATGGCATATACAAGCACATTGAAGCAAGTGAATACTTTGATGATGACGATGATGATGATGATGAGGATGAGGATGATGATGATGTCATTCCCCAGGCTGCAAAAGTTGATAAATTATGGAATTATAAGAAAGCAAACTAATTCCATTTTGTCAGAGAATCCTGGAGTCAGTGGGACTGCCAAAATTATATGTACATGAGAGAAGAGGCACTTAAGAAAGCATACCAATGTCTGCAAGTTCAGCACAAGGTAGTAAAGTTGGCATTATTCTGGGACGACTTACTGCAATCCCACTTGAGCAAAGGACAAACTCAGTACCATTGACTGGAGTCCATTCCCATAGACTGGAGATTTGAAAGTGTTCACCAGTGAAGATTACAGGGGGAAATGTATTATTTCCCTAGGTTTCTAGTAAATGGAAAAGCCAAGCAGAAGGAAAGTCTTTATCTAGGCAGAGTTTATAATGAGCAATGGCTGCACTGCTCAAAGTGCTAAAATAAGCCGGAGTGCCTTTAAAAGGGCCTGAGAAAAATGAAAAACATGAATTAGTAATTATTTTTAAAGGGAGTATTTCAATAAATGAACACAATTTTAAAGATTTGTTTTCTCTTCTTCTATTAAAAAAAAAATAGTATGTTCACATCCAGAGGATAACTGTTCAACTATAAAATCTGGGAAACTGAATGGGCAACACACTGGAGGAAAATATGAAAATATGACCTCAGTACCCTGAATTCATATTGTACCACTGAAGAAAGGACAATTTTTGTCTCTTTCTGCTGTCTTTTTCCACATTTCTCTAGAGAGCAACTCTATCCACACACTACAGAATTTACAGGGAGAAAACACCAAAGTCACAATATTATTTCAGAAACTATGGGTTGGATAAACCAACATTGAAGCATTCTGTATTTGTCTCATGAAAAATTTGCAAGTCAAACATCATTTCTCACCTTCAACCACATACTTTTCCTGAGGCTGAAGAATCCACTTGGGATTCAGACCTCCATCTGGCTTCTCCAGTTTCGTCATTGTTATAGGTAATGAAGAATTAGCAACCATTTTTTCAGAGGATGGTTTTGTTCACTGATATGTGAAATAGAATAGAACTAGATCAGTTTTATATCCAAGTATGAAAGACTTTTCAGTTTAAAGCACACAAATTAAAACCATTGTTTAAGGAAAAAGAAAGATAGAGAAGCTACTTCTGAAGGGGTATCATTGAGGCTCAATTCTTGATTCTGATAATATTTGAGAGATTCTTTTCTTGGGATTAAGTCACACAAATAAAAGAAGGACATTCGTTTTCTCACCCATAATTCTAAAATATGTCCACAATACATGCAACCTGTCATAGGTATTGATAGCACACTGTTTGGTTCTTCCCTTTGCTTGCTTTTAAAATGAAAGGCAGGTTTTATTACAAGAAATATATAAAGGGATCTCATCTTTAAACATGATGAAAAAATAAGAGTGGAACTCAGTCCCATCACAGGGGCCAGTCAAGACCTCATAACTTCCTTCCTTTCCAAGCAATGTTTGTGCAGGCAGGCTACATCCCAGGGTTTGCAGCAGAGATCTGAGCAGACAAGCCTTTGAATTGAAATGAGCACCTGTGGCCTTAGAGGTGAAGTGCTCACAGAGGTGCAGTGACCCTGGAAACTAATTCTTCAGCAGCAGACACTTCAAAGGGAAGCCTGTGATTAAGATGATAGAATGCCAATTGGTGGCTTGATGATAGTGGGAGGATGGCGGAAAATCTACTTCTAGAAATAGGGAACATTTCTTTGATGCTAATTGACTATGTCTTTGCTCTTAAGGTCTACAACTTTATTTTCTTTGTAAGCAACATTCACTGAAAATCACCATCCTCCCTCATCCTTAAGTGAGAGAGCAGAAAGTTTAGAGTTTTCCTCAATAGCTGTCTTCCAACTTATGAAGCAAGCCATCAATACAAAAAAATTAACTTTTGCCTGCTTCATGACTTCCTCCCAAGTTACCCTAGTTATCAATGACCTTAGCTCATTGATTTATTAATTTTCATTGTTATTTACATATTTAAGAAGCCATAAAATGCCAGACCTCAAACTATTTTTCTTCAAATGCCCACTGGGTCATTGGAGGCTTACCTATGTGTAAATCTGAGTATGAGGTTCTAATTCTAGTAATAGTTAGTTCTCAGTTTACTTATTTACAATACATAGAAAAATCAATGAGACAAAGTATGCTTACTAAGAAAGTGATTGTGTGTGTGTGTGTGTGTGTGTGTGTGTGTGTGTGTAATACTCACAAGCTTGAATATTGCTTCAGTAAATAGAAATATTTCACCATATTTTCAGTTAGCCAAATAACTCCATAATACTGGATTTCTATTAAGTTATCAAACATGTCTCTTTCATTTTGGATATTTTACTGGAAATATTTTCCCTAAGGTAACACATTTGGGTTTCTCACTCAAATCACTGATTCTTGTGTATATTACCCAATTTTTAAAGACAAAAGTGGTTTGAGATTTTAAAAAAAAAAGGAGATGTTGATGGCAGATTTATTACAGATAGCATGCTTTTTTTTTCTGAAGCAAGATCCCTTCTTGGTGAACTTTTTCAGGGGAAGGGTGGGCATTAATTAATGTGGAGTGTACAAATACTGTCAATGTGACACTGGTGGTACATGGAAATTCCATTCCCCTTGTCTTTATCAGCCTTCCACTCCTTCAGGCACAAGGGCTCTGAGGGGTTTAAGCTTATTTTTTTTTTTTTTTTGCCATCCAAACAAATCAAATGCCTTGAGCTAATGCTATGCTTGATGAACTGCATTATAAAATAACAAAAGTAGTAATTATCAGAACAGTGACCCTTGTTTCCATGAGAGAATGACGACCTGTGTGTCTCTTTTTTTAACCCAATCATCATCAATCATTCTGAACAATAATAGTAGACACAGAAGCAAAATTATAATCAGAGAATCATGTGCACCTCCAAAGCATGATGAGTGAAAATGAAAAGCTCTTAGGAATAGCATATGAGTTACCAGACCAAGTAATTTCAAATTAGAAGATTATTAAGTGATTTTTCTTCAAGGGTCCCCCCCCTAAATAATTGTGAGAAACTAGAGATGTTAGGAACAATAAAGGGAAAAATAAAAATAAACAGGTATACTTGGTTATCAAATTTAGAAGACCCAGAGAAATAGTCAAAGCCAAGATTCCTAGTACTACCTGGAACAGACAAGCAACCACCATGCAAGGACCTTTATAGGAAATGCTTAGTCTTTTAAACATAACTTCAGAGTGTATTGGGAATGGAATTTTGTAAGATAAAGAAGACTTGGCCAGAACAGCCCTACACTTTTTCTATCTCCTCATGTCCTATAATACGATCTTCCCTTCTCATTCTCCAACCAGCTACATGAGGGCCACAATCTGCTTTGCACCCTCCCTCTTCAGACCCTAAGCCCCTGTAGATCAGTGAAATGTCTTTGGGCAAATTAAGTCATTCTGTTATATCTGATGAAAGTAAGTCAATGGGTCATTTTATATTAAAGAACTAGTATCAGCCTCTCACAAAGGAAGGATCCAGCCAACAAGAAAATAGCAAAGAAATATTCAAATCAATTAGATATTCTCAAACCTTCTCCCTTGTTGTTTAGCATAATTCTTGAATGACTGCTAAGATTCCAAGTCACTTCAAATTCTGCTTATAGAATTCTCTGTAATGGAATTTATACAGAGTATGATTCCTTACCTTAAATTTAGGAAGGATTTGGTAGATTAGTAAATTATTGCTACTCTTATTTGTTTACATTTTGCAAAGGTGCTGGAACCATTGTTCTTGTAATTGATGATATTATATAACTCTTTTATTATAGTACAAGTACTTTATAAAACACCTTTTTAGATTCACCTACTGACTTTATGGAAGACATGTTATGAAAGAACCATGTTACCAGACAACTCACTTAAAAAAAAATAAAACAGGAACCTTAGTGTATAAAAAGAAATTAATTCTTCTACAAGCTGAATAAAATTTTAAAAGAATTCTGAATTTCAAATAAGAACACAACCAGAGGGCCATGGCCAGGCATCTAGATCAATGGTACAGTATTTGTCTCAAATGTAGAAGGTCCTGAATTTGATTTTAGCCATGAAAACAACAATTAGGATAAACAGAAAAAAGGAATAAATTACAGCCAGATGACCCTGTAATTTCCTTTATTTCAGTTTTATAAGATCCCAGGAGATGCAATTATGCCAAGTTTAAACTTCTATCTGCAAATACATGAATTTTACACTTCTGTAATTTTGAAGCAGTTTCTCCTTTGTTCACTGTGCTATAACTTAGCTGAAGTAAATTACAAATCTGAACAAGAGGTGAGAGTTCACAGTACAACTTGATGGAGTCAGTTTAAAACTGGCAAGTGAACAGAAAACTACAAAGGATAAGAAACACAGGACGTGTAAGGATGCATGCAATGAAACGCTTCAGGATGAACATGATAGCATCTGCAAAATCCCCATTTCTAGCTTGAACACTGCCTCACCCTAATTTTTAACCCCCAATGTCATAGGCTTTGTTGGCCTTTGCAACTAGAGGGCATCCTCTTTGGGGTAAGGAAGTAGAAAATATACTAAAGCGTTCTAGTCAAGTCTTCCATAGCTCAAGAAGATATATCCTCAACACACTCTGGACTTATGCTAGAAGGCTAAAGGCAAGAAAGAAGAGAATAAGACCAGGTCTGTGGAGATCTGTTCTGTAATAAGAAGTAATAATTTACCCAAAGCAGGATGTCAGGAACAGTTAAACTACCTCCAGGGAACTCAATTTGAAGACATCAATGTCAGTAGAAATGGAGCCCAATAGACTGATTGTATTGTGAGGAACCAGACAATAGAAAATATAATATTGAAACTCACTCAAACTGAATACACAATAAGTTTCTTGAGATGTCTGGGTAAGTTTTGAAAGCATTAGGAAAGTGTAGATGGATGAGGTAGTAGTTCAGGATGTCAGTTGTAACAGTCTTTACAACTGTTAGCATAGAATGGGCAGAAGTAAGGGGGAGAGCTGGGAGTTCTGAGAGTGACTGTGAGGAAAAGCTTCTAGTCAGAGCTAAACACCTCAGAAGAGAGATCTAGACAGTGTATGATAGGTATTCTGTAGACCTGACCTAGGATAGCTCTTGTATACAGCTGACCTATGATAGATATTCTATAGAGAAGTCAAAAGCTATACTCACAGATATATTCTCTGCCCCAGCAATTGCTTGATAACAACATAAAGGCCTTTTTACACAATATGGAACCTACAACCAACAAAAGTAACAAACCCACCCACATCTAACTTAATCTGCCGGTGTTACTTATAGAATTATGACCGAGGAGTAGTAACGGGATCAGAATGATTCAAAGGCAGCCGCAATACCCAAAAGCTCGTCCCAAATTACATTTGGAATGGTAAATTAAATAAGCTGCAACCCTAGAGTGTCTACAAATTTCAGGCAGCTTTATATGCCAGAGAATCTCCCTGGGTCCCACAGGTAGTTGGTGAACTTCCACTTTAGACCCCAGAAATACTTTACTGTTTTATATTTCTGAGCAATGCTTCTGAGAATCTAGTGAGTTTCAGGGACTTTTTCAGACTTCTAAATTGTTACTCCCAGTATTAATGTGCTTTCTTCCAATATGGTATATTTCAACACATATGAAACTAATACATGGCAAGCACAAAGTAAACCAAGCTGGAAGGCTAAATAAATTTACTTGACCACCCCTAAATACAGAACAGTTGTTACATGGAATGGGTTATGGAAGGACAAGGTGAACATGGTTAGGGCAACCGACAGTATGTGAGATGAAGAGTCCAAGTGTCTGATCTCACGCCATTGTATGGGGAATTAACAAATTCCAAGACTCTTCTCAGTTATTACAGAGTCACAAAAACTTAAAGTAGTTCGAGGATGTGTTTCCTAAATGAGTGACAAAGAGGAAAGAGGAGATGGAACCAGAATGGATCAATAGAAACAGTGAATGAAAGCAGATTTAAAGAGCTGCGTTTCCAGAGCCAGTCACAGAGCACAAGTTAATTGTAGCCAAATAATAAAGTCACCATCAGCTTCTCCCTTTGTCATCAAGGTGCTAGCAGAGGAAAGGAGGAACATAATCAGAATGTAAGCATACAGCTCACGCATCTGCAGACAATGCTATTAAGGGCAGGCTTTATTCAAGGTGGCCATATACACTGATCAGAATTGAGATCTATATTGCAAAGGTAGAGAACAGAAATAGATATTTTCCAAAATAAATACATTAATTTACTTTAATTTATTACATTTTGTTTTGAGCCTCTTTTCTTACTTGTTTTGTTGACTCTGAACAAGCAAAAATTTTCTTAAAGATCTTATGGAAGAATAAACGCTCAAACGTAGTGAAGAGAAATAATACCACAATAGAAGGAAGAGTGAAGAAGGCATTTTATTGTCTACCAATCATGCTATATGTCCATTAATCATAAATATGATCTTGATGGAGGTACATGCTGTAGAAAAGAATTTAGAGTCCAGAAATATTTCTTAGCTATTAAAAATTTAATATATGAAAAAGTGATATTGTAGTCTAGATAATCAGTGATGGAAGGTTTCATAAATTTTATATTACTGGCAACACAATTATATAAAACATATTTGGATTTTATTCTATGTCATGCGTGAGATGCATTCCTGAAAAAATTATATATTTTTACTTTATGCGTATGACTCTCTGCCTGAATGTATGTGTGTGCTTGGTACCCGCAAGAGAAGAGAGACTGTGAGATCTGCTGTAAATGGACCTTCATAGAGTTATGCTGTGCCATGTGGTCGCTAGAGACTGACCCCGGGCTCTATGAAGGAGCTGCTGTCTTAACCACTGAGACATTTCTAAAGCTCCTAAATAGGGAAAAAAACTATTTAAAATTATAAAAAAGCTATTTAAATAAACTAAATTTTATACGTGGTTTGCAAGAAACCAAAGTAATATATGTATAAAAAAATCCTTAATGGAGAGTAGAAACCAGAAGCTCCATGAGAGCACTTTACCTCACTAAGTGGAGAAAAATTACTGCAAGATATATCATAAATTAAGACTATAGACAATTAATAGATTGAGAAAATATTTATGGAATGCAGATAACACAAGGTTAGTCTGCATAATAAAGAATATTTATGTACTAGTAATGAAAAATCAACCGTCCCCATAGAATAATGAGAAAGTAATATGAATAACTTACCAAAAGGCAAGCGTAAGTGACCAATAGTCATACAGAGAATTGACTGTGTTATAGTGATAATGATAACTTGTTTTAGCTTTGATTTATGTCTCCTTGTTTGTGGTAATGTGTTTTATGTGCCCATAAGCCTGGCTAGGCTACAAATTAGATCTATCCTTCTGATTGCTGCTGGAAAATGAACCTGGGGTTCAGGTAGGTGTGGATGTAACAGAGAGAGGATGAAGAGTGTGAGATTTGCTTTTCCCTTTCCACTTTGGGGAACTCTGTGTATATTTATTTTAAAGGATTGACATGATACTCTTCAGGTACATTGATTCTCTTCTAAGAAATCCTTTCAGAGATACATTGGTTAGACTAAACAGAGATGTTCATTACAGCACTATTTATAGTGACAAAAGAGATATAAATCTGTGCTGAAAATGACTTAGGACACAAAGAGCTTGCTGTATAAAAAAAGGGACTCAGAATCCTCAGCATCCAACATAAAAGTCGGGGCCAGGTATGGCAGTGTGTACATTCTCCCTCCTGATCTGAGGTCTGGAGAAGGAAGACAGACAGGAGAATCTTAGACGCTCACTAGCCAGCTGGTCTAATCAGTGACTACAAATTTACTGACAGAGTTTGTCTGAAAAAAATGAAAAACAATTAGATAGCTAGAGATAGTGGCAAGTACTTAACATCAACATCACCCCTTAGGCCACAAGCTCACCTATGGATGTTCCAGCACATACACACATACACACACGCACAGAGAGAGAGAGAGAGAGAGAGAGAGAGAGAGAGAGAGAGAGAGAGAGAGAGAGAGAGAGAGAGGGAGAGGGAGAGGAGAGGAGAGGGAGAGGGAGAGGGAGAGAGAGAGAGAGAGAGAGAGAGAGAGAGAGAGAGAGAGAATATTCACAAAGCAAAGAGTAAGTTAGAAGTACACTTTTTGAAGGGGAAAACATTGGATGAACAACTCTAAAACAATTTGCATGGTATAATGATATTTTATAGCAGATAAAACTATGGAAATGTAAATTCATAGCTCTATGTTCAGTATAAACTTTTAGAATTCCAAGAATGCATAGTATATATTTAATAAGTATTTAATATATGTATATATAAAAGTGTATGTGGGAATATAATCATACATCTTTAGATAGACACAAATATATATGTACATATTTAAATAAGTATATACATAACATATATATGCTTAAATTTCTTTCATAAGAAAATTATCTGGACAGAGTATCAAATATTATGTTACATTAGTTATGTTTCTGTTCCTCTGATAAAACACCATGACCAAAGGCAACTTAACAAAGAGTTTTTATTTGGGCTTATGGCTCCAGAAGGCTAAAATTCCATTATGGCAGCAGGAGGTAGCAGCAACCAGCAGGAAGCTGAAAGATGACATCACCAATCACAAGCAGAAAGCTAAGAGAGCAAATTGGAAGTGGCCAGTGTCTTCCAACTCTCAAAGTCCATTTCCAGTGGCACACTTCCTCCAGCAAAGCCACATCCCCCAAGCCTCCCTAAACATCTTCATTAACTGAGGATCAAGTGTTCAAATGCCTGGAGTTTAAGGGGGAGGGGCCATTCTTATTTAAACAACCACATATATTATATATATATAAAATATTAATTGCTGCATCAAAAATTACGCATTGAGGAACGGAAAACTCAACAAAGTAATTGAGCAATAAGACACTTTATTTGTGGAATGATCTCCACCTCCCTCAAAAAGATGCACATATCCTAGTGGCTAGAATCTTAATAGGTTACATTAATGGCAAAGAGAAATCTGTATTCGAGCCAGGTCACTTTAAGTTAGGGATATTTTTGGAATCTTTCTGGTTGTGCTCAATGTAAACCATGGGGTCTACAAAAGATGAGGCAGAAGGCAAAGAAGGGATGATAGTCAGCGTGATGGAAAATGAGACACCTTCCACAGACTAGACCAGACCAGACCAGACCGAAGATGGGACGTATGAAGACCTTGCAAAGAGTGGGGAAAACAAGGAATTAGACATTCCCTGAAGCTTCTAAGAGAAGCAGACTTAATTCTCAGTAGTAAGGATCATGCCAGACTTCTGAAGGGCAGAGTGGAAGATGATTAATTAGTGTTGTTTTTGCACACTGTGCATCTTGAACTCTGTCATAATGCCAATAAGAAACTCATGATATATGCATTATGTCATTTTAGTGCTCTAAAATACCTGGGCTCTCTTTGTACAACTGGAGCCTCAGTTTACAAATGAAACCCACAGTTCTAAAGGCTGTTTAACACCCATGCTCAAGAATGCTCAGACTGGTGCTGTACTCACATCCTTAGGAATGAGGATCTTCTTCTATCCAGAACTAGGGGTCTTTGCACTTGGCTTTGCAGTGCAGCATGTGTGGAGCACCTGGCCACATACAGGCATTTGGTCTCAGGTGAGGAGGTAAGGACATAGATTTGTGGTCAGACAAATCTTCATTTCAATCCAATTACTCTCTGGGTGACATAAAACAAGCCATTCAATCGAGCCTGTTGTCTCCTTTATAAACTTAGAGAAATAATTTCTACCTTATAGAGTGAGAGAACGCATTTGCTGGCATAATCTATGAACCAAGTGTCCAAGAGCAAGCTTTGTATAGATTTTGTTTTTAATAAATGTTATTTATTGTTGGTGGGGAGTATTACTTTGTTCTAATGACTCTGGCAAGCTTTTTCTCCTCCAGACAAGGTTTGGGGGTTTGTTTCTACATTTTGTTGTATCTGTCAGAATCTGATGAAGGGGCGGTAGTTAGTGCCTGTGGCCAGAACTAGAGCTACAACCTGGGGAGCTATTAACACAGTACAAGTGTAGAGAAAGTAGCTTTTAGAGATGTGGGCATCACAGATCCATAATATGAATCCAAGAGCAAAAATGCACTATTAATAATATAAACTCATCCCATGGGATTATATCACAGAGGAATGAACAGGAAGAAAAAAAAACCAAGTCTTGAGGAATTTCTTTCGGAACTTTCACTTGGTTACTTTGCTGTGAGAGTCAACAAGATGCTATAGTACACCTCCATTAGAATCCGATTTATGCTGATCCTATTTTCTTATCAGAGCAACCCGGGCTCAGTTCTCTTGGGACTCTCAGCACACATGTACTATAGGTCTAAGTACTATACAAGCTTCTACGTGGGAAATCCTTACAAATCTCTGTCATGCTCTTGCTTCTTTATTCCTGGGATTTTTCTTTTTAGTCTTGCACTTAATGGTAATTTAGTAACAATCATTAATTCTAGGCAATTTGCTACAGAAGATCATTTACACTTGCTTTTGCATTTAAAATTTTTCCTTACATGTATGCATGTTTTATTTGCATGTATGCTTTCACACCATTTGATACCTAGTGCCAGGGGCCATCAGAAGAGGGTGTCAGATCCCCTGGCATTGGAGTTCCAGATAATTGTAGAACACCATGTAAAGGCTGAGAATCGAACCTGTGTTCTCTTGGAGAGCAGCAGCAAATGCTCTGAACTCCTGAGCCATCTCTGCAGTCCCCATAAACATTTGTTTTCATGGGTTTCTCTGGTTCTGGGTTGTCTAGTCTTTGGTCGAATGTGGACTGAGTGAGCAGTGATGGAACAGAATAATTACTGAATGAACTGTGAGGATGAGGTGAGGGACACTACTGCTGACGTACAAACATAGCTGCTCCAGTTGAAAGGGTTGTGTACCACTGCGACCAACACACTGTTCAAAGGCTTTAGAGGATCTTGGTTGTTTGAATGTTTCTTATGCTTAGGAAAGGGAGATGTGCATGGGCAAATTCTTTGGTCTCTTGTTCTGCTCAGCAAACCTCAGTGATAGTAAATTGTTTCTATTGTGAAAGGCTTTGCCAAAATATGTTGACTCTCTTGTGAATTTGGAAGGAGGTCTTCTGTATGGGGGAAATCCCGCTGTGGATAGACCTAGTGTATATCTTTCTTGTCGGTTTTGTGTCACTTCTTGTAGAACCCTCACTCAGCTGACTCAGTCTGGTTTCCTGCTTCAGATTATTTGAATCAACTGCAGGTGCACTACAACATCAGGACGACTTAGCAGAACATTTAACAACAATTTATTTAGCTCATTATCCTCTGTGACACAGGGCATTCCTAATCACCTCTACGATTGCTATAATTCAAGTGACAATGAATCACTTGTATTCTGATATCACAATGTGTTTACTACTTACTACAAGCCTATTAAAACACAAATCTAGGGCTGGGGATTTAGCTCAGTGGTAGAGCGCTTACCTAGGAAGCGCAAGGCCCTGGGTTCGGTCCCCAGCTCCGAAAAAAAGAACCAAAAAAAAAAAAAAAAACACAAATCTACAGTTATTGATTAAATACTTCTCATTTTTCATTTTTAAAGCTCCATCCATCTGTAATTTAAATTATGATCTACGAAATATACAAAGACCAGGATTTCACCTGTAAAAAGGATATACAAAAAAACATTTATTTGCTTTTTTATTTTTGCTTCCCCTTCTCTTGATTTCTCAGATTCTATAAGCATTCTACTGGTGGAGAGGAATTTTTATCATAGCCCTTCGCAATGACTAGTTACTTAACAATTGAGCATCCTCAACTCCTTTAGTCTTGTTTCATAATTGATACCATGATTAATTTTGATCCCATAGGATATTCTCCACTATTTCTATTTACTAGAAAGGTCAACAAATAGGATATAGGCATCGGAGAGGTAGAAATGAAAACCTCTGTCCAGATCTTCAGTGTTAGTCATTGACAAGTAAACGCTACCAAAACATACTGCTTCCTTAAATACAAAATTCATCCCTAAGCAAAGGTAACTCTAAGGTGCAGTCCCAATTAGCCTGATACGATTGATGTTTTATTTGTTTCACTGAAGGCTCATGGAAAGAATCACGTTTCCCAAGGAACCTGGAAGAACCTCAGACACTTAGGTAACGTCATAGGAAAGAAGAGCACGGGCCATAGAAACAGAAATAGAATGTGCTGATAGCAGCTGGTCAAATCCCATAGAGAATGGAAAGGCCTGTCATGGCAGGCCGGAGCGGAACAGTACCAGTAATGACTGTGGGTGGCTCTGCTAGATATCTCGGCCATCACGCTGGCTCTCAGGATTCCTATCAGGCAGTCTTGTTTCCTTAAGAGTCAGCAGCTCCTTATCTCTGCTCCCATCCCTGCTCAAATATTTCTCCTCTGATGTTACTGCAAGCACTCTCAGCGTGCCTTCTTATTTTTGTATGTTTCTGTCACTCGCATGAGAAATTTTGTAATGAAGAATACCTGATGAATTAAGTCATCACTAAATATCAAGCAATACAGTTGGCTAAAATTCTCAGGCCATGTCACGTCACAGATAACTGATCAAATCTCCCAACGTGTGTTAGACCCGTGAGTTTTGCCTTTCTCCCAAAAATAAATGCTATAGTTAGAGGAACAGTTACTTGATAACTGAACATAAAACAACAGGCATACAAAAATGACAGTGAGAATTGGTATCTATTGAGGCTGTAGGTGTGAAGCATACTCATGTAATTAAACACCTGATGAAATTTCAATTTGAATCTCCTTATTAATACAAAGAAAATTTGCAAAAATACTGACTCCAAGAAAGTTTGGAGCAGAGGCTGAAGGAATGACCATTCAGAGCCTGCCCCACCTGGGGATCTACCCTAGATATATACAGCCGCCAATATTGATGAAGCCAACAAGTGCATGCTGACAGGAGCCTGATATAGCTGTCTCCTGAGAGGCTCAGCCAGAATGTGACAAATACAGAGGCAAATGCTGGCAGCAATCCATTGAACTGAGAACGGGGACCCCACTGGAGGAGTTAGAGAAAGGATTGAAGGAGCTGAAGGGGCTTGCCACCCCATATGAACAATAATACCAACCAACCACAGCTCCCAAGGACTAAACCACTACCCAAAGACGACACATGGACAGACACAGGGCTCCAGGTTCATATGTAGCAGAGAATGGCCTGTTGGGCACCAGTGGGAGGAGAAGCCCTTGGTCCTGCCAAGGCTCAATACTCCAGTGAAAGGGAATGTCAGGGCAGAGAGATGGGAAGGGGTAGGTGGGGTTGGGTGGGTGAACACCCTCATGGAAGAAGGGGAGGGGAATAGGATAGGGGGTATATGGCCAGGAAACCAGGAAAGGGAATTTGAAATGTAAATAAAAATATCCAGTAAAAAAATACTGACTCCAAATTATTTCTTATATTGTATATGATATACTTACAAAGACTGTAAGAAATTGGTATTGTATATTACATTTAGTTTCTTGTTTGCCTATTTAAAAATTATTTTTCATACAATATATTATTATCACATTTCCCACTTCCAAACTCACCCAACCCCCTGTTCTCTCTCTCTCTCTCTCTCTCTCTCTCTTTCTCTTAAACAAAAGGCAAATGAAACACAAAGAAGAATAAATAAAAACAAAGAAAATAAAAAGTCCTGAAAAACAGACACACGTATAACATAAATTTTAAATATGTATATTTCATATAATATATACTACACACATACACACACATATATACATACACACATATACACATGCACATACATACATACACACATACATGCACATACACCCACACACATACACACATACACACATACACATACATACTCTCCCTCTCTGTTGTATTTTGTATACGGATCTCCTAGAGATAATTCCAGGGATACCTTCTGAGTGGAGCACTGTAAAAGTCCCTGGTGAAAAGCAAGGATGTAACCATATAAGGGAAGAGACATCTATGTCTCTACTCCAAACTAAGTCTAAAGCATGATACTGAAGATGCAAAATGTGAAAAATGTAAACAATGTAACGGAGTGGATAGTATCGCTTTGGAGGCTTGAAAATCCTCTCTGGTGTCAATATTCCCTAGGGACTGTCTGTGTGTGTAAAATCCACTCTTCAGTTGAAAGCCACCCAAATGCTACAAGGTGCAAACTATTCTGGAGGCTAGCACGTGAAAAATGAAAGAATTTAGCTGATTACTTACTACGGAATAGATGAGACTGAACATAATGCTGATCTTTTTTCTATTATTTTTAATTAACTTTTTTTATTTATTTACATTCCAAATACCCTCCTCCAGGTTCCCCCTCACTCAGAGTTCTTCACCCATCTGACTTCCCCATTGCCTCTGAGAAGGTGTTCAGCCCTGGGGATTCCCTTTCTCTGGAGCATTAAGTCTCTACAGCATTAGGTGCATCCTTTCCCATTGGGCCAAACAAGGGAGTCCTCTGCTACATTTGTGCTGAGAGCCACAGGCCAGCCCATGCATCCTCTTTGGTTGGTGGCTTAGTCTCTGGAAGTTCTCAGGGGTCCAGATTAGTTGATGCTGTTGGTCTTCCTGTGACGTTACTATCCCAGTCAGTTCCTACTGAGATAGATGCAAATACTTGCAGAAAGAACGCTGATCTTCTATCATTCCTGGGGTTTGACATGTTTATTATATATGGAGGGAGGGAGAGAGGGAGGGAGGGAGGGAGACAGAGAGAGAGAACGAACAGGGCTGGTGCAAAGAGTGTTTCAAAATCTGTTGAGATATGTAGATATAAATCATATACATCACAGATACGATCATATGTGAAAGGAGGCTGGATTGCATGAGCCATGCAGCAGAGGGAGTTGCTAGACAACTACAGATTGATAACTACCATGTAATAACCATGGAGTTCTCATTAAGTCTAGATTATGCAGTAACCTCAAAATCTGTAGTAACTGTCTTTATACAAGTTTTGTTTGTTTTAATAAACATTTAGTGTATGTTTAGAAGAAATAGAAGCTAGCTATCCTACTTAGCTTTAAATGTCCAGTTGATACAGCCTAGAGTCCTCTAAAGCAGCCTTTACTGAGTAGCTTGTATTGAGGAATTTCCTAGGTTGCCTGTGTCTGTGGAAACACCTATGAAGTATCATCTTGATTATTGAATGATGTGGGAAGGCCCAGCCCACTTTGCATTGAACTATTCCTTGGGCAGGCACGTAGATTGTATTTTAAAATATGTAAAAGAAAAGAAAATTTTGGTTCACTCTAATATTGAGCCAGTATCAGTTTTTCTATATGGCTCCTGCCCTAGTTTCCTTCAGTGATGGACTGTGATTTCAAAGCCAGATAAACCTTTTCCTTCTCTGTTTTTCGTGGTGATAATGGTTTGTTGTCTGTTGGTTTGTTGGTTTTAAATCACAGAGCCAGAGAAACAATTAGACAACAAACTTCTCTAATATATAGGATTCTTTGATTCTAACACTCCAGAAGGAAGTCTAAGCTCAATGAATTCTAGTCTTGCCCTTGGCCAACTGGCAAACGTTTCACCAGGCCAGTTTTGTATATAAAGAAGATAATCAGACTTATTACATCTAGGGTAATGATAAAATCAGTGATACCTGTAATGCTACATGATAGATACAGAATGAACATGGCCACCACTAAGTCTCAAAGACAATTATTTACAAATTTACCTGAGCCATCCAATTTTCTATATATATAATTTAATATATATTTAAATATATATTTAAATATCAAAACCCCCTTATAACATAGACATATTCTGAGCTACACTGCTGTCTTCCAGGGAATGGGGGCACTTGAAATTTCCTTGGCTCCCTCCTACCCATACTCAGTGACCCCTAAAATGTCTCTGTAGGCCACAGCTTAGAAAGTCCTATGTCATTGTACAGTTGCCTTTCTTCAAAATGAATTATTGAATAAATAGATAAATTGATCTAGAGTTCTCCTCTGCCATTTATTTTACTTTTTATTTCTTCTGAGGAGCATCAGCATTCAAAATGTTCTTTCCCTAAATACTACAGCATTTACTGTGCCATTTAAATTCGATAGTGAGTTTCAATCTTGCCTGCTTTATGTCCTTTAAGTTAGTAAATTTGATAAAGTATCACTCAAAAAAATTTTACTATGTTTCTATGCAGGATACGCTTAAGCAAATCAATAAAGCTTTTGTCTCTTCTGTGTGGAGAGCTTCTGAATGATAAGAATCCCACGGGAGCATAGTGTAGCAAGCTGACAGCATCTCTAGGCAGATGGTAAAAAGCAACTAGTCCACATCCAAGCTACGCATGAGTACACAGCTGCTGAATTAGCCCTCCCCCGGCTCCAGGGTTATGACTGATGCAGTACAGCCTTATGGGTATATTACTATTTTAATTTGTCAGTAGATAATTTTTAGAAACAAAACTAGGCTTGCATTTTCTATAAGGGCATCTGTCAGTTATATGTTGTAGCACTGGAGATTGGATCTAGGATTGAAGACATCCCAGGCCATGGCTAGCCTGCCAGCCCAGGTTTTTGGAACTTTGTTGCCAGTCTCCCTTTAATGAAGAGTTCCAAATATAGGTAATATTCTATAGCTAATCTTATGCTACCTGATGATTATAATATTGGCTTTGTGGTATCAATTTTTCACTGAAATATTCTGCAGTCTCATTTCCAGTTTCAAACAGTGGTCTTGGAGACAGAGTGAAGCGATTGATGTTCTATGGGTGGAAGGGCTAAGAGAGGTCCATGCTGGGTGCTGGCTCTGGTTGACTGAGTCTGTGCACGTTAGTTATCCTACATTAGATTTCATAGGGCAAGTCATTCCATTGCTGTAGATATAAACATTATTACTTGACTCATAAAGCTACTTTATGTATAACAAGTACATGCGAGAGCTTTGCTAGTCGAAAGTCTACAATTATACTGGCCAGAGATGGGGGAAGACAAAGGATTGGGAAGTGAGGGAGTTCAAGCACAGTCAGGATCAGAGTTTAAAACACAGGGATGTCCAACTGAGAGCTGACCACAACCTCTGTCTGTCCTCATGACTTCATTTGTACAATGAAGATATTAGCCTTACGAGATTGTTACGGAGGAGAGATAAGATCACCTATATGAGAGTACCTGTGAAATGAGAAATATTGCTTCTTTCTAAATGATTCATTATTTATAATAATTTAATCTTAATTTTATCTTCATTCACATTAAAGTCTGGCATACATGGGCCACAACAGAGCTGTCTGAGGGAAATTACTGTAGCAATAGTAATATTCTGCATTTGTTCTCCCAATACAGGTGACCAGTGTTTGTATGTAGTTAATCAGGGCAAACATAGTTTTGTTAAGAAACTAAAGTTTCAGATAAATTGAGAACTCTTTAAAAAAATAAAAATAATATTTAAAAAACCTTCACACTTCACTGAAGTTTGGTCATCACATACAAGCTGCCCACCTATACTTGGAGAGAACTTATCTCTTCAAGTTGTCATCTGATCTCCATATCTATGCCATGGCCTGATCGCTTCTACACATACACATACTGGGTTATTTATTCTTAATAACACATATCACTCTAACCTTACAGACATGTATAATCTATGACGCCATCACCCATGATGGCCAGAAGCACATTAATTCCCAGTCACCTCTCAGGCCCATTTTGTGGTGGTTGTTCAATACAAATATAGCCAGCAATTCTGAACATATAATGCATGATATTGTGTATTAGCCATGGTCATTCTGCTATATAGTGTTGCTTTATAAATTATTTATCACTTGTAATAGTATGCCCTTGTTTATCCTTTCCCTTCTTTGCCATGCTGCCGGCCCTGGCACCTTGCACTGTTCTTACTTCTATAACATCTACTATTTTAGAATCTGTATGTGAAGTCTAGTGATTAGTTCACTTCTTGTACATGGCTTATTTTACCTTGTATTATGCCCTCTGGATCCAGCCATTTAAATGGCAGGGTTTCCTTCTGTTTAGTGTTGAATAACACTATAGTGTTGAATAAATTGAAAAACGCTTTGTTTTTAACGCACTACAACGTACTTGCCCATCCACTCATCCATCTACCCACCCACTCACACATACATCTAAAACTAACATTGTTTTCGTATGTTGGCATCCAGATAACGTTTCCTGTCCATGGGATGATCTGACAAAGTCAGTTGAAGGAGAGAGCACACAGTTCTGCATTACAGTAGCAGGGAAGTCACACTGGCAGGTCCTTGAAACATTTGCTCATACTGCAACCCTAGTAAAGAATCAGAGACTCACAGTCTCTCTAAAGCCTAGCATCCTAGCTCCTGCAGTGATACCCATAATGTGCAGGCCAACTCATCTCAACTAACCTAATCAGAATAATCCCCGCCAGTATGCTCAAACGCCCTTCTTACACGTGGTTCTAAATCTCATCCAAGTTGACAGTTAGGATTAACCATCATAGCTGACTTCTATCAATAATTTTGCAAGGAATAGCGGAGGGCAGCTATCATTAAAATCCTGATTCATTCATTTTGGTCATATACAAAGAAGCAAGATTTCTGGATTATAAAGTAGCTATAGTTTTAGTTTCTTAAGAAACCTCTTGACTCCTTTTCATAATGCTATGTCAGTGTATATTCAACAGGCAATATGGAGGCCTTCCCTTTTCCCAACATGACTATAAACAATTACTAAATAGTATCATATACGTATTTGGCCAACTTTTACCTTTATGTAAATTTGTTTCATTTATTTACCTTTTTCTTTTTCTCTTTTTTCTTTCTTTTTATCTGGTTCTTCACTAAAGTATAAATCTTGCTATTTACTTTTTACTGTGGCTGAATTACAGAAGTTTCTTGTCTATTTCATATTTTAATCACCTACGTTTGACAAGTATTTCCCCCATTACCTGCAAAGCCCTTCCACTCTCTTGAGCTTATTGTCTGTCTTTGTCCGTTTGCTTGTACGTTAAGAGCTTTACATAGAAATTCTCCTGAAATAAATGACACCAGTAAGATTTTCCCTACATTTTCTTCTACCAGTTTTATAATATTGATTCTCATGGTTAAATCAGTGTTTTACTTTGAGTTGATTTTTTTGCACGGGGGAGGAGTTTAGCATACAGAAGAAAAAGTCCAATGACATGTGTATGTATGTAGGTACTCATTTTTCCCCAACTCCATTTATTGGAGAGGTGTTACTAACTGTGTAGGGTTGATGTCCTTATTGGAGATTAGTTGACGGTCTGTGTATACATAGATCTATGTGTCTAATTTAAGACCAGTACAATAAAGTTTCAATAACTATAAATGTGTGCCATAATTTAAAATTGGAGTTTTTGATCCTTAAGTTTCATTTCTGTCTCAAGTTATTTAACTATTCACAATATTGTGGTTCCACATGGAATTTAGTGTTTCTTTTCTATTTCATTAGAAATGCAATAGGGGTCTTAATAGATACTATTACAAAAGACAATATATTGCTTTGATTCATACAGACATTTTAATGATATTTATTCCTCCAGTCCACAAACATGTGAGAAATACTGGAAATATGAATTTAAAAAGACATAGGTGTCCAATGACAAGTGTATGGCACAATATAATTTTAGTATAGAATTTGAACTCACCAAAACAGCCTCATATACGTAAATCCTTTTCTTAATAGCTTTCCAAGAGGTGTGTTGTTTTTTAAAGCACCTGTAGTACTAAAAGTTCTAAGAGTTAAATTAGCGGACTCTAAGAACGCCTAAAATCATGATGATTATGTCATCTCAAGTATATTTTCCTGGGGAAAGACTTCATATCTATTATTGAATTCATAAAGAACATTATGTCTGTGATATAAGCAAATAGGAATGTACCTGATCCTTAATCCAGCTGTAGGTTTCAGCATCAGAAGATGTTTTCGCATGATAAAAGCAACCACGGCAGCCATGCTATGCCAATACCTGATGTCATTAATCATTTTTGTAAACATCAAACCGTGAGCTCAGCTTTCAGCAAAGATATGCAAATTACATTAAGAATAGTGTTCATTACTATAGATCAAAATTAGCCAGTACTAACATATTTAATTGCACAATAGTTGCTTTAAATTTAGCTAATTTCCTTTAAAGTGTGAAAATAATACCGACTAGAACAGAAACAAACTTAAACATTCATTCTTCTGTATTTCTTGCCCTGTTTCCCTATATCATTTTATTTTCATTCTTACACACATACACACATACACACACACATAATTTGTTTTCCCAAACTGTTTGTGCTTGGCTTGACTGATTATGGTCCCCACAGCTGATGACATCCTAGTCCCAAGAACTTGTAAATAGGCAAGGAAAGTTTTTGGTTCCTCCTCAGAAGCAAGCCAGGCCTGTAAGTACCTTAATGTTAGATTTTTTTGACATACAGAGCTCATAAAAAAAGGATTGTTTTCGTTTTGTTTTGCTTTTTGTGGAGGGAGAATGTTTGTTTTGTTTTGGCATGTTGTTGAAGCTGGTTCTTTTTTCTATTCTTTTCTTTTTTTTCCTGGTCTCTGCATACAGAAGTTTGTTATAGACGCTGTTCCAAAGTATTGGGGCTTGTTCTTGTCACTTTGTTTCTTGATGTTGTTACATAGATGTTTCAGCCCTTACCTTAGGTGCCTATTATCAATCACTTCATATAAGTTTGTGAAAGACATGGCAACATTGATCAGCTGCTTGATCAAAAGCTAAAGTTGAATGTTTTTCTTGCTCAGAACATTTGCCTCCTGCCCACAAAGCCTGCAGAGAAGAAAGACTATGCCGCCCTATTTCACAGGCAGTGGTCAGGTGACATGCTGTTGCCAAAAAAAGGTCAGCAGACAAGTCATGGGTCTCTTGAGTCAGCACTTCAGAAGCAGTCCAGTTCACTTGTCTTTAAAACAGATGCTTTATAAAGGCTGCTGCAACCTAGGACCAGCTGGTCCAAGAGGAGTATGTAATGAAACAAAACAAAATAATAACAATCACCCTTTGTAGCTATAAATGACTTCCGGTTGAGGGTCGCAAGATACAAGAGCGTGGATTCCTGTGAGCTTTCTAACAGAGGTCTATCAATTCTTTCATAATTACATTAAGTTGCCTTCAAAACGCCAGCATGTGCCCACCAATCCTGTTGCAGCATCTTTTCCACACTTTCGATCAACAAGGAGAGCTGGCATTTCCAACCTTTGGGGGTCCTCATTGGAGAAAATGGTATCCCAGTCTTTTAGCCCACATTTCTCTGATTTCATGACAAGTTTTCCCATGTTTTCATTATTCAGTTCTATTTCTCCTACAAAACGTTTTCAGGGCCATTTTGCTTAGAGTTATCTGTAATTTTTGTGAAGTAGTTTCTGAGGTTTGCTTTACCCATTCTCTATACTTTTAATACGTCTCTGAATCCTTAATTTTAAGATAGATTTCACCACACTGAAATATCGAATACCATATAAACTAGTTTCTTTGACTTGAAATATAACTTAGTCCAAACTAATCATTACAGCATGTAATCACTAAGAGTGGCTCATTTAAAAATCCAGTTAAGTGCTGCTGCTTCAAAGTTCCCACCGGAAATTGATAGGACACTTGATAGATCAAAAAAAAAAATCTGAACATACTAAGTTCATAGTAAATAAAAAACAAACATAGCAAAGTGAATCCAGAAATTAATAACAGGCAATATAATAAGTTGGTAACAATATTGAGTCATGAAAACACAGCCAGGGTTCATTTTGATTGTTTTTCTCCATATGAACACTTCCTTCAGTTAAGTTTCAACAGATGAGATTTTTTTGAATTAAAGTTGATCATATCAGCAGCCCCAGAGTCAGTGAAAGTCAAAATATAATTAAGTAGTGGACATTATGATAATTATAGAGGTTAGAGAAAATATGACATAGCAACCAATAGAATATAGTAACACTGTGAATATTTTGATAGCACAGTGCTGAGAATATCATTGAGTTAATAAAATGATTGCTAATAAGCATGAGGTCCTCACATTGAGCCCAAGAACCCACATAGAAATGCCAGACACAATGGCGTGTGCTCATAAGGTTGGTAGGACACAGTCAGAGGGAGCCCTGGGCCTCATGACTGGCCACTCTAGCCTAAGTGGTGCAATCCTGGCCAAGATAGACCCTGCCTCAATAGAAATGGATGGAGTGCATGGGGATTTTGCTCAAGGGTTGTCCTGTGGTCTCTACATGCATTCACATGCACACACACACACACACACACACACACACACACACACACACACGAACATACATACACATGACTAAAGATCAGTAATGATGTGGGTTCTTGATATAATCTGAATGTCATATTTTCACATATTTTTCTCTTTTTTCCAATTTTGACTCCTCTGTGTTTTCTATTCTACCATTTATTAAGATGTGTCAGGGTGGGTTGATACCCAACAAAGGACTCCCCCTTCTCAGAGGAAAAGGAGAGGGGAAGGGAAAGGGCTGTGTGAAGGATGGACTGGGAGGAAAACAGGCTGTGACCGGGATGTAATGTGAATAAATAAATAATGGGGGAAAAGGAGGAATCAAGTTTTAGACATCAATGATTCTTCACTAAACTTTAATGTCTCCAGGCCTAAATACATGGTTTGGTTTGATGTTTTTACCTTTTCACATACAGTTCTTGTTTTTCACTTTACATATACTCATCTGTTTCTTAAAGTAGAAAGAAATATTTCTTATAGATCACAGGAATAATTATGTAAGGTCACATAAGCATTGATATGAATCAAAAAGAAACCAAAGTGAAACCTTTATACAATTGATTTTAATGCAAAACTGTACAAAGAGATCCACCTTTTTTTCCAATTCAGAGATTACTCTTAGGAATGTTGTGGCCCCTTTTTTCAACCATTTTAATATTAAGATTTTATTTTTATTATACATATATGCATGTGTGTTCATCTCTCTCTCTCTCTCTCTCTCTCTCTCTCTCTCTCTGTGTGTGTGTGTGCATAGTGTGCATACATACCTTTGTACATGTGTGGAGGTCAGAAAATGCCTGTTTTCAGTTCTCTACTTCTACTTTGAGACAGGGTTCTTCTTCACTGCTGCCAATCTATTGGCTAACTTGCTTATAAGCTCCCAGGAATTCTGTTTCCATTTCCCATGTATCTGTAGGAGTGCTGAATTAAAGCCCTTTTGCTTCTGTAGGAGTGCTGAAATAAAGTACTTTTGCTTCTGGTTTCCCCTGAATTCTACAGATCTCAACTCAAGGCAAGAAATTTACCCACTGCAGCACCTCACCCCCCCTGCCAGCCCTGTGCATGTTTTCAAGGAAATGTGTACTTTCTCTCAAACTTTCATTTAAAGTTAAACTTTAATAGTTCATCACCAACCTCAAATAGTCTGATTCACCTCATCACTGCTACTCAAAAGAAAAAAGCAGAGCAAATAAAAACTTTTCCCTAAGGGTTGAGAGACCAAGAACAAGTGTGTAGTTAGCTGAAATGGCCCTTACCTCTTTTTTGAGTTTCAATTTGTCTTAGTGGTTTAGTTATGTTGGCTCTACTTCTTGACTTCATTGTGCATATTTTGTAAGTAGAATTTTTAGTCTATAGGCCTAACCCTTGTGGACTAAACAGAAACAAATAGCTGAATGAAGAATGAGGTGTTTTAGAAAGATTCTAAGGCAGATCTTAGGAAAAGACAGTAGCGTCAACTGTTCTATTGCATATTACACAGACAGCTTGGATCTTGTTGATAAACAAAGCAAAGAAAGAAAACATAATGGTGTTGGTACCTGGATATCACAAGTGCAGAACGTGCTCTATGGTGTTTGGCTTCTTTCCACCATGTGAGCATTACAAATACTTCAAGAAATACAGTGAATGTAGGTATAACCTCCAGATGCTGACTTCAGTTATTTTGGGAGGCATGGTGGATAACAGGGTAGTCTTTTTGTTTGTTTGTTTTTGTTTTTTAATTGCAATGAAGCTGCATTTTTCTATTTAATTGTTTATCATTGCTCACATCCTCCGTGAACTTGCAACTGGTGTGCTTGCAATTAAACTTTAGGAGTTTCTTAGTCTTTAAAATAGTCTATGTATATGAAAATGCCATCTGTATGTAAATGGATCATTTTATTTCTTGGTTTCCTATTCAGGGGCTTTTGGTCTCTTTCTTTTTCTTATCTCGTTTGCTAAGGGTATAGTTTTGAATAGCATGTTGAACTAAAAATTCAATAACAGGCATATTCTACCTTCTATATTGCAGCAATAACCTCTCTGACAGATGTGGGGCCTCACGAAAAGCATGCAGACTCTATTCAAAGCTTTCAGTGAGTCTGGTCAGATAACTACGTAGCTTCTATCTTTCGTTTCTTTTTTTCCATAGGTTTCTTTCTTTTTTTTAAAGATTTATTTATTTATTTTGTATATGATTACACTGTAGCTATCTTCAGACACACCAGAAGAGGGCATCAGATCTCATTACAGTTGGTTGTGAGCCACCATGTGGTTGCTGGGATTTGAACCCAGGACCTCTGGAAGAGCAGTCGGTGCTCTTAACCACTGAGCCATCTCTCCAGCCCTTTTCTTTTCTTAATATGATGTATTGCATTGATTTTCATATGTTGAGCTATTTTGGATCCCAGAGATAAATCCTTTTTTGGCTATAGCATAGATATTTTATTATGGTATGGAATTGAGTGTGTTTGTATTCACTGAGGCTGTTTGTGTCTGAATGTAAACAGGCTATTAGCCTATATTTTCCTGTTGTGCATTTGCCTGAGCTTGGCATCAGTATAATCCTAGTATCATAAAATGAGTTTGGAAGCTTTTCAAAGAAACTATAGTATGCCCACACAATAGAATCTTACTTAATATTTTAAAAAGTTTAAAAAATCTTGATATTACAATATGGATCAACCTAGATGATACTATGTTGGATAAAATAAGCAAAAAAACAACCAACAAACAAAATAAACCAAAAGTCAGGGTATATTTGTATGTGGTTCCTTAAATAATAAAATTAACAGAAGTAGAGAATAAATGCTAATCACCTGCAGCAAAGATGAACTGGATCTGAAATAGAGCCCAGTATATATATCTGAAGTATATCTCAGCGCCCACTGTTAAGAAGATTATATTTTCTATTTCACTAAGTATTCAAGCTATAAAAAAATGTCTTAGAGGTGCAGAAATGTTGTACTGATGGTTTTATGGGTATGCATAATACCCAAACTCACTGAGTTACACATCCTAAAAACATGAATTGTTATATATGTTACATCTTGATAACATTATAACAACACAGTATCAGCACACATAGTATTTTACATTAAGCTGCTGGCTAATGTAGTTTTCTTGTTACAAATAACCAGGAGTATATCACCAGGTTTGCCTCGGCCAAACTATGATGAAAAATAGCATTACTAATGGCAAAAGGATGCTCTTGCAATACCTTTGTAATTTTCTCTTCTTTCTGGGGAACACCTACAGTGTCCTCAATTCACTAGAAAGACTCCAACTGTAACAAGGTAGGTTTCCACTTAGGTCAAGTCTGGCTGACTCCATGATAAAAGACAAGAATATTGAATCTGAGGACACACATAACTCAGATTACTCGAAAATTTTCTGCAGTTAGAGAATTAGTCATCACTGTCCAATACCATAATCAGCAGTGATTTATTATCTATTCTACATGTTAAATGTTCAGGAACTGAAATTTAAAAATCCTTAAGATTAATTATTTTAAAGCTAAGCTTCTATAGACACAATCTAATGGCTACCATCACCAACAGCAATACTCTCATATTCACCACAGCTTCTTAAGCATGTAACCCAATGGACGCAGTGGGGTCACATAACCTTAACAACCGCAAAAGGTTCTGAACGCTCAACAGCTAAACGTTAATTAAAAATCAAAAGCATAAGAAACCCAAGGCATCTTTGGCAGTTTGCCCATGTCGCACTATGAGAATTCTCTGTAACCTTGTTCCAAGAGCACATAAGGACTTACCCTGGCACCTTGCATCACACCACAGAAAGGCAATGCCCCACCCCACCAGAAACACCTACGCTCGGATTTGAGACCACTGTAAGCTATGAGTTAGTATTTTTGCTCTAGATACAGGAATTTCTGCTCTCCAGAAGGACAAGGATTTATGGAAAACAAAGACTACTATCATTTTCCTTCTGTTATTCCTCAGTATATAATTGACAAATTTAATATTTGGATTGTTTTACTTTTAAGAACAGCATTGACTTGCCTTAAATTATGAAATTCAAATAAGTAGAGGATAGAAGGTGATTGCCAGCTGCACAGTAGGAAATGGACATCTGCTTTGTTACTGAAATAGTTTGATTCATGCAAGATGAACTAAATCTAAGTGTCTGTTGTAAATCTCAGTGCACACTATCAACAATATATCATAGGAAATGTTCAGGAACTAAATTTGAGAAACCTCAAGACAAATCATTGCAAAATTAAATTTTAAATAAGCTGAATTCAACCTTCTTTATGTCATGTCCCTCAAGGATTTTTTTTTTTTTGAAGTTTCACAATGGTTATAAACTTTGGTGCTTGTGACAACATGATTCAATCCAATTGCTGCTATGGTGATTAAAGTAAACCATTCACAGAAAACAGGTTCTACCTCTGCAGGATGCATTAAATCCTGAATTTTTCACAACAGATCATTGATTGAATTTTGGCTTGGAACTAGAAAAATTCCAGTAATTTTGAAACAATCTTAAACATACTTCTACCATTTTATAAGACTAATCTGTGCAAAGTGGTTTGGTCATGGTTAATGATAGTAAAACCAAAATATTGATCAACTTTGAAAAAATGTTCAAGATGTTTGTCTTACAATGTGAAATATCCAACCAAGATTTAATTCTTCTTATAAAATTTACAAAGTACTTTCATTTCCTTAGACTATAAATTTGCTTGTTATTTCGACAAATGGCAAAATTATATTTATTCCAGGAATTCTTTTAAAAGGATGTCCTGTTTAAATTTTGTATCAATATGACATAAGGCCAGGTCCTCTGACAAGATGGAGCTCCAATTAAGAAAATGTATGAAACATGTCTGCCAGTAAGCACATCCGTGGTGCATTTTCTTGATTAGTGACTAATGCGGAAGGGCCCAACCCACTATGGGCAGTGCTACCCTGGGTCAGTTGGTCTTGATCTGTATAGGAAAGCAGACTGAGCAAGTCATGGAAATCAATGCAATAAGTAGCATTCTTCCATAGCTTGTGCTTCAGTTCCTGCTTCTAGGTTCCTGTCTGGGCTGCCATCCATGATGGGCTATGATATACTAGTATAAGCTAAATAAATCCTTTTCTCCTCAAGTTGGTCAAAGTATTTTATTACAGTAATAGAAACCCAAAGACAAATAAAATCATTTCTGATAATTATCAGTACACATTTTATTGAAATACCTTTTATATATACCTACATATTTAGGTTCACCTAAAATTTCCTGGGTGAAAAGTTGTCACAAATCAAAGTTTACGAGTCCCGACTGTCATGTGGCCTTCTCTAACTTAAACCAATGCAGTCCCATGCACACTTATCCAATCAAACTGGATTATATGGTGTTAGCCTTTCTCATGTTACCCAGCATCTTGCAAGTATGATTAGTACAATAGCCCTGCCTTTTCTAACATCCTTTGGGATGTCACAAAAATAGGTGTCCAACAGCTTTACATAAACAACTTATGTTTGAAGATAGAAGTCGTCTGATTCATGGTATTTCTCTCAATTTTCCAGATTGGTTCATTAATATGAGACAGATCACCAAATTGCTGGGTTCTTGATTATTACTCTATAGGGACAATTACACATATATGTACATATAATATATGCATGTATAAGTCTGTACATGTATATGTATATACATGCATATTTGTGTGTATATATGTTATATATATGTGTATGTGTATATATGTACATACACACACATATATGTGTGTGTGTGTATATATATATATATATATATACACACATACATACATACTATCTGAAAAGAAAAGTTTTAAACTGGATCTAAATTCCTGATGGCAAATAAGTACTCCAATGCCCTAGGAGTAAACTTCACAGCATACCTTTATCCCCACATCCTCTGAAAAATCTCTCAACTCAGCCGATCAGAACTTTTAGGTAAGTTTTCATGACGATCTTCAGTATTTACTTTCTGCTTCTCTCCTTTCCATTGCTTAACCATCAGAACAATTGGCGGAAAACCTTCCTGGGTGATGAAATCGGTATTGAGATGAAACTAAAATCTACTGAACTTCAGGAAAAGCCTTAAAGGGAAGGGAAATGAGGAAGGCCAATTCGGCTCGCTGTTAAGATGTATCTGCACAGGCTCTGCCTCTGAGCTTCCTAATGATGGGCTCGCTGACAAGCTCTGGACCCGAAGCATTTTCTTCTTGGGCTTCTTGTTTGCCTTTCAACAAGATTAGCTCAACTCTGGGTATGACTGGGGCTTTTATGGATGAAGGTGAAGTTACAAAAGGCTAGGTTGTCTTTCTTTTTTTAATTTGGTTTTTCTTGGAACCTGACAAATTAAAGGAGTAAACGAGAGACCAACTGGTGCCGGGCTCTGAATAGGAAATGCTCTGTGAGTAAATTGAACAAGCCCGGGAGACAGTAAATACGCAATTAACATTCACTTTGGCAAATATGCACCTGTTGGAGCTGAAAATACAAAGGGAAACAAGGAAGGAAATGACAGAAGAGGTCTGTCAGGCGTTCCCTTATGGAAAGATGTCAAATTCAGAGCTTCTGAAAACAGGGAGTACAAATGAATGAAGCTGCAGCATTTGGTCACACAGGAAGAGAGAGAGCCACAAAAAAAAAAAAAAAAAAAAAAAAAACCAGCATTGGGCACTTTTCTCCTCACCTAAATTCATCTGACGAGATATCAGGAATTCATGACAGATGATAACATTATTTCATATGATTGCTAACCTCCAGGATTTACAGGTCTTCAAAGACTGTGTTTGGGGTTGGGTTGTTTACAGAAATATGATATAGGGGTTTCCTTCATCCTCCTCTTTGGCAGTCATCTTTCTCCTTTTGGAGAACTCTACTCATCCAGCAAAGGAGGAATACCCCTACTGCACTCTCTGGAACAACAGGAACTCAATCTGTACCTTTAACTTCTTTGCTTTCCTGAAAAGTGCACACTGAGCCCCATGTTTTCTTGCCCCTTCTTAGACTTTCACTTCTAACCGTCTAAGTTTGAAAACTCTGGGATAAATGGAACTCCTTGGTTTTATGACCACTCTTGGCAGATCTTAACCCTGACAGACACTTCTTTCTAAAGATTATCCCTATGACTGACATTAAAGCAATTAGCTTTCAGGAAATGGTGCTACTTATGCTAGATTTGAAATTAATAGTGAACAATTGGGTAAATTTATTATAAACAACTACAACCACATCCTACCACCATCAGCTTTATGTAGCTCAGGTCAATTTCTTAACTTTGGTTTAACTGATAGCTTTCTAGAGAATTCTATTTGTTGACTACAGAAAGGCAACTAAATATTGAGCCCAAATCCTTGATTTCTGGCATACATTTGTTTATGATTCAACCTTAATTCTTTACACACCACTTATAGAGACAGTTGCTGTCAACATTCACATACCTTTGTGCATGTGTCCGACTTTACTTTGTGTAGAATAAATAGCTAGGGGTGGATTTGATAAGTTGTAGTCTAAATTTATGTCTAGCTATTAAACTTTTTTATAAAAATGGATATTATCATGTATTCATCAAACATAAAAGCAAATGTCATTACAACAGTTTTTACACATGTGTGATGAATTTCCAACACATTCATCCACATTATCTTCTCTGCCACTGCTCTTCTTCTCAACCACCCTCACTGCGTCCCCAGTGTTTTGGGTGTTGTTTGGTGATCCAACAAGTGTACTTAGGATTTTCATATGGTTTATTTACAGGAGCAACAGTGGTATAGCCAAGACAAGATATCACCCCCTCCCCCAGACACATCTGCCTATAGATACCAAGGAAGAGGTAGAATCTTGTGAGCCCACCCCTAGCAACAGTTAACTGTAAATATTCAAGGGGCCTGGGCCTTAGGAGTGCCTCCTCCCTCTATAATAGATTTCTATCAGGTCCAATCATGTATAGGTCCTTTGTAGGTTTTCATGGCTTCTGAGAAATCAAGGGTACAACAGCCCTGTTATGTCTAGAATGACAGTGTTCTCTATTACTCCTCCTTTCCCCAAGGAAAGTTTCTTCCTCCCTTTTGAATGATGCTCTTGGGCCTTGGAGGGGACAATATAGATGACCTATTTAGAGCTTAGCATTAAACAGTCTCTTCTCAGGACTTTAGCCATTTATGAGTAAATCTCTTCAGGAACTACTGCCCACTGTACACGGAATGTTCTCTGAACAAAGCATCACTAACCTATGGCGGGGGATAAATATTTAGAAGGTAATTCAACAGTTATATCATGTCTATTTAGTCAACATCAATAGCTTCCTGCAGTGGCTTCATAGCTTCCCAGCCATGGGCTTGGACCTGGTTTATAGTATCAGAGGAGAATTCTCTCCCGAGGGATTTGCCTTAAATCCAATAGAAAGGGAGTTGATCATGCCATGGATACAGTTACCATTATTGTGTGAGCAGGCATATCCTAACTGTCAGGTCTATAGTGCTCAGCCTGAGCACCTGAGTAAGATCTTGATGGCAACCATCCTCTAGGGAACTCCTTAGCACACTGCAACACAATGGAAGCCGGCCTATAGGGAGGAGGCTTCCAATCAATCCAGATTTATCTGACTTTCCCATGGCCTCCAACCAAAGTACCTAATATCATTAGCAACTGGGTCTTACCATCAAGTTCTGCTGGGTAACTAAGAGTGGAGACAATAATTTACATTATTTAGAAGGTTCAGGGACTTCTAGGCCAGCAAATTGTAGAAAGCTACCTTAAACCTGACACTGGTGTTTTTATACAATACTCATAACTTCTGGGACAGTTAATGTGAACTTTTACTAACCTACTTACCAGTTGCCTACTCATCCAACACTATGTCACTCTATCCTTGGCCTATGTTAAGGAATAAGCCTGTATTTAGGCTCCTGGGGTCAGGCAGGATTAACCTCCTTCAACATCTTCCCTTGATTAGCCTTGCATAAACAAGATCGGTAAAACGGGTTAGTTCCTAGGCACCATGATATGTCTCCTGATGAATAAATAACTATGTTTTGCCCTGTGTTTATTTCTGCGTTCATTGAAAAAGACTCTACAAAAAAAAATTTTTTTAAAGCCTTTCTTTTCTTGGATCTTAATTTTTTAGTATCTTAATCATCTCCATAGTTCAGCTTGACCTATTTGCTTCCTGTTCCCTAAAGAATCTGAAATTGGTCGTTTTCCTTTTGGTATGTTACTTTTCTTATCCCACTCAAGGAAAGGGTCCTTGCAAATGAAACCCAGCATCTTTTTGTGTGCTTGCTACACATGGCAGCATCATTTCTCAGAACTGGGATATGAGACGAACAGGTGTCCAAGCTGAGCCTGGCTGGACACACTAGTGAAGTCCACTGGGAAACATAAGCAAAAAGTATATGAGAATAATAGACCAGCCTTTGACTCGCTCTTGACTGGGCTACAGGGTTTATGTTGTTCTCACAATTTCATTTCCTGCATGAAAACTGAGTTACCCTCTAAACACCTAACATGGAATCCCTCTTCCCTACCATCCAGCACCATATTAGCATGGTGCTTCTTTAACAAAGTGCTACAGACTTAAAATGACAGACAGTTATAGAAACTAGAAGCATAAAACCAACGTTTCAGGAGCAATGGCTCCTTGGGAGGGCTGAAGTGAAGACTATTCCATACCTCTCTCAGCTTACCTTGGCAGCTGTCCATTGGTAGTGTTCCTTGATGTGTACCCTTGACTTCAGTCAGACTGCATGCTCACCCAGAAATGTGGTCTCTCTGCATCTTCATGTCTTCACTGTGGAGAAACCCTGCTGCTAAGGTCAAAGCCTGACATTACTGGAAAGCACTAAGCTCGGTGCAAAATGGCAGACTTACTTAACCAACAGGACTTTTTCTTCTGTGACTTTGTCTGGAAAGCTCAAAGCCCCCATACTTTCTACCTGTGGAATGTCTTGTAGCCCTAGTGAGAATACAGGTTCAACTTCCTTTATCTCAATAAGGAACCTGTTCTGCAAGCACTTGACATTCCTGGCATGCCTCCCCATATTAATGAACCATCTCAGTATCTTAGGCTGCAGTCAATGACCTTTACCTACCCTGGATATTTCTACCCCTTTCCTAAAACTTTATATACTTTGATTTACACTGAATAGAGTTGATCTGTCTCCCCAAAGCTGATCCAGAATGACATCATTTCTATTCATACTCACGGGTGGGCATTCCGAAACCCTGTTTAGCAACTATGCTCCCTTTGTTCTCATGGGCCTTTGGGAGAAGAGAGGACCACATTCACAAGGCTGTCTTCTCATAAGGATATCAGTCATGCTGAAGTAGAGACCATCACAATTAAATATTGGGACTAGTAAAGTAAAATGGTAATGAATTGAACAGAACACTGTAACACCGAAAGAATCGATTTGAAAACCAAGGCCTGTACTACATGACTAACAGTTGATAATGTATAGAATTCAGAACAAGTGAACAAAGGAGTGATTTACATGGCGGGCTTCATGGTGCGTGACAGTATAAGACAACATCTTGAGAGTTATAGAAGTGCCTGAGAAACTGACAGTCCTAGAACTTATGAACACTGCGTATGGTGGTGAACACTTGTCAACCCAGAATTGGGAAGACAAAGACAGGCAGATCCTTGGAGTTCACTGGTTATCTTACCTACCTCAATCAGTAAGATTTGGGTCAGTGATAGAGACTCACTCTTAAAACTCAAGGTGAACTCTGCCTGAAAGATAAGAGAGGATATTGTCTGACTTCCATGTTGACAGGTGTACACACACACACTCACACACACACACACACACACACACACACACAGAGAGAGAGAGAGAGAGAGAGAGAGAGAGAGAGAGAGAGAGAGAGAGAAAGTATATAGACATCCAAACTTTCTCAAAGAACAAAAGGTTACTTCTCAGAGTTCTAGATGCTGGAATGCCATAGTCAACACACTCATAGGCTCAGCCATCTTCTGAGGTTTGCTGTCTCCTTCCAAGAGAGTACCTTGGGGCTATATCTTCTGGGGAGAACAAGAACTGTCCTCTCATAGTAATTCTATGGAGGGGGGTAGGAAGTATATCTAAATCCTGCTGTTGTACCCTTTGACAGTGGCATTAATCTATTATGAGAACAGAGTCCTTATGATCTCAGTACCTGCTGCAAAGCTCCACATTTATCCTGTGCTGTGTTGGGGATGCCATTTCCAACCCATGAAATTTGGAAGCCATGTTCAGATCCTAACCCTCCTTTAAACACTGGGTATATAACTGGGATTCTCACAGGACTCCACTTGGTTCATGCTGTGCATGAAGCATCCATAGCACAGTAAGTACAGTCAGCAGCCAAAATTAATTTAAAATAAACTTCACTTTGTATTTGTGACTTGCACAGGTCATAAAAGTAGACCTAATTAATAATTCATGACTTTCCAAACTCTCTGTCCTATGTAAACTTAATCTCCTGGTGCCTAGAGCTGTAGCGTATCCACTAATTCAATTGCCCAATCAAAGAGAAAAATAAAAATCCCAATACTCAGACGGCACAGCTCATCCATTCTTTTTGACCAACACACTTTATCTTTGTCTGCATTTTTGTCTTGTAGATTTTTTTCTGGGTATTTTAAGTATTTTTCTACTTCAAATGGAAATTCTCAAGGCATCTCCCTCATGCTAATAAATCTTGTCCCCATCACACATCTATTAAAGCATTGACAATATTATATATCATCACTCACTACCAAGCATACTTTATTTCAATACTTTCTCTCATGTGGCAAAGTGTAAGTGATCATTAACTCTCCTTCTAATTAATTTTAAAACTGCAGTGTTTCAATCAATGCAAACCTAAGTCCAAGATTCAAGCTGGTAATATTGATAATATGCACTTATAATTACATATTTCAGTTAACAATAAATCTATTCTTCCACTAATAAAATGTATCAACCTCCTGCACCCACCAGGCTCTTAGGGGCAGCTCCATCAGCACTCGCCATTTAAAGTTCTTCACAGGCTGTGCAGATTTATGTGTAAAAGGAGTAACACAGTGTCAGGAAGTTATTTTGCATAAAACCACAGTTATTTTTAGATTAAACACTCAATCTCCATGTAAGAGGCTGGTTTGCAAGAACACAGTAATTAAAGAGCTATACATCAAAGTGTGTTTAGAATAAAGCGTATAATAGAAGCAAAAATAACGAGCCTGATGGTAGCCACATTTATTAGTAGGTGCTCTTTCAGTCACAGGCAAAAAAGAAAATGAGAAAAAATACTGTGTTGTTATAGAAAATGCTGTAACTGTAAATCATACCTATGTTACTGTATTGAAGAAGAAGATACTAATTCTGTAGGGTTGGATAAAATACTTGAAGCCTTACGTCAAATACAATTGGTCTTTCTTATACAGTGTCTTCATTAGAAAATTCAATTGTCAATAGAAAATATTCAGAAAAGTAAGTTCTATGTGCACTGCATATGGACAGGTCGTTTCATTTGATTATTTCATAAACGTATGCAAAGTAACTATATACATAGCATTTACACTAGGTAAAACAAGTAATCTAGAAACTATTCAAAGCAAGCGGGTGGGAAATATAGGTATATATGCCAATGCTATGGCCTGCATATGAGGAATTTGAAAATCAGCAGATTGTATAATTAATATGAAAAGTCATCCCAGAAGCAATGCATCTCAGACAACAGGTGAAGACTGTGCTCACTACACAGTGGCTGGTGTCATTGTGTAGGTGCAATGAATAGAACTTCAGGGGCATCTATGAGGTAAGAAAATGAAATAAAGGAAAGAGAGGGAAACAGAAGCTGAGACTGAAGATGGTGAGCACATGTAGAAGACACTAGGTAGACAGACAGACAGACAGACAGATGAAAAAGAAAGAAAGAGAGAGAGAAAGAAAGAAAAACAGAAAGAAAGGAAGAGAAAAGAAAGAAAGAAAAAAGAAAGGAAAGAAGGAAAGGAAAGAAAAGAAAGAAGAGAAAAGAAGATGTATATATCACAAGGTATATGGAGGGGGAGTTAAGAGGAGCTGTCGCTCGCAGCAGAACCTCTCTTATCCTTTTTGTTAAGTCTTTAGATCTATATGGGAATTCAGTGGGTCAAATGTGAATGATATGAAAATTTGTTTCCCCTGTGCAAATGTCTCTGTTGGGCAAGCCAGAGCCTCCCTGTGCTCGTCTCCTGATCTGCTCTGACAGGAGTTCTGTAGTCTCCATTCCCCTGATCCTTCTCCCCTGAAAGGCTTCACTCTGCCTTCCACTTGCTTTCTCATCACAGTCTTCTCCTGGATTCTGACTTTTCTTCCAGTCAATTTTTTAACCTGTGCATAAAATGCTTTTGCTTTTTCTGCAGATTAACTATTATGTACGAGCTGTAAATAGCTATCTTATCATTTTCATGCAAAGTCACTGCATCCTATTTAAGGGATAGAATGGTAAAGGCCACACATAATTTAAAATGTTCACTTATTACATCTAATCCTGTCAAATGAAGGCAGATATCCCTGTTTACCAGCTGAAGTAGCACTGCCATGTGGTAGCCAGTGTCAACAGAAATTGTGTGATTCTTGGGAAAAAATTCAATTCAGAATGTTTGCATAATTTTGTATTATGTTCACAAAATTAGAATTCATTCTCATTTTAATCACACAACTCTGAATTAGCATATTCCATAATTATTTTGTATGCTTATACATTACATGTTACTAGGGTTATTCCTTTCAGAGGTGAATTGAAATCTTGCAAAAGAACCCAAGGACTAAGGAAGTAAAGAGCAATAAATTAATGCTCATTTATCTGTGATATTCAAAGTGTTCTACATGAGGAAAACTGTCAAAGGAGCAAATGACACAATTTGGAGAGTGACCCAATATGTAAATGATAAAGCAATATCTATCAACCAGAGAAGTGCCACCCAGTAGTTAAAGTAGATGTGCTAAGAGAAACAAACAGTCCATATTGATTCATAACTGAGTAAACAGTGTTCTATTCTAGTATTGTTAGAGTAGGTAGATAGACAGATAGATAGGTGGATGGATAGATGAATGGACCAACAGACAGACAGACAGATGATGGATGGACTAACAAATGGATAGATGATATCATTACTTTCTGTCTTAAAAAAAGCAAAGGAGAGAAGTAAGAATGTAGAATTTAAATTTCATCAGAGTGATCAATCACTCAACCTTTCCATGAGGTTCAAACTCAGCTGGCAAGGATGTAGAGGAAAAGGAATATTCTGTAATTGTTGGTGGGATTGCATACTTGTACAATGACTCTGGAAATCAGTCTGGCAGTTCCCCAGAAAATTGGACATAGTGCTACTTAAGGACTCAACTATACCACTCCTGGGCATATACCTAAAAGATGCTTCAACATACAACAAGGACACATGCTCCACTATGTTCATAGCAGCCTTGTTTATAATAGCCAGAAGCCGGAAAGAACCCAGATGTCTTTCAGAGGAATAGATACAGAAAATGTGGTACATTTACACAATGGACTACAACTTGTCTATTAAAAACAATGACTTCATCAGATTCTTAGGCAAATGGATGGAACTAGAAAATATCATCCTGAGTGAGGTAACACAATCACAAGAGAATATACATGACGTGTATTCACTGGTAAGTGGATATTAGCCCAAAAGCTCGGTATACCCAAGATACAATCTACACACCACAGGAAGCTCAAGAAGGAGAGACCAAGGTGCGGATGCTTCAATATTTCTTAGAAGGGGGTACAAAATACTCAGGAGGAAATATGGAGACAAAATATAAAGCAGAGACTGCCACACATGGGGATCCATCCCACATGCAGTCATCAAAACCAGTCATTATTAGGGATGCCAAGAAGGGTATGCTGACCAGAGCCTGATATAACTGTCTCCTGAGAGGGTCTGCCAGAGCCTGACAAATACAGAGGTAGATGCTCACAGCCAACCACTGAACTTAGAACGGGGTCCCCAATTAAGGAGTTAAGAGAAAGGACTGAGGTAGCTGAGGGGGTTTGCAACCTCATACAAAGAATAAAAATATCAACTAACCAGATACCCCAGAACTCCCAGTGACTAAACCACCAACCAAAGAGTACACATGGAGCGACCTATGGCTCCAGCTGCATATGTAGAAGAGGATGGCCTTGTAAGGCATCAATGGGAGGAGAGGCTCTTGGTCCTGTGAAGGCTCAATGCCCCAGTATAGGGAGATGCCAGGGTGGGGAGGTGGAAGGGGTGGATGGGTGGGTGGGGGAGCATTCTCATGGAGGCAGGTGTGGGTGTATAGAATACAGGTTTTTGGGAGGGGAAATCGGGAAGGGGGATAATATTTGAAATGTAGATAAAGAAAGTATTACAATTCTACATGTAACTATAACAGTAGAGGCCATTCTATTTTTAAATGTGGAAGGAATGCAATCTATCTACTGGTCTGAGCTACATGAGCAATAATGACCTTGTCCATTGAACCCTCCAATCCTCACTCATGTTTATGCAAATAATTTTATTAGATCCATGAATATTCAGAGTTAACAGAATATTAGCTGGCGCTATAATAAGTTATATTGCAACAAATAACTGTTGTATACCATGAACTTCCTATGGCTTTACAAACTCTTTATTAATACTTTGAGAATTTCATACAGCATATTTTGATTATTTCACCCCTCAAACTCCTCCTATATCCGCACTTTACATGCTCACTTCCCTATGCACCTAACTTTGAGCGGTATGCATTGCTCTCTTTTTTAAAAAAAAAAAAAAACTATAACCAGTCTACTTGCCCAAATTCTCTTGGGAGTTGGTCCTGCCCTGAAGTGTGAGATTGATTTTTTTTTGGTGGGGGTAGGTTGGATTGTGATTGTGCAATTATTATGTATGCTGTCATAATTGCCATGAATTCATATGTGTAATGTACCTGCTATATCCAGAAAAGAATCCTTGAAGCCAACCTCTACAGCTGGCTATTAAAATCTTTCTGTATTTCATTTCATAATATTTTTGGAGTTTCCTGGAAGTTATAGATAGACAGATAGATAGATAGATAGATAGATAGATAGATAGATAGATAGGCAGACAGATAGAGAGAGATGATAGAGATGTAGATATAGATAGATAGATAGATGATAGAGATAGATAGATGATAATACATAGATACATAGATAGATGGATGATAGAGAGATATATATAGAGATAGATAGATACATAGATAGATAAATACATAGATAGATAGATACATAGATAGATAGATACATACATACATACATACATACATAGGTAGATAGATACAGATAGATAGATACAAACATACATAGATAGATAGATACATAGATAGATAGATAGATAGATAGATACATACATACATAGATAGATACATATATATATACATACATACATACATACATACATAAAAAATTTAAGGCTGAAGAGTCTGCAGTCCTTTATTCTGAGCACATTGGCCAGGTAAGGTCTCCATGTCAATTTTCATCTACTGAAAGAAGATTCTCTGATGATGCTGGAATAATGCACAGTTCTGTATATGTAACAATAAGTAAATAGGAGTCATTTAAAAACCCTAGCCATTAGCAGAATAATAGAATTATGTTCTCCATTAGGGCCTATAGCCTATATGGCCATGAGTTTTTGGTCTTATTAACAGTACCAGTTATAAAATAGTTTCTATCTCATAGGGTGAGTTTTAGATCCAATCATAAAGTGATTGATTATTCCCATAACATTTGTGCCACTACTGTGTCAGTGCACATATCTTATCCTACCAGTTGTTATTGTAACTTGTGTTCATCTCAAATGGTTGAAAATTATACTTATTTTTCTCCTCCAGCAGTGCGGATATCACACAGTCAACATGCTATGAAAACTATCCGGTAGTGATGAAGATTCCAAGTGAGTACCAGACTGACTTCTCCATATATTAATCCATAACGTGGTGTCTTCAGCTATAGGATTTTATGGTCAAGTTTTAGAGGATATTGGAAATTAACTTACAAAGACATAACCTCTATCTGATAATAGTATTTCATTTGCTAGCAATGTGTTTTCTAGGTTTTGTGTTGATGGCCTGTTTAAATCTAGTGCCATTAAAATTCTTTCCGTATGTGTAAATCCTCACAGTGGGTGAGTGTCTAGAATAAAAAAAATCTCAAAAAAAAAAAAAGCTAAACATTAAGAAGACAACCAGTCTTTAAAAAGAAGTGTAGAACTAAACAAAGAGTTCTTGAAAGATAAATTAAAAAGGGGCTCGGAAACTGTTTTGTTTCTAATGTTCAACATCAATGCTAGCAAGACAGCTGGCTAAGAACACTGCTAAGAACTGATCCAGGAACCCAGGTTCAGTTCTCAGCACCCTCAAAGCAGCTCACAGTCACATGTGAATCCAGACCTGTGGGTTCTAATGGCCACTGTATGCATTTCACACACATGCTATGTAGGTATACCTGCAGGCGAAACACCCATACATATCAAAAATAAAAATAAATGAGTTTTAAAATGTTCGTCATCCTGTCCACCAAGAAAATATCAATGAAAACTATGTAAGATGTGCCAAGGACCTCCCCTAATGAATAAAGATTTTACCGGACCAATCACTGGAGGAGTTGGACGAGGGGGCGGGGGCTTGAGACTTTTGGGATGGAGTGAGAGCTTGGGGTAGAGGATGTAACGAACTAGAGGCCCCCAGTTAGATGGCAGGAGGATTTAACTTTGTATGGCTTACTAATTAGGATATTAGTGGTTGTACCCAGTACAGGGCAAGCAGAATATGGATGCGTGGAGCTGGCATGGTAGTGACCTGCCAAGGGACCTTAGTGAGTTGGTTTGAGAGCTCTGGATCAGAGTCTGTTGAGTCTGACTGGAATGTGACCAGTCAGTCCAACAACAAAAGAGCTATGAAATTGGTGGTCTCTACATGGGGCTAGCCATAGAGACAGTGAGACCACTGGGGCTAGAAATAAGCTGGCCCTAGCATGGAATAGTGCCGCCATATTTTATATTTCCCACTATGTAAGGTTTTTATCTTATCCTGTCAAAATGGCCTAAATAAAGCAAGCAAACAAACAAAAACTCAGAGATTCACAGATTCTTGTGAGAATGTAGGAAACAGGAATATTGATTCACTCCTGATAGGATACAAATCAGTACAACCATCATAGAACTCAGTGTGGGAGTCCATCAGAAAGCTACAAATGGATCTACTACATGAGCCAGATAATACCACTTTTAGGCATGTCCTCACAGGACTCTGTAACTTAATACACATATATTTGCTCATTCATGGCATTGCTACCCTATTGACAATAGCCAGGAAATGAAAACAGCCTAGATGGCCATCAACTGATAAAAATTTTCTTATATCTTAAAATAACACATTGTAGCTCTCATCTAATTTACTCTAGAAAAGTTGAAGGACAGAAATCGATAGAAGATATCTGGCAAAGAAATTTAGAACCTGAGACAGATACTATAGAAATCTAGGTCCAATATTTGCATTATAGCATGTTATTATATAAAGTAATATTCATAAGTATTCATATAATTGCCTTAAATTTAGCGTTCATATAGCCTAATATTAGAAATCATATAAAAATATTTTAATTTAAATAATTAAATTAATAATTTAAATCATATAAAAATATTTAATTTCAACTGTGGAATAGGGAGAAACTATAATCTTTTAGTATCAGATAAGAATGGAAATAAATTCAAAGTTGTACTCCAAACTTTCTTTTCCACAAGACCCTTTAGAACAAGGATTCTACTCCTGCTGATATACAATCTGGATTGTCAAAAATATGTTGATTTCTAACATGTGGACAATCTGAAAACTTGAAAGAAATTGGAATGATATGCTCCAAGTTAGCCATTGTTGTTATAAAATTACAAAAAGCAAGCTGTCTTTTACCCCCACTAGATCCGGCATTGCAGTGCCCCAAGATATCTGTTAGATATCTTTATCTCACTCAGCAAAGCCTCTCGCCCACTTTGCTCTGTCCCATATCACACTGCTGAAGGCTTCTCTCTGAGACTGGCAGCAATCTCTCTACCCATCTAGTTCCCAAGGCACGTTGTCATCATGCCAGAAATGTACATTTCAATTCCATGGTGGCCCAGTGTACCTAGCTGCCACACACTCTCTTAAACGTAAATCACTACTTGAAAGAACCCACAACACAACAACTTCTGATCCAATTGATAAGATAAAATTTTCCACCTAGACATACAAAGCCCTGTATATATCCATCCCTTAAGAATATTCATAACAACCTATAAATACACAGAGTGGAATCTTAACATCAGCCTCCATGTTCTCTCCATGGCTTCATCTGCCTTTTTTTATTCCCGTCTCCTCCTCTTCCCTCAAACTTTTCTCCTGCCCATCCTTCCTTCTCATCCAATGACAGGCCTCGTTCTATCTTGTACCTGCCTCACCTGTATGACATTTTTACTTTACTGGCTGAGCACAGGAATGCTTTTCAGTCATCAAATATACAAAACTAATGTTTATTAGGAAATCAATTGTATTTCCAAAATTATCTTAGTGAGTATAGACACAGAGGGAAAATGATTAGGGGAATCATTGGGGGAATCTCCACTATGAACCAAAAGCATGAGGTATAAAAAATAAAAATAGCATCAAGAAATGGTTAGCTAAATATATTTTTGAAATGTATGGGACTTTGAATGGGAGAATAGGAATAATTTGTCTGGAATAGATTTTTTAAAAGATCATTAATCAGGAAGGTGTGGTCCAAGTTTCAGAAGTTAATACCTACTAGGAAAAAGCCTACAAACACCTAGGAAAAGCTGTCTTATAACATCATAATGGGACACCTTTGAGGAAGAATAACAGGACAGAAACAAATGTAGGCATAGGTAACAGTCATCAGAAATGAAAACCATGAAATTTGTATTCTGAAGGATGGAGAATGAGATTCTAGCAAAGAATGAACAACCTTTCTTCATAAGACATTGGTAATGAAAGATTTGAATTCAAAATTCCATTAATTTATGAGTAGGATCTATAAATGAGCTTATGTAGGTAGTTTTAGCAGAATGTTCAAGATCTAGAGTCCAGGGACTTAAAGATGATGGCATTGTGAGGACTGTAGATTTCTAACTCATCTTTGATGAAACCAGTCCAATCGAAATATAGCTTTAACTGTAGATATTTGTTGTATTTCCCAAGGCATTCGGGAAAAAAAGAAAAGGAGAGAAGACATAGGGATGAATCCAGAGAATACAGACTTGCTTTTACATCACTGGATTTTGGTGCAGGAAGTTGACCCAGGCAGGGAGGTCTGGCCTTGAAGAGGTGTACATGGCTCCCAAAGCCACCTGTGAGAGTCTAGTCGTAGAGCCACGAGAAAACTTGAGAAGAAGTAGAAACTTGTGGTAGAAAAGAGATTATCTAAAATTTGCATTTTAAAATGGATGTTTAAATTGTTTGAAAATTGTCCTGCAAATTTTAGTTCTTTAGTGGGTCTCTCTGAAGGTCTCAGCTATAGATTGACTTTTCTAAGTAGTCTGAGTGAGTAGCAAATTAATATTCTTGTACTCTTGTTGCTGGCTCATTTATTTGTGTTGTTGTGGTTTGAGGGTGGAATTGTTTCTTCCTCTTGCTCCTCTTCCTCATCTTCCTCCTCCTCCTCCTATTATTATTATTATTATTATTATTATTATTATCATTATCATTATCATTATCCATCATCATTATTTCTTGTAAAGATAATGGAAACTGAGCTAGTTATATTTATTGGTGGGAGGGAGTACTAGATAGTACTCAAGACAATAGGTAACTGACCTAGTAAGTCCAAATGAAAAACAAGCAAGAAGATGAGATAATATGAAGAAATTAAACCCTGTCATGTCTATTGCTGAACAACAAACCCCTTAGTCTGAAACATCACAGTGGGAATCCCACAGTTTCTGTGTGTTGGGAACACAGGTAGAACTTAGCTGGGAACTTGGCTTTTGGCTCCCCCACAAGTCTATGAATGAAGATGTAGGCTGAAGTAGGTTTTGCTCTTGCTTCTAGTGGGAAAGGGTCTGTTTGAGGTCCAGTGGCTTTCAATAATTCCTTGCCCTGTGAGTTTTTCCAGATGACCACCTGCTTTTCAAAGTCAGACTGAAAGTCAGTTGAGAACACCTATAGTCAACGTTGAAAATTGTATCTTTATCGCTCAAAATTACAGAGATGATGTCATAAACTTTCTTCTCTATTGTTAAAACAAGCTGTACTCAAGAGGGAATACTTAAGTCTTTTTGTGGGACTGTCATGATATACTTAACGTGGACACATTATGAAAGGAAAAGAATTACTGGCTTTCATACTTGATTTTAAGAACCTACGAAGCACATGGCATTGGTTATAGTGAGCGGCTGCTGCTACCATAGTGAGTGCTGGACAGAGAGCACTGAGGCAACACTTGTGCTAAAATGTCTGAGGAGAGATAGGTCTGATTATTTTTGTGTTATTGGTTTTAGTTTGAAGCTTCAGTTTTTTGTTTTGGGCCTTTGGGGAAGATTTTTTTTTTTTTTTTTTTTGGTTTTGTTGGTGGTGGTCATGTTTTTGTTATAATTGTTTTTCAAACCATGCTTTCTAAATTCAGAGTATATAGCAAACTGTAATACATTTGTAACCCTAAAATATGTATAAAGAATTCAGTCCTCATCTAAGAAGAGAGCATCGGGACACCTCACCTGGTGATAATATCAAGTCAGAAAGAACAGGAATGTGGCCATCAGAGCAGCTTCTTCCCCAAGTTCAAGAATGGGGATATAACGTAAGGAACATGGTTGAAGGCAGACTTTAGCCATTAGAAAGGAACAGACACCTCCCCTGGGTGTCACTCAAGGAAGACCTTATGGTGTTATCCTTCCATATGTTACCATTCACAGCTTCCCTAGTACAGCCACTTCTCATAATAATGCAGAATACTCAGAATTCCTTTGAGCTGGGCTGATATTATCTCTTCATCAGACTTAAGCTAACCAGATTTTGTCATGGTCCATGGCTGGGTATACTACAGCAGCCATGCTGAATCACCTTTGTAATGAAAAGCATGGATCCTAGGTGGATAGAGGGAGAGGTACATTGTGTGATCTTCAACTTAACTCCTCTGTAAAGGGGATATCGCTCCTGGATGCCTCCAGGCACTTTTTAAACCTCACTCATAAAAGAAAATGTACTTACTAGGGGTTCCCATGGTGATAGGCTCTAGAAAGGTGCCTATCATCATGGCATAGGCTCTAAGGATCAGGATCTTGACCATAAGCTATGACTGCACCTAAAAATACCAGGCATGTTTAACCATCTTTTCTATGACCTTTCCTTAGTGCCAGCCATAGGTTATCGCTTCCTAGGGGAAGCATATGGAACCCTAGCCCATGCCCACATGCAGCCTTTCCACAACAAGTAATCAGGTGCTTCTTGAACTATTGTGTGATCACTGTATTGTATCAAGCTCTGATTGATACAGTGTCTCTCTGGTGTAGTGTTCCTTTGCTATGAAACTAAGCACTATCATATCAGCTCTGCCTGGTAAACCAATACAGGCAGCATTTGGTTTCCATCTCTGCCCCACCTAGAGGGTGCCCACGCGATGCTCTGAAGACCAGAAGTTAGCATAGTTCGTCTTTGGGTTTCTGCAGGCAAAGATGACAATATGGCAGTGGGATCATTGTTAATGGATAATATCTATGTTTTGAGGCTTTGTTACAGGATCTCATTTTCTACTTTCAATGCCATCCTGACTACAGTGATCACTGGTTAAAGCCATTGTATCATCCCTTTATCAAAGAGGGTAATGCTTTTTTCCCCCAGCAATTCTCTCTCCTTGCTTGTTATACTATAATACTGCAGAAGGCATGTACAACCTTGGCCCTCCAGCACATCAACCAGTATCTGAGTGGTTCCCCAGAACCCACATTAATATTTTTGATCTTCCTCACCTTCTTTGACCTGGAACTCTGGGCAAAATATGATTAATGAGGATAGTTTTTCTTACCAGGGTCCTTGCTATGACTGTGTTAGCCTCTGAGTGTCCATTGGCAAATATCCGAGCACCTTTCTGGATGAAGGCTGACCAGTTATAAGTAAGACTATTGGTGTATGCAAAGATCTGCTTTCTACACATGGAGAGGTACTGCTGTTGAACATGGTAGCTGGCCAAACTGCCCTTCCAGAAGACAGTGAGAGCTATCTAAAAGACTACCACATTGCCTCACAAATATTTCTTCTGCTTTAGGATTATTATAACAGCTAACTGAAGAACTAGCCAGGGTCCAGCAAGGACGAGAACCATTCCTGAAAGGAATTATCTTAGTGGCTTCCCAGAACTCCCACTTCTTTAATGTTTCTCATATACATATTAATCACCATACTGGGGAATAAACTCCTTTCTGAGACCATATCAAACCATACCTAACTCATAACCAAAAGAATTACTTAGATTTGTTCAGCCAAATTAGGGATCATTAAAGGTCATCTTAGAGTATGCCTATTATAATGCCTCTTTAAGACAATAGCAGTCTCTATGTGATAGGCAACTGATCTCAAATGCATTCACTCATTGAAAATAAGTGGACTGTGCTGAGGAGTAAGTTACTTATTTCATTTGAAATATTTGTGTTTTGAAAATATTATCTGTGGGATTTATTCTGTAATTAGACACAAGATTATGATAAGCAAGGAAAGTTAAGGAAAGCAGAATTTTATCATGTGTCCTTAATGAGAAATAAAGACCTCCTCTCTCTGCCACTGACATGTGGAAATGAATAATTACTCTAGAAGCCATTATTTTGATATGGAATGCCTCATCTTTAATCCAGGATAAATGACGCCATTAGAAAGTTAGGTTTAAATTCTGGAATAAAATATAACCAAAACATAGGAATGAGAGAGAAATGAAATTGGCTGTCAGTGCTTTTGCATATGTATTCACATAATTATTACAACTTATATTTCATAATCGTTTGCACTGTCAAAAGTACAAGGTATTTTCATAGTTTCAAGAAGTGTCGTATCAGTGATCAATGCTAGTAGTAATAAAAAAACAAATCTGCTCATTCCTATCAAAAGAATAATAAATGTACCATAATATATTTACCCGAAGTCAATGAAAAGACATCTAAGGGGGAAAAGAGGGAATAGGGAAAAAAGGGAAAACAAACAAACAACAACAACAAAAACAAGGAAACAATATTGAGTAGAAACCCACAGAAAAAGACGTACAATTAGAGTAATGAGTACTTTAAGAGATTGGGAAGTGTAACCTTAACAACATGAAGCACACTTTTGCATTACAATTTTCCAAATGTGTTTATACTATATACTCTTGGCAAGACTGTAAGAAAAGTTGTTATTCTTCTGTGCAATCAAAGAATAATTTGGCTAGACTTATAAAATTTAAATGTTCACATATAATTATCATTTCTATTTTTCTTGAAGTCTAAATACTGCGTGTTTACAAATATATGTGTTTATGTGTTACTACACGTTGCTTTTTAAAAAATTTAAATCTGGATACCATTCAAGAGTGATTTAAAGATAAACTAGTCAGTGAATTAAAGTACAAATATGGAAAGAATGCAATGTTATTAAATACTGTGTGGTAACTACACATGCATGTATATGTATATTTCATTATAGATGTGTGTCTGTATACATAAGAAAAGAGAACTATTTAAAATCATATTTTGTTACAAAATAATATATAATGTATTCAGTATAATATAATTAATCAGGAACCTAAACACATGTGTTTGTGTGTGTATATATTGATGTGTATATGTACATATGTAAATATATATGTTAAATATTAAGATAGAAAATTAACTCATAACAATAATTGCATTGGCAATTATTGGATAGTTGGGAAGACTGGAAGAGAGAATATCCTAAAACTATAATTTACTATTCTCTCATATTGCTGAGTGTTTAAACTTTTAAAAGATATTCACATTTTTCATGAAATATTTAAAGTAAGAAAATTCTGTTTTAAGACTAACTTGATAGTGATAAAGAACCAAAACCTGGGTGTTTTTCGGATGGACATCTAGTTCTCTGTCTGCTGGCTGCTTCAGACAAATCCCCTCCATCTTCACCGACTTGCTCAATTAGAACAGGAGGAGGGAGGCAGCAGGAGGAAGGCTTTCTCTCCACATGTGTGGCATAGTAGGAAATACTGTTTTTAGGTACCAACAATGAGCATGGGACTGAATCCTAAGAGGTACTCAAAGCTGGGTCTGTATGATTTATTATTCAGTTACAACCTCTAAGAGAGAAATAAGACCTTGTTGTCAACCCTGATTTATAATCTCTCATTTTGCAATTCAATAAACAATTCAGATGGGCGTTGCTAAAATCTGGTTATGGGTTTTGCCAAAGAAGTGTAATTATATTTGCGTTCGAAGTTCTGCTTTCATTCCTTTCCTGTGATTTTTCAGGCCCTTTCTTTCATTTAATTTTTATTTATGCATTTCCTTTACCTACTCAGACCAGAGTGGCAGGAAGTTGACTGCCTAATATTGTATCCATTTTGCCTCTTCGTGCATTCTTTGCTTCAATCCTATGTTTCTTCACAACATTAGACATAAGCCAGTTGATTGCAATTTCCACTCTCTCTAATACCAATCTCTGTGAGCTGTGAAGCCACCGATGGCCTTATACAGAACATAAAATCATATCCTCTACATCTGGAGGCAAGAGAAATAAGAGTTCAGAACAAACTTGGTTTAAGTTGGTAATTTAGCTCTACATCTGTTTAAGAAGTGGGATTATGCTGGGAACAGAGAAAAAAAGAGTTCTTTAGGGAGGATCTGGAAGAAACTTGGGTTGGGGAAAAATGACTAAAATATAATTTTCAGGGAAACTAAATGATAATAATAATAATAATAATAATAATAATAATAATAATAAAAACAACCCAGAAGAAGAGTGCCTTGACATCTACTGCTGGAGACTAGAGTCTAGGACTTTACAAAGTTGTATAAATGAAACCTTGGAATAACCATAAAGTGCAAGATAACAATGCTACAATCCATAGACATTAAAAAAAAAAAAAAAAACCCTGGGTAATAAGAAGGTCCCAAGGGAGGATACAAGAATCTTACTCAGAAGATGAAAATAGTCATCTGAGGTGGATGGAGAGAGGGAACTGGGTAAGACACTAGGTGAGGAGGGAAGGGGGTTAAGAAGAACAGGGAAAGAGATCATGTGTGGGGAGAGGGAGGGTGAGAGAGGAATGAGAATGGAAATGGGGGAGGGACGCATCTCTGGTGACTAGCTAGAGGCCTGAAATGGGAAGAGGAAACAGGGAGTCTGTGGGAGGGGGTGGCCCTAGGTTAAATGTCTACTAGACAGAGATATTGAGACTGAAATGGTCACCTCCTGTAGCAAGGCAAGCTTTCCAGAAGAACGAGGGGGACATCACTCCATCCACAAAACTTTAACCCAAAATGTGTCTTGCCTACGAGATCTGCGGGGATAATAAAATGATGGAGCAGAGACTAAGGGAACAGCCAACCAATGACTGTCTCAACTTGAGACTCATTCCATGTGAGAGGGCCGACCCCTGACACTATTAATGATACTCTGCTATGCTTGAAGACAGGAGTATAGCACATCTGTGTCCTGAGAGGCCTCATCCAACAGCAGATAGAGGCAGATAGAGAAACCTACAGCCAAACATCAGGGTGGAGCCCAGAGAGGCTTGTAGAAGGGTGAGGGATAGAAGTGAGCAAGTAGAAGGGGTCAGGGATACCACAAGAAGACCCACAGAGTCAACGAACCTGAATCAATGGGGGTTCAAAAGCCAGGGTCAGCAACCAGGGAACATGCAGGAGTTTGACCTAGACCCTCTACACATTTTAGCAAATGGGAAGTTTGGTGTCAATGTGGTTCCCCTAGTAGAATGAGGGGTCTCTCAGTCTCTGTTTGCTGCCATTGGATCACTTTCCCAACTACTTGGACTGCCTGGTTCAGCCTCAGTGTGCCTAGACCTGCTTAATCTAGAAGCCCCAGGGTGGGGTGGTACCCAAGGGGACTCCTCTTCTCTGAGAAGAAGAGGGGTTGAAGAGGGGAGGGATTTCTAGGGTGGGACTGAGAGGATTGGAGGGGAGGTGGTTGTGATCAGGACATAAAGGGAATTTAAAAAATAAATTAATTGGGGTTGGGGATTTAGCTCAGTGGTAGAGCGCTTGCCTAGCAAGTGCAAGGCCCTGGGTTCGGTCCCCAGCTCCGAAAAAAAGAAAAAAAATAAATTAATGTTAAAAAGTAGAGCCCTAGAAATTATATTTAATTTTATGAATATTTACATACTTTTAGTGTTGATTCCATTCAATAATTTTCTTAAAGAAAAAACAACCTGGGAAAAAAGCATTTGACATAGAGACAACTATCAGAAATGCTTTGTAATAGCAAAGGGCATACAGTTACCATCTCCAGTAGAAGGATCATGATGTCACAGAGGCTCGGGTTTGATTCAACATGTCCTATAGAGATGAAGGTGAGTGTTGATACAGATGATTTGGCAATGGGAGAAAAGATAGACATAACTTTTCCAAAGGGAAAATGAGGAATGGCATGTGTACAGTGTAGCTAGAATGACACAGTGGTACATGGGACATAGTCAGGAAGCAATGACACATTTACAGACAGAAGGAAATGAAACACTAATCCTGCTTTTCTAAGTATTCGTAACGTCTTCTGATTTCTATTAAATGATTTTACAAACAAATGAGGTATATGTATTTTAACAGTTACTTCTTTTTTTTTCATCTTTATTAACTTGGGTATTTCTTATTTACATTTCGATTGTTATTCCCCTTCCTGGTTTCCAGGCCAACATCCCCCTAACCCCTCCCCCTCCTGTTCTGTATGGTTTTTCCCCTCCCCATCCTCCCCCCATTATCACCCTCCCCCCAACAATCACGTTCACTGGGGGTTCAGTCTTGGCAGGACCAAGGGCTTCCCCTTCCACTGGTGCTCTTACTAGGCTATTCATTGCTACCTAGCAGTTGGAGCCCAGGGTCAGTCCATGGGTAGTCCAGTCTTTGGGTAGTGGCTTAGTCCCTGGAAGCTCTGTTGTTCATATGGGGTCTCAAGCCCCTTCAAGCTCTTTCAGTCCTTTCTAAGATTCCTTCAACGGGGGTCCCGTTCTCAGTTCAGTGGTTTAATGACAGCATTCGCCTATGTATTTGCTGTATTCTGGCTGTGTCTCTCAGGAGAGATCCACATCCAGTTCCTGTCGGCCTGCACTTCTTTTTAAGCAAACAAAAGCCAGGATAAAAAATATATACCACTATAGAAATTCTAGAAGATTCTGTTTATAGCTCTACATTCGCATTCTTCCCAGCCTACTTCCAATACACTCACACAAGTGCACACATAAACATGCACAGACCCTTAGCATTGCACTCATGTGTTGCAGGGGTCTCTGGAAACACACCAGCCTACAGAGCAATGATCCATAGGAAGCAAGAAGTTAAATGATATTCAGTAGCCAGTGTGGATTCAAAAATCTAGAGTTTGACCCTCAGTAGTTTGTTTTTGGCATGTTTAAGCAGGGCACAGTTTGGTAGAAATATTTCCCGGTAGTAACTAACTCAACCCTATGTACACAATAAAGTTTAAGGCAGGACTCCTCCTTTAGATCTAGGTTTCTAAGCTGGTAAGTACCTTCACCATGATGTGAAGTTTTAGCACCTTAACACCTTGATGGTGGTTCTTATTCTTTTGTGTCTGTTTCTTCAGAGAAGAGTTGCTTTTCTATATTGCTCTTCCTCATAAAGAAAGTATCTAGCATTATGCATTAGAGCCACTTACAGTGGCATTGTCTGTATAGATTTACATGTCCAAATAAACATAAACAGGGGTTCATCCCAGGCACGTTTTAACTAGAAATCCTAAATAATACTCCACAATGCATAAGGTTTATCTATGAGACCATGGAAACGAGATCCATTGGTTTTCTGGGTGTTTTAAATGCTCGTAAAGGTGACTGTTTGCCTCTCTAAGGTCTTGGCATAGAAGACCACCTTCATCTTTTCACACTCCCATGAGAAAGTATTGGAGACTGAGTAATTCATAAGGAACAAAAATGCCTTCCTCCTGGTTCTTGAAACTGTACCTTTAAGATAAATGTACCAGCAAGTTTGGTGTTTCACAAGCGCTGATCTAGGCTTCTAAGCTGGTAAGTAGCTTGTTCTTTGTCCTACATGGTGGAATAACTTTGCCACTTTGTATGCCAGGAAATAAAAGGTGAGAAAGGGCTCACTATAAGCAAATTTCCCTCAAATCATGTTGCCCCATTCGTCACTAGAAATAATTGGGCAGATCTGGCTGACTAGGCAGATGATACCTCCTTCCCTACAGTAGTGTATCCATTCCTTCTAATACATCTCCCTCATTTTTCTTCAGCCAACAGAAGGTTTTCTCCAATAGAGACTTCCACAGTGTAGCCCATGAGTCATCTCTCCTCCTCATTAGAATCCCTAATAAAGCAGTGAAGTCACGGCATGAAGACGGGTGGTGGCACAAGCATTCAGGCCATAACCACCTTCCCACATGCATGTATGTGCATATATATACATACATACCCACAAATTCACCTTGACTGTTTTCTAAATAACATGAATAATGTCCTGGTAGCTGAGAGGAGCTACCTGGGCAGTTAACACCTATGCCTAACCTCCAGCCATTGACATCCTCACCTGAGCAGGAGGGCTGGTACAGCTGTTGAACCTCTGCTCATATGTCATTATTACTCAATGTCCATGTTTAGCTATATCGCAACATGTTCTCAGCTACTGAAGCAAAGGCCCACAGGCCAGGTAACTTAGAAACAGATGAAATTTACTTCTAATAATTGCGGATTCTGAAAACTGCAAGGTCAAGGCAACAACAATGTTTACATAATTATTCAGTTCTGGTCTGGTACATTCTAAGGATTTAGACAAGTTTATAATTACCCGTGTCTACTATTGTAGAACCATAGACAGGAATTTCAGTGCCCTAAAAAAAAATCTGCTTTATTCCTCCCATGCATCATTTCTTTTATAATCCCTAGCAGTAGCTGATATTTTTACTATATCCATAATTTTTCTTTTCTAAAAAGTCATATAATTGGAATTTTATAGGTAGTAACATTTTTAAACCAGCACATCACTTAGTAATATATATGTATATAAATACATATATATATGAATTGATAGTGTTTTCTTAGCAGACATCTGTATGTTTTAGTAATAAACTTAAATATTTACTTAATATCACCTTTACTTTTATTTCTGTATCTGCTTCTCTCATTTGCATATATTTTCTCCATCATCTATGTATCTGTCACACCTACTTTGGTCTATCTGCATGCCCCTCTGTGTTTAAGGTTTAAAATATGGATTTCACAGTAACAATGAACAATGAAACCCACATGACTATCACAACCAATCCAGGGAACAAACAGCATTAAGCAAAGTTTGAAATCTGTTACTGATTAAAAGGAAACTTTAATTTAAGCATAAAAGAAATCCTTTCAACAAAATACAGGTCACATGAAAACCATGTGGTCATCACCATAATCAGATGGGGAAAAAACCCATAGCTTTTCTTCCAAGATTCCTTAGACGGCACAAACACCAACTCTCAACACCTCCAGTCAGTGCAATACTGGCAATAGTAGCAAGAGGAATGAGGCAAGAAAACAGAAATAGAAGTCCTGTAAATTCAAAACAAAGTAGCAACAGTACCCCTATCTGCAGGTGACATGTTCCTATAATTCCAAGTTAATCATTCTTTGCTGTCTTTCATGAGTTGTACACCATTTCTCCTTATAAGGCATTTTCCCTTCTGCATGCTAATGTAGTGTACGATAAATACTAATCGTTTTGGAAGAAGCGTAAAATGAGCATCGAAAATTCATATGCAAGCAAGGGCTACCAAGAGCTCCATCTTCAGCCTAAATTTATTGTTGACTGCTAAATCTACCCTGGTTAATGGCATAAGTCTCCCCCTGCAGTACTGAACAATTCTTTTTAGGCATTCTTCACTGGTTTTATTAATATTTAGATGAGTATCATCACAATTGTGTTCATTAGAAATAGGGTCCGCAATTCCTTTTCTTGCATTTTGTTTGGATTTTGCTTTGGGGTGATACCTACAACACAGAATGAATTAGAAAATATTCTTCTGCCTTTATCTTTGAAAGACACTATAGAGAAATCATATGCTTAACTGCCCTAGATATGTGGCTCAATTTACCAGGAGCCATTTTAAAACCTGGTACTATTTTCTTCATATGATAATTATTATTTTGACTTCAAATGGATATATTCATATTCAGAAAGTATATTTTGGGGTTAGACAAATGGTTTGAGCTCATACTGCTCTTGCAGAAGAATAAATATGTTGCCAGTCCACATTCCACAGGGATCAGAATTGTATGAAACTCTAATTGGTGGATTCTGGTACCCATTCTTTCTATGGGTGTCTACTCTTATATGCATGCCCTTAAATAGTTACATAAATTTTAAAATTTGAGTTTTAGAAAGCGTATTTATAGTTTCGCTTCTTAGATTGGGTTGAGGCCACTCATTTTCACCGAGTCTTCTAAGGATCTAGCTTTTTGTTTCATTAATTTTTCTCTATTAGTTTGCCTTTTTCAAATTCGTTAATTCTTTATCCATTTTTTCATTTTACTTTGTTTTACTCTGGGTTTTCCTTTCTCTTCTCTCTCTGAATTTCTTTGTTAGAAAATAAAATATTAAAATTGGATACTTCCTTTTTTCTATTGATAAATGTCATTCTCTGTTATAATATTCCACATTTCCCACAGATTTTGTAAGTTGCACACCTCTTTGATTTAATCCAAATTAGACTCTGCAACTTCCTTTTCAGTCCATGTTATTTGGAAGTCACTTAACCTCCACGTATGTGAGGGATAGCCTAGCTGCTTTCATTTAGAGAGTTCTAATTTAATTTCACTGTGGTCTGAGTATTTAAGCATAGACATTTCATGATTTTTCTTCTCTTAAGCATGTGTTATATCTTATGGCCTAAACTATGACTTACATTGCTAAATGTTCCATTTGGACTGGGTGGTAATGTGCATTCTGTTGTTTGAAAGCGATGTTCTACAGACCTTCACTGAGTTCAGTTGATGGCTGGTGCTGTTGAGTTTTACTATGATTTTACTGGTATTCTGCATATTAAACAGGCCCATTTCTGTTAGCAGACTATTGAGGTATCTGCAAGGAAAGCACGAGTTACACATTGTAGTTCTGTTAGGTTTTGCTTCACCTGTCAGAGCACCCTGGTTAAGTGCACGAATATTAAGGATGGTTGTGGCTCATGGATATCAGTTAATTTGCAAACATCTTTATCCAGAATAAACCTGAGATTAATCCATATACTTCCTGTAATTACTATTAGCTTTTACTTTGAATCTGCATGTGTCCTTTCATTTGTTGGTATGTTTTTGATGAAAGTGTATGGTTTATTCCTTTTCTTTTTATAAATCATGTCCATGTATTTATTAAATCAGCAATTTTAGAACATATTTTTTAATCATTTAATTTGTTTACATTTCAAATTATATCTCTCCCTTCCTGGTTACCCTTCCACAACGCCCCCAACCTATCCTCACTCTCCAGTCTCCCCTTTGCCTCTATGAGGGTTCTCCTCCACCCACTCACCCACTCCCACCTCACCACACTAGCATCCTCCAATGCTGGGGCATCAAACCCCCACATCAAAGCCTCCTCTCCCATCGAAATCAGATAAGGCTGTCCTGTGCTACATATGTGTCTGGAGCCACGGATCCCTCCCTGTATACTCTTTGGATGGTGGTTTAGTCTCTGGGAGCTCTGTGTGGTCTGCTTAGTTAATATTGTTCTTCCTTTGGGATTGCTTAACTCATGGGCCACTTTGATAATATCTAATTTAGTTGGTGCATCTATAGCATTGATATGAAAAAGGGTCGTCAGTAACCAGGTTAATGCACTTCATGTTGGCTCCTGCTTTCCATTTGCTGACTTTGCTTTTTACCACTATTGGCTTGCATTCCTTTTCTTGTTTGTGCTGTTTGTTTGTGTACTATGTTACATGTATGTCTGTGTGTCTGTGTGCACGCATGTACTTGTATGGGTAAGCATGTCTGTGTGTGTATCTATGTGATTTTAATTGTTCAGTTTACATGTTTCCATTCTCCCTTCTTAGTAAACGGGTTGTTTTTTTTTTCTTTTTATAAACTTTTTTGCAGTTGCCCTAGAGTTTGCAATATACATTTACAGTGAATCCACACTGTATTCCAAGAGTATAAATATTGCTTCATTGGCAATCTGAACGCTTAATATGACATAATATAGTTCTCCTTTCTTTTTCTCCACTGTATCCTTGTTATCACTCAGCGACTTGTGCATAAGCATGCATATATAGAATATCTATCTAATATCTATATAATTATTCCTAGTAATTGTTGGATTAGCTATTAAATTGTTATGAATGCTAAAACTTAAATTGCAGTCACTTATTTCTATTCAACTGCTTTTTACCTCATTCATAGATCCAAGTTCCTATTACACAACACACACACACACACACACACACACACACACACACACATACAATCTATCTAATTTTAAAGCTATCCTCCCAACTCTCTCTCTGTCTCAATACCAAGAAAGGCTGTCAAATTTTGTTCACTTAAGAAAAATCCTTATTTATTTCTTCATCGTTAAAGGGTGATTTACCAAAGGAGATGACTTCAGGGTGCTCGTTTTGCCTTGATTTCAATACTGTAAATGTATCCCCTCATTTACTTCTTGCCTGCATGGATTCTGAGGCATCAGACATAATCCTTAGATTTGCCCTTCATAATGAAGGTGCTATTTCCCCTCTGGCTTATTTCAGAACCATTACTTTGCTTTTCATTTTCTGTAATTTAAGGCGATGTGCTGGGATTTAGTTTGTAGAGTTCATCTTGTCTCATGTTCTCTGTGCCTACTGGTGTCTAGTGTTAATTTGACGAAACTCTTAGTTATTATTGTTTCAAATCTGTCTTCTGTTCCCCCCTTTTTCCCCCTGGTGTTTCTACTTTGTGTATCATATGCTTTCTGCAGATCTCCCAAAATCTTTGAATATTCTGTTTGTTGTGGGATTTTCCCCACCTTATTTTTCTTTGCTTTTCAATTTTTTCAGATATCCTCAAGGTCAGAAATGCTTCCCTCAGCCATTTCACTCTACTAACCAGACCTTCCAAGGTGTTCTTCCTTTCTGCTACAGTGCTTCTGATGTCTGCTATCTCTCTTTGTTGTCTGGGATTTTTCATCCTTCTGTTCACAATGCTGTTATGTTCTTCCTGATCCCTAAGGCTCTCAGCATGTGAATTACTGTAATTTTAAATCCTGCCGTATATGATTTTAACATTTGCTCTCTTTCCTTCTAGCTATTTATTGCTCTTGCATTTCATGCATATCTTACAGGAAGTCTTGGTAGCTAAGTATAATCAGTGGCATAATTACCATCAACAATGTGGTATTGGTACTACGGTATATTCTACTGTCTTACCTTATGTTTCAGTTTTATAATAAACCTAGTTCTCCAGACTTTAAACACTGCCTATGTCGCTTACTCCTTTTGTCTCCTCATGTGAGAGGCGTGAGACAGACAGGTGAACATGGGGATGAAGGTAGAACTGGATATCTCCCATACCAGATCAATAAATTCCAGATTAGTCTTGGGTAAGAGTGCTTCTTTTTCGGGCAGGCCCCTAGAAAGAACAATATAATTTGCCATACAATAGAAAACTTTCTGCTCATTTGCTCCTGCTGAACTATAGATATTCTTCTAGTAGATTCCCCTTAAGAATATGGCAAGCTCAACAAGTCAGTAAATGCAGTCCTTTTGATTGTGTCCTCTGCAGCTTTTAGTTCACACAGAAGAACCTCAGAAATTATAGCATTAGTTCCCATGGGATTTCTTGCTCGGGGGTTTCTGTTCTGGTTGTTGTCCTCATCTCTCTGTCTGTACAATCAGAGCAAGGAATACTGAATTTCATGCTAATTTCTAAATTTGGAATCTACATTGAGTCCAGATTTTCTTAGTCATGTTTTTAGTTACAATTGTTTGTTCACTTCAAACCCCAACCCTTTTCAAAACTAGTGTCGATGTTTAAAAGATTCAGGTGTTTTTACTAGCATTATAAAAAAACATTTTGTTATACAGTATGATTTGAGTTTCAAAATCTCGTTTTTAAATTGAATTTTAACTACAATTTCTCTAGCTAAAGGTACCCCATGATTTGAGTTAACTGTTCTTATACAAATTGTTCTAAACATATCAATTTCTTTATAACAAAATTTCATGTCTTAAGTACTGATGTTTCTTAATTAGCCAGGTTTTTAAAATTAGCCAAACAGTATTTGTATTTGTCTAATAAAATGGAAGAGTACAGTGCTACATTGAGTCCCTATAGATAGGATGGTTTATAGAGGGAAGAGATTATAAATACAGGAGAGACCTGTAGCTAAGTTAGCTTTTTAAAAGTTTGTAAATTTAGTTACTTAAAATTCATGTTTTCTTCACCTATTACTCTAATTAGAGTTCCTAGTTATTTTAAGTATAATAATCCTATTATATTATATGTCACATGTAAATGTTATATCAGATATAAAGTACATTTTGAAGTCCTGATGTGGGACAGATGTCTCACCTTTTAAGAACATTCTCTCATCTTCCAGAAATTCAAAATCCAGTGCTTGTATGACAGCTAACAGTAGTCTGGACCTCCGTTCTCAGGACATCTGATGCCTTCTTCTGCCCTCTATGGGTACTGCATACAAACAGTAGAGAACAAACATGTAAGCAAAACAACCATTCACATTGCATAAAAATAATTTTTTTTTAAAAAAAAGTCAGATCTGGGTCATCGTTGTTAGTTTCTTTTACATGACCTAGGTGTCTTTACAAGCTGTTCATCTCTCCTAAAGTCTGCTGTCCTACCCGTTTCTGTTTCATCTATATCCATTCCTAGCAATAAACCTTCATATCTAGGAAGGGCTTTATAACAATAAATAATGTATGGCCACTCACATGTAGAAAGCGTGATGCTAGACCGACAGAAAAAAAACGTGAGCAAGAAGTCCTAAAAGTTCAGTGCATCTGCAGAGGCTGACTGTGTACAGCTTCAACGACTGCGGAGAGTTTGGAATTTCCAGGTTCAGACCTAATTACAATTTATTACAGGTAATTCTAACCTACTAAATAGTCAGTCCTTGGTTCCCTCCCTTTTGTCAGACCTGACACGCTGCTATTACTGGACCTAAAATTTTGACAAATAGACAAAAATCATTTTAGAATATATTAACTTAACAAAAGCCTAGTCTTCTACCCACTGAAGGGAGTAGAGTATGGTCAGACAGAATTCAAGGCTTATACCCTCATCATGATATAACCCATCTTTGTTGTCTTATTATAGAACCTCCATGAGACTTTATGGGTTTACCTTCTGGTAAACCTAGGAGAGACAATCTCATAGAAACCACCCTGATCTGTTTTCTACAGTATGTCTGTCCCCTCTTCCACAATGATCCTGGAGTTTTAGTTGTATTGTAAATGTCTGTTGGAACTGGGATCCACAATTCTGCATTTTGGCTGGTAGTGGTTTTCTATTTAGACCCCATCCATTGCACCAATAAAGTCTCGTCAACATTGCTACTTAAACACAGATAAACAGGTCGGTGTGGCCTAGGGAAAGGCCCAAAACCTCAACGTGGACAACCTTAACCCTACACCAAGAACTACAGGAACCTAAGGGATGCTGTCAGCAAGAGAAAAAGTCTTCCCTGAGACAAATTGATCTAACACAAAATGGTCAGCCCTAAAGCATACATGTAACACACCATTCAGGGAGGCTGATTGGTGCCTTGATTGGTATCATCAGAGAAGCTTCCTCCTGCAGCAGATGGGAACGAATACAGTGACCCCCATCCAGATATTATGCAGAGAGTGAGAGGACTTTGGAACACTCAATCCTAACTAAGATGTCCCCCATCAAATCCCTCTCCTTTAGGGCTCAGGGAAGTCTGCAGAAGAGGAAGCAGAATGAGCTTAAGAAAGAAGGGGGATGGAGGACATCAAGGGAACAAGGCCCTCGAAACAACAGGATTGGTATACAGATTAACTCAAAGAGACAGAAGTTATGCACAGGACCTGTGTGGGTCTGAAACAGATGGGGTCCTAGAAAGGAAAAGTGGATGCCTCCGTCTCTAATTCAGAAGATACCTCCAAATGGCATCAACCTGCAAATGAAAAATCAAGTTTTCCCCCAAGGGAGAAAAACAAATCACTCTTAAAGGTAGGCTACATTCCTGGATGCATTGTTAGATGTTCCTCATTTCCTGATGTCATATCAGAGTTTTATTTTCCATTTTAGTTTTATTTTACTTAAGTATATTTTTTTACCCAGCAATTCCTTTGTGTATATATTATAGCTTCCAGTTTAGTGCTTTTATGGGATTTCTGGGTGTAGAAACAAATGGGTCTCTGCATAAATATTTGTTTCTTGGGCTCTTTTCTTCCTTTTTGTTTTGTCCTATTCCATTGTGTTAGGTTTTGTTTTACATTATACTGTTCCATTTTATCCCTTAGAAGCCTGTTTTCTTTATAAGGAGAAACAGAAAAGGGTTGGAACCAGATGGGAGTGAAGGAACAAAAAAGCATACATACAAGTAACATTATAAAGACTGAGCAGTATGTGTGTGTGTGTGTGTGTATGTGTGTATGTGTATCACATATATATTTCACACACACATATGAAACAACAATCAATAAAAATGCCATAGCAAAATATAAAAGAATTTTTTTAAAAAATCCTTAAAAACTTCTTCAATATTGGAAGAAGGAACCTGAGGTAACCTCAGCCCATATTCTCAGACCATGTTCACTTCAATTTGATGCTTACCCTAGGTTTCCAAATTTAAATAATAATAGTAAACAACTGAAATTTAGTATAATAGCCATACATAGACACATACATAGTATATTAAATATTTAAGTGTTACCATCTTCTTTTTCTTTATAGTCAGAAAACTAAGACAGAGTAGAAAAGTAACTTGCAATTCATGTGAGGTCCCACGGCTACAAAACTGCAGAGGCGTGGGTATGAGGAACTCCCTGCTCCACTCTTAATGGATGCTCTAGCTGCTTTCCACTCTTATTTTGTTATAATCTATCAGAGCAAGTTGGGCAGGCCACTAACTGCACAACTATAGGGAAACATTATCTACTTTCTAAGTGGTACTCTAAAATGTTGGTCAACACACAACAGACACAACCATTTATGTATCTGCATACCCCTTCATCAACCTCCCTCCACTACCCCTTACCCGATTAGCCCTTCATTTGTATAGAAGCTTCCCTAACATCTGCAGTGCACATTGGTTCCTTCTTCTAAGGCATCTTTTGACGGAAGTGTAGTAAGATACATCCTGCTTGGGATTATAAAATCAGTATCATTTGAACTTGAGGTCTTGGTTAGCAACAACTCTCTAAATGCTTCCCTAGTGGTCTTCCAAAGGCTGAACTCATTCCTAGATGTAAAATAGGTAGGTAACAAATCGACATTAGTTGTTTGTATAATGTTCTCGGAAAAACACTATCATATAAAGTGAGTTTTAGGAAAATATTTGGAAATAATCTATGAGGGGGAATAGGCATACCTCATACTACAGATTCGATTGTGGTGTAGTAAGTAGCTGTTTGCAGTTGAAAAGGGACAGTGCCCAGGTGTCCATGTTGATGAAAATTTAAACTAAACTTCCTTTGCTTGAAGTCCACAGAGAAGATGAATGAAATGATTTGTACTTGTATGAATATGCAATTCCGCAATTTTCCGGTTCAACTGTGATGCAAATTACTGACAGTTTTAGGAGTGATTTAAAAGTATGATCATCAAAATTCTGAGAATAAATCCACTCCAGTGCTATGAATAACAATGAGATGATAGACACAGCATGCTGCTTTTGTGGGCTTGTTTTCATTTCGCAGACTGACCATTTGTGTACACTTCTCAATGTTGATTCCTACATACAGATGACAAAACCAAAGTCAGACAGGGATGATGTTCAAGATGAGGGATGACATGGGAAGAAGCATGCCAGTTCTATCTTTCAGCATGCTGAAGAACATTTTCATGAAGAAGAGCAGGGCCAGAATGAGACAGCATTACTCATCTGATTCTTTTCTGCTTTCTGTTGGCTCTGCAGTCTATGTGGATCCACTTTTAGACAGTGAGGAACACATTGACAGGGAGTGAGAAGTCAATCTTCTGATGTATGCATCACAACACACATCCATCGTGCAAACAAGCGCAATTGCACACAAAAACTCATACCGATAAAACAACGCAATGTTTAAGACCCACCATTCAATGAGTCTGGTCTCCTATCCAGCTGTGGTTTTACTTAAGAAAGTAAGTGTAAGGCTATACCCTGATAGCTACAGCATGTGTGTTATATTTTGGACATTTGAGTCCATGTTGAACACAAAGAGGAGGGAGCAGAAAGACAGAAAACATGGCTGAGACTCGTCAGAACCCACTTCCTAGTAGCATACTAGTAACTTGACCCACATGTGTACAGGTGTTCCCTTTCAAGGAGCCAGTGGATATTCAAAGGCTGCCCTGCTTCTGCTAAGGGTTTCCTGTTTCCCAGAGTACTAATGGTCTTTGTGGAGGAAAGAAATTGTTCCTTGAATTAGCAGAAATGGTTTCTTGGAGATAATATAACTGCAAGCAATTTTCAGATCAATTTGCATAATATTCCCCTTCATGCAGCTTCTCATTGCTTCTCCACTTGACTGCCTGGTAACATTAGCCCTTACAATTAAAACTTTTCATCTGGAGCTCCTGTTTTCAGTGGTTATGAATTAAGTCATCTCCCATGTAGGTGAATGATTAGCCGTTCTCTGGCCACAGGGAAACTTCTCATTCGGAAGTCCTACCTCAAAGCTGGCATAAGAGATGGATAAGAATGTGGATCAGAGTACCAATTCCATAATCTTGCTTAGCAAGTTAATCAAAAGCTCCAGGTTCCAAACTTTTGGTATTCTTTCAATGCCATGTCTCTTGCAGCATGACTTAATATGAAGGGTAATATACATATCCATATTATTCACTTTAATTGTATTTATCTATTTTGAAGCAAGCTTTTGTTTGCCTTGACCTCAGTATGTAACCCTGAATGATGCTAAACTGTTGGTCCTTCCTTCTCCCTTTAGAGTTAGATATTCTAATCATGTGTCACAATATTTCATGTCCCGTTTATATGATACTAGGATCTAAAGTCAGAAGCTTGTACGTGCTAGGTAAATACCCTACCCAGTAAGCTATAATTTTAACTATTTATAATACTATTCATAATAAATAATGTTTACTATAGTTTATTAAATACATATTATATATCATCTCCACATTAAATTGTATGTTATCTCTCTCCCCCACTTTCTCATATTTTATTTTGTGGGAATGCTACATATTGAATACAAGGACTTGGGCAAATGCTTTATCCCTGACCTGTACCCCCGCCTTCATGTTCCAACTGATACTCATACCTGTGTTAGATACCAAATCTGCTTAATTTTTACCATAACTTCTCTAGGGAGGGAGCTGTCGCATTACTTTTGATCCTACCACGTTTCCTCATATTAAAGTCTAAGGAACACTATTTGTTTATCTTTATCTACCTGCCTGTCTTTATCCAACCCACATGACAACTCCCAGGCTGATATTAGACAAGCACTCTTTCTGATTGACCACCACTCTTGAATTTGCCCAACCATAGTTTGGTGCCTCTGTGACTCAATTTCAAACGTAAGGTACTTGGTTCCTTCACTAACTAGGCCACCTTCCCTAAAATGGCTCCTGTCCTTATGTTCCAAACTGAACTTTGTCAACTGGGATATTATTTTTCTCCAAATTCTTCATCATCGCATTAGAGATTTCTTGACTTTTCTTATTTTTGTATTCTATCAGGAATGCTATTCTCTGAGGCATGGGGAAAGCTGGGTCTTATCCTCAGGGGCTATGACACAAGATGCATTTCATGGAGAACTATCAGATCCATTTTTTTTTGCATACAAAAAAAATCAGCTTAACCCTTTATCTGCAACATTCACTCATTATTGAGAAGACTCAGTGTCTGCACTATGTCAGTCTGTGTGTGGAAAGCTGCTGTTCCCTACAAAACAGGGGGAAGAAAAAGATAAGATCAAAGGTCCAAGCAATTGTTTCTGCATCCTTGGATATGACAAGACTTGGATGTATCTTTTTTTTTAATGCTTGTTATTTCAACATATGCTGACCACAGTCTGTCATTTTCTTCCTCAGAGAGTGGGCAGGAAGGAAAGAGTCAAACTCTCTCTGATGGAGAAGCAAATTAGCACACAGAAAAGCAAACATGTCCCAGCTCATTATGAATTGTTAATGTCCTGTTTACTGCCTAAGCTGTCACAGAAAACAAGAGAGTCTGCTAAGTCAATAATTTATTTCAGAGTGTGGAATTAATTAGAAAGACAATTAAATAATTGTGAGAAAAAAAAATAAGATGTGTTTGGGTGGTTTGTTTTTAAAACTCAGGGATGATTTACATGGTATTTGGGTATTGCCTAAGGGGAATATGGAAGTTAGAGGCAGAAATGGAATCAACTTTCTAGATGTTTCTTCATTAAAAGATGTTGCTAAACTCTCCCTTCTCTCAACTCTGTTGAAAACATTGCGGTTAATTGCCCTAAAGCTGAAGAGTGTTGAGACAGCTTTTCCCTTCAGGTAAGGTCTAGTGAGCAAAGCTGTTCTGCCTTGGATTTATTTCACTCCACTTTGAGGTTATTCAGTCACTTGCATATTCTCAGTGGACCTAAAAGAAATGTCATGCCACGTTAAGCCTATTTCATAGTAACTTTATAAGTATCATGCTACTTCATAAATAATAGTAAGGAATCAGACTTAGGGTAGAAATTATATCCAAAGACTTCTAGTTTCTGCATATTAGCAGTAAGCTAATTAATAAGGAAAAATTGAGACCTGATTCTTCATAACAAGTGGACCTGTGTTAATGAGAGCTGCTCACGTGATCCACTGAGAGCAGCATAACTACATCAGGTGGCACTGGCAGTTCTATAAATGACTCCTGGTAAGTTGACTGCTCAGGGTGAGGGTGAATTCTGAAGAGAGCCACCAAAATTGTTTTATGAAGTCATATTTGCAAGAGAAAATGGTGATCATTAATTTTGGCTGTCAAGTAGCTTGGATTGAGAAGAGAACTTAATGGACTAAAGGACAACTCTGATGATTGTGTCCTTGTGTCCTTCCAAGTAGGAATACGATAGGGTATTAATGGAACCACTTTAGAAAAGCTAGGGGCTTGCATGAAGAGAAAGCTGTAATCCAGTCAGAGCATTCTCTGTCTGTCTACTTCCTGGCTGCTCTGTAACTTGACTGTTTGCTCAGTACCCTTTTTGTCCACAGTATGACAGAACACATACTATGAAACCGTGAGCAGACACAAACTGTCTAACCTTAAATTATTTTGATCAAGTTTTTGTCGTGGGAATAAAAAGCAAAACCTGAAATGCAGGCAGCAAAAGTATTGATTGCCAAGTGGAGGATTTTTTTTCTTTTGAAAAAAAAAAATCACTACAGAGAAATCTATAGGCATAAGAAATTAAATCTTGAAAACTACCTTCTTATTCTAAATTTAACAATATGTCACTTCTAAGAATCCTTTCCTTCACTGAAAATGACTTCTTTTCTTTAGCTTTTTACTTTCTGTGGCCAGCTGGCCTCATGAAGGAAGAAAAAAGAAAACAGAATTCAGTGCAGATGTGGGTGCTTCTCAAGCTAGCATTTGCACATTTTTGTAGAGATCATCCATACCCTTCCCTCATTATCTAAAAATGGATGTCTCCAGTGTTGTCATTATTGACCATGTTTACTTTAGTGTTCCCTCCTCAGACAGGAGTCATACTCAAGATTAGAAATGTTCCCCACTCCACGTTGCAGACACCCACAAGAGCAATGAAAGGTTTGGGGACTAGAAGAGTAGTGAGTAGGCAGGCAAGTTGCAGAAGAGAAACTCAGTTATTCAAACTGATTACAGAAGAGAAACTCAGTTATTCAGACTGATCTGGTGCTTGTTACTTATTTCTCAAGTGCAGGGCAGAAAAAACTAATGAGGAGATAAATCAGAGCTCAAAGGGAAGGAGGGGCATGAGCTCAAGTTTGCACTCCTCCCTGACCATTATGGTATATAGGACTAAGATGACGAGAAACAAGCCTACTGCTAGCAGGAATCCAGAAACCCCAGGTATGAGGAAAATAAGGGTGCATAATATAGACTCACATAATTGGAAAAAGGATCAGATATAGTCCCTCTGTCTTGATCTCTGTCTTTGTCTCTCCGTCAAACCTCCTGTGTGTGTGTGTGTGTGTGTGTGTGTGTGTGTGTGTGTGTGTGTGTAAAAGATTTAGTAGAATATGGGAAGTACCCAGATTTTGGCAGAAAAAAATATTATGTGCTCATAAATTCTTGATGGATTATTCCTAAAATCAAAGTTGAAGAAACAAATATTTGCTGAAAAGGAGTCACCAGTGAGATGTAGACAACCAGAGGCTCAGAAGCTGTTTTCTGAATCTGGGTCTTTGGATGTCTAATGTCCTGAGGGAACAGAGATAGGGTGTTTCTACAACGCCAGCTGGAACGCTTCCTCTCCATCCTGAAACATCAATCCACTCAAGAGGAATCAAACTGACAATGGAAGCCACCCAACAGAACTGAATGATTCAGGACTTGACTTGCCTGAAGTTGCTAGGCCAGATGATCTCTCAAACTCCCTTCAGGCTCTGTTGCTGCAATCGCTGAATTCTCTCATCTGAATTCCAACATGTCTTTTGGCTTGGTTAACATCAGAGGAGCTGTTTCAGTTGAATCAAAGCTGGTAGATATGTTTCTCAGGTGAAGAGCTGGACAAAGAAATAAATCAATACATTAATTAAATAATTAAATTAATCAAGTAAGTGAATAAATAAATAAAAACTGTGATCATATAATCCTGGCCTTTTGGCTAGCATTGTTATTTTAGATGATTGCCTTTCTATTACTTCATCAAGAATTCTATTAAAAGTTTTGACTAGATACTTTTGAGATTTTTGTTAATTTTTGTATAAAAAACACATTTGCTAATTATATACAACAGTGCCACTCATAACTCCCCTACCAGTTTAAAACTGTCTTTTAGCCTATTGCAAAGGTCAAGAACCATTTCCCAATGGTATTATTTTATTTACGCAGACTCAGAAAAAAAAAGAATAAAGAACAGAGACTTTCACCCATATAATCATTTAATAAATATTGACTAAACAGCCATGATATACCAAGAATTGTTCTAAACATTCATGATCTATCAGCTTCCAAACGCCTGGTTCATCTTATGGCTGGGGAAGAGACAGATGACAAACAGTAAAAACAATGCGTAAGTAATTAGGTTGCATGGCACAGGTAAACACGTTGCAATAGTATGTGAATGCAATTTGTTTTCAAACACCTTCCTCTGCCAGCAGGCTCACCTGCTTTAGTGACGAATGCGGCAAAGGTCAATTCTTCAAGCTATTCACTTAATAATACAGAAGAGGAACTGTGGCTGTTCCTCTCCCTAGAAGACTTTTTAGATTAAAAGTTCTAATCCACAGACGAAAAACTCTTGAGTTTCATAACAGAAGAGCTTTCTAGTAGTGAGAATTATTGCAACCCTCGCTTTCCGGTCTATGGAACTTACAATGTCTGCATCCCCTCCGCTCTTTGTCCTTGGATAAGCTGAGCCCTCAGCTAAAAGCCTTGTCCTCTTACCATACAATTGAAGCAGCTGACACATCATACCTGGTGTGAGTGGCTTGGCATTGTGATAGAAAGGACTTGTGCTGCACATATAAACAAGCCATGATTCAGTGGGCAGCATCAACTTGTTCTAGAGAGCCTAAGGTATTAGCCTTCCAAAGTTTCATTGGGCCTCAAGAGACTAGTGCCTCACTCAGGATATGTGGAAAGAACACAATTCAAAAATAAAATGGGGAACAGAATGTTTAGGGAATAAAAGAACTCTCTTAGGATTAGGCTTCACTGTCCTCTTTTAGTAGGTTCATAAATGGCCGTTTCCCTCTAACCTGCTGCACTGGAAGATCACAGGGAGCTGATGCCAATGAACTGCTAGATTAGAACAAAAAACAAAGCAAAAACAAACAAACAACAAAAACAATACATTAATACATATGCCAATACTGCATATTAAAAAATGTAGTGAAATGGTGAGTAGGATCTGAACGTTCCTTTTACTGTCAGCTTATATCTCTAGTGGACTTTCCCAGCCTGAGAGAAGGGAGGAGACACTGAAGGGACACTATTATCATCCTCGAGCCTCAAAGAACCACCATGTTCCTGTTTCTGGTGCAATCACATTATAGGTTAGAAGGAGAAGACACCATCTGCATGAGATCCTGACAAATGAGTATATGAAAGGGATGCTTTGAGGAATAAAGCCTTCTGGTGGCTTGGCTACATTTATGCAACATGCTTATGAGGAAGAGAGAGTGCACGTTGTAAGAGAACAGGGGAAATAATAGGTTCCTGAGGTGTGTAACTACGAGAAGACTGAATCAAAACAAAAAGTTACATATATATGTATGTATATATATGCATATATGTCTGTATATATATGTGTATGTGTATATATACATATATATATGTATATTAGAGAGAGAGAGATCAATCCACACTTCCCACCACACCACTCCAAGCAGAGGCTGCGGTTAACTAAGTGAGTACCGCTAGGAGTCACTGTTTATATTGTCCGATTCCTCAAAGAGACTGACCATAGGCCAGTAGTTTCCAGCTTCCCTAATGCTTTCACACTTTAACACAGTTTCTCATATGATGTCATATGGTGACCCCCCTCCTACAATACAATTGTTTTGGTCACTACTTCATAACTGTAAATTTGATAGTGCTATAAATCAAAGTATAAATATCTGATATTCAGGAGAATCTTAATTGGTCCCTGTTAAAGGGTTGTTCATACTCCACCCAAAGAGGTTGCAAATCACAGGTTGGGAACCACTGCTTTAGATCTTTAATGCAGTACCTTTGGAGGCTCTGCAGTAGGGTGCACAGAAAGGCTCTCACTACTGCTACTTGTAACCAGCAAGCTACCCTGTATCCCATTCTTACATCCCCCCCCAACTCCCTCCTTACCTACCCATGAATCAGCTCTCATAATGGAAGTGTGGCTTGAACAGCTGATGACTGAAACTGCGTGCTCGTTCCTTCTTAAGGCTGCCACTTACTCAGAGAACGAGGTTAACTTGTCAATACACTCCAGCCAACTCCCAAGCATGATGTGAATATAATAATTACTGTATATTGATTTGGGTAAATAAACCTCCTGTTACAGCCATCGATCTGTTGATCTAATTTGATCAAAAATACATACAGTCCCTTGGAGAAATTCTTTGACACAAAATGAGATTTTCCTGACTTAACAAAAGGGGAAATTTATAAACACCAATATAGTTCACTGCATCCTTAATTCCACAGATATTTATTAAGTGTGCAGAGCAGGTAAGTAATCTCTTTCTCTCCTGTTGGTTGTAATCATTCACAGCTGCTTGGAAATAGCTCATTTCCCCCCAAATAAATGAACGAACATTATGTGTTGCTTTTTTTGATAACCTGCAATTTTATTTACAGACATTCTTCACTCCATGCTCAAATTGGTGATCAACAGAACACATTAAGAATCTCTCAGATAAATATTTTATGGATCCCAGGACCAGCTATTGAAGACAGTGTCCACATTAAGATTCTCCCAATAGAAACAGAAATAGCCACAGGTGTTTTACCTCTCAAACATCTCCCCGCTAAACATTAAAAAAATAAATTCCGTTTCCTCAAACATGTTCATGCATTAATGAAGAATAAAATATCTCTAAAGGTTAGGTGAAAATGAAAGCCAGAGAGCACTGTATTATCATCCCCTTTCCAAGCCATACAGGAAATGGTGCCTTGTGTCTATTCTTCTCTTTCCTGATGCTTACCTGCATGCTACTGAATAGTCTGTCTCCTTGCTGGAAATAAAGACTATTGTGTGTCAGACCCATACCAAGTTTAAAATTGCAGAAGTCTTCAGTTTGGTTTGGTTCCAAATCAACCTATTTGGTGTATTCTTGCAAATGTGTTGCAACCATCTTATCTATTGTTGTCATTATGGATTTATATATATTGGAGCCAATATAAATTTAGGGATTTTGAAGAATGGAAGAACATAGTTACAGCAAATTTATCCCCTCTACCAGAAACACTCTGATTTCTTTGTAGAAGTTCTGCCTCGGTAGAGACTCACAACTGATTACACTTCTCATGGTAATTGGCTATAAAGTATTAAGCCCTAAAGGAAAAAGAATATATATATATATATATATATATATATTGCAAGCTATACACACACGCACACACATGCACACATGCACACACACACGCATGCATGCTACCACAAAGATGTGGGAACAGGAGCAAACTTAGTTTGGAAGAAGAGAATAAGCCAGAATGAAAGACAGATGATAAAGATCAAGGGGGAAGGATGACCACAATATACTTACTCTATACACACATGTAATTGGTAATAAAATATTGTAAATGAAAATACAGTTGTACTAGAACCAGAGAGGTATTAGGTCACTCTGCCATGAAGAAAATAAGGCAAATCTATTTAATTTTGCAATAAAGGAAACATGGACAAATAAAAACACATCTAGCTCTAGAAAATAAAGTGAATAGGGGCATAGAGGATTGCATGGATGTGAACTGCTTGCATGCTTGTGACCTCACCCCTGACTCCAACCACCTCTAAGTAGAGAGTCCTTGGGGGACACAATTTGTAGTTCACTGAGAATCCATAGCTTCTCCCATTAAACATATGATACCTCTTTTCTGACAGGACACTCCTGGGATAGGTACTAACTTGCTCATATAAATCTAGAAAGTGGCTAGGATTCATGGGTCTTAAACTTTCAATGTAATAATTACTGGAGACATTCCATGGTCTGTAGGCTTCAATTTTTCAAAATCTACTTTAACCAGGTTCTGAAATGCTTCAACCTACCTTCTAGCCCACCAACCAGAGGTAGCAGAAAATGGTTAATAGGACAAGGGGACCTGTTCAGAAGTAGTTTTTTGGACAATCCCAATCTTGTTGTCAGGATATCAGCAGTACAGTTCAAAACGTCAAGCATGAACCAATAGTGGTGGTCCGGTCTAATTCACAAACACCAAACATGGATCAGTAGCAGTGGCTCAATCCAGAAGAAGCCTCAAGACTCCACTAAATTGGCACGAGTCTGGAAAAGTGGTAAGAAGCAGTCGGATACCATGAGGAGTCTTTGGTGCATTACTCTCTGTCAGGTCATGCATGGCAAGCAAAGGTCCATGAAGAACACCAAAACATTGCAAGGTGAACCAATCCAAGAGCATAGTTCACTGTCTGTCATACTAGGTTATACTTCTACCCTTTCCAGACATCATGCATGCATCCTCTCAAGTTTCTACCTCAGCAAAACATCCTCTCATAAGACAGCAATGGGCAGATTATGTCCTGCTCTTATAGATTCCTCTACCCTGGCCTCATGCTTGGCATTCACTCTCCTCTATTCTTTGCTTCTGCTCCTAAGATTCATGTAATAGATACGTCATTGGATTGGAATTTATCCCTCTAGTCCTGACTTCCTGGGAATCCTTGTTCAGATGAATGGTAAAAGGTAACTACTATAGTTTTGCAAATGCTAAGTTAAAAAGTGATTTGGTAACATAAAGTTTCCAAATAAAGACAAAGATTAATTCTGAGGAAAGTGATGCTTGGAGAATACGCATCAATATATATGTATACTTTGAGCAGAACAAAATGAATAAGCCAGAGCAAAGTGTAAACCATGAGCTTTCACTCATTCACCTCCTTTAGTAGTTATGTACAGATGACATATTTTTTAAAGATAATATCTGATTATTTGAAGAAACATTGTAAATTTATTCTTTATTAACCTTACACAGCATTATCAGTCCTCCTCCTCCCAGTGCCCCCTCATGTAGATCCTATCCCCATTTCTCCCTCCCCTTCTTCTTTGAGAATGAGGAACCCCTCTGGGTATGATCTCTACAACCATCCTCCCAAGTACATAAAGTCACTGCAGGCCAGACAATATATCTCACTTAGGGGCAAGGGATCCACAGGTAGGCAGGCACACAATAGATTCAGGGACAGCCCCTGCTCCAGTTGTTGAGGGACCGGCATGAAAAGCAATCTGCACATCTACAACATGTGCAGGGCGACTAAGTCCAATCCATGCTTGCTCTTTGGTTTGTGGTTCAGACTCTGGACTCCCCCAAGAGTCAAAGTTAGTTGACTCTGTTGGTCTTCCTGTGGAGTCTCTGAAGGATAGAGTAACAAAAAGGAAAGAACAGAAGGAAGAAAGGAAGGAAGAAACAAAGAAAGAAGGAAAGGAAGGAAGAAAAGAAAAACAAAGAACGAAAGACAAAAGAATGAAAGAAAGAAGAAAATGCTACTAACAACAAAATAATAAAAACATATTCATCATTAAAAAATAACAGAAGGGTGGGACCTGATGAGGCAGCCATGCAATCTTAACACTCCTGAAATGGAGGCAGAAGGATTGAAGTCTGAAGTCAGTCTGAGAATGAAAGATTAGAAGGAAAGGATAGGAGGAAGGTAAAAAAGGTCTGATTGTAAAGGTAATTGATATGGTAATCAAAATCCAGGGAATTTCAAAGACCACATAGAATTTCATAAATGGTTAAAAATATAATGTATCAAAAAATAAAGATGAAAACAGGAACTGGACCTGGTGAGACTCATGGAGATGTCAGACAGATGAATATAGGTGCATAGGAAGTAAGAAGGGACAGGTACTATAATGGGAAGGCTGAAGGAGGGGACCCTTAAGGACAACCCCACTCTAGGGAGAGCTGTCAAAGTGAGCACATGACAGGAAGAGGCACATGACCTGGAAGAGTCCTGGGAAGTGTCAAAGGCTGAGGTGAACTTGCAGTGAATGTGTAGGAAACAGGAGAAAGACAATGGGTTTGAGAAAGAGTGAAGAAAAGGTTTAATAGCCAGTGTTCCCTAAGGCTGACTGACGATGTCCGTATCATTCATGTTTTTAAGGATTTAGTTCACTTGTAAAATGAAGTGATGATTCCAGGGGCTCCCTTCTGATGTTAACATCTCCTATTTTCAAAGGCTCAGGTTTGGCCTTAAACTTGAATATCAACTCTACACCCAATAAGCCTACATGCTTTGTCCTCTATGGCTCAAAGAAAGGACTCCTGTATCTCTTTCTTCCTGTGTATTGACTTACAAGATGAGTAAAAACAGAAATAACAACTTTTAGAGTTACTCTGAGCCCAGACATGAAGAAGCAATACTCAGATGCCACAGAGAATTCAGTCCCACACTTGACAAGAAGCTTGAGGAAACACAGAGCATCAGTACTACAAAAGGAGACACCTGGCAGCCTACTTCTGGCAGTGAACTTCATTTCAAACTGTGGCCAGGGCAAAACCTCTGGGGAGAATTTCTGCTTTATACTCTAAGGCTGACTACCCCATTAAACAGCAAACTAGGGGCTTACTGCCCTCCAAATCAGAAAAGGCAAACTGAGGGAAGGTTAGTTTTACAGAACAGCAATAGGACCAAACTTAATAATCCTTATTCCTGCTACCACTGCAGAGTATCAACCATTTGCACATTGGGTGTAACTTTCATCTACATTAAATGATATTTGTCTTGTTTACTTAACATTCATATATTAAGTACCTTACCCTAAACAAATGGTAGATCCCTTTGATAAGGCTACCAATGGAGGACTTTATTAATTACTAGTGCTAATGGAAACAGAATAAATTCTTTATGGAAAACTCTTGATCTGAGCCTGCTACTGCTTACCCCACATGTGAGAAGAAAAGGTCTCTACCTTGAATAGAAAGTATCTTTCAGTCAGCTTGCGGTTTTTAGCTACTTCCAAGATGTGGAATTTGAGCTGCAGGCACAGGACTGTCAGTACTGACAGGAAGATTAACAACAGGTATTTGAAAAGAAAACGGTCGGCAGTTAGGAGCTGTTCTTAGGAGTATGATTTATGAAGGTTCTCATGACAAGACTGTGGTTTTGATGAGAAAACAGTACACATGTCATGAAACCAACTACATGGGAGTTTCAATAAATAAGTTACATTTGACCAGTAGATGCTATTCATAGACCTAAGCCATCTCTGAGAATAAACAGTCAAGAAGAAATACCAGCATGATAGAGAGGCAGCCCCAAGGCATATTCTAACAGCATAAACTTTTTGTGTGCCCTGTTTTATGCGTTACCTGACCCACATGTGACCCTTCATTTATATTGTACAAAAAGCATCAATTTATCAGCCTCAAGCCACATTCTTTAGAAAGGCACCCAGTTATTTTATTAAGTGTGGTCATAAAATAATTCATATATTAAAGACCAAAGAGTCTCATAAAACAATGTTTAAAATATAAAAGCACAAGATAAAAAGGAGTTTAGAGTTATAGTTCACTACTATGATGAGAAGAATTATTGCCCTTAAAATGGTTTAGTTCCATGGGATCCTAACTAGCATATATTTAACCTGACAATGAACTACAGTCATTAAGGAAGTAATACACACACACAAATATATAATTTACACAGCATTTGCTTCCTGTGGTAATTGTTGACAACTATACCACTCTTTCATTTTCAAATATATTTAATTTGAGCTCTGTATTTCTTTTCTGAGAGCCTATTTGGGCAATCTACCAATTTAAGCCAATTTGGGAATGTGTGTCAAAGGATTTATGTCACCTTCCCTATCACAAAGCTCATAATACCCATAAGGAACCACCTCTCCCCAGCCTGTCTTTGCCTGGTCTCTCTACTGCCGATTTACTCAACTGTTGTCTTGCTCTCCAGAGAAGCAGTTACAGTCCCAACCCAGGTGCACCCCTGGAATAACTTGATTGAGAAGATTACATCTAAACAAACACCAGCTATTACGTTTCATCAAGCAGAGTTTTATAGCAACAGCAGGTGAGTTAGACCAGTTGCTCACTGAGGAAAAACACATCAAGAAGGTTTAAACCTCCAGCAAGCAAGGATGGAGAGTTGTCGCTAGTGATAGAAGTCTAACCCATAGGACATTTCTATAGCTATAAACTACATGATTGAAATGAACATTACTATTTTAGGTTTAACAGAGAGGATTTTGTGCCACAAGGGGTACTTTTGAATCCCCAAGTCAGTACCCACTACCTCTGAAAAATGTCCCTACATGATACGGAGCCACATGAAATCCGATGAAAATATTTAGAACACACGTCTTCAGCAATGGGCTCTTGGCTGCTAGCAATATATCAAGGTGACTGTACTTGGGCAAAAATGGAAGAAAGGAAGAAAAGTGACAGTTTTAAGAAGATTAAAAAACCAACCAACTTTAAGGAAGATTAAAAAAAGAGAGAGCCAGGAGGATCATTTATAAAAGGAAGGATGTAAATTCTTAACTCGATTGGTTTTCCCTGGATTTGCTTGCTTTAATGAAACTGTGACTTCTGAAGGACTGAAGGATCCTTTTTAATGTGAATAAAGCCAAACTGAGGGCCAGAATATTGTTAGTCACTGGCCCCAGGAGACTGCTGCTGACGGCTTAATTAGGTTACATGAGTGTAGAAATGAGTTTAGGACACCACTTGTGGAAGGCTGACAGGTGGATGATTTCTGAATGTTGGATGGTTAGTACTTCCAGAATGTTCTATTTGTGAGCTCAACATACCAATATTTTTCTGCTTTCAAGATAGCAACTATGTTATCAACAGAGACTCCTTCAATCAGCTATTATTTTTCCTATACAGAAGCCATTAAAGATGTCTTTCAGTTTTCATCTGATTTGTGTGTTTGTGTGTGTGTGTGTGTGTGTGTGTGCATGTATCTATGTCTGTGTCTGTGTGTGATACAATTACTGACAAAATTTGTGCATTTTCTTGACATTTTAAAAGCTATCAGCCAAAATGGAACCATTCCTGCTTTATTTATCTAAAGTCAGTCAACCTAAGGAATTTAAAAGCAAACCAAAGCTCAAAGTGATTTTTTCTTTTAACTTTTTTGAACAAAAGTTCTGCTTGCTAGTCATGTCACAGCGAACTCTGACTAACCCGTTATTAGTTCAGGAAGGTCAAAATCACTCATGTAGCTACAAACAAAACTTGGAAAACAAGAAGCAAGCCATGCAGATTTTTTTGAGCACTTTTCTTTCACCAGTTATACAAAGGAAACAGTAACGCATACTTCACACTGGATTTCCCCTAATTAAAGGAGAAGATGTCAGCAAAAGCATTGTGTCGAAGACAAATTACTTCACAGAAAGATAAGTCTAGATATATTAAGCCATTTGAATTTCTTGTTGTCCTATATTGGCCAATGAGAACAGCAATTTTAGTGTAATTGGGGCTTCCACAGAAAGAGAAATATTTACTGTTAGTCACCAAGGTTGAAATGTTCATTGTTACCCACCTAAAGGAGCACCATTTGCACTAGGAAATGAGAGTAGGTCTTCTATTGAAAACTCTCTCCTAAAAGATGTAGGGTCTTTCAGGTGTATATTTGTCAGATGATTCACTATTTAAAACTTAAAAAGTATTACTAAAGCGTTCATCTAGGCACTGATGAGAGAATGGACGTGGGGGCACAGGAGTAAGCTACTTGGACTTTTGATAGTGGATATACTGTTTTCATAAAGACATCGTTTATTCACAACCCTAGTAGCTTGAATGACAGCTTATAAATAACATGAACTAAATATATTTAATTTGCTATAGCAGAGCTAACAGAAAAAAAAAGGCTGAAACCATGCCCTATGTCACTTTGAACATTTGTTTCCAAGCTCAGTCGTTGAAGGCTGTGCTTAATTCACTGAGTTTATTTACTCCATATGGCAACCGAACTTGGTAGTCCGTGGGCAGCTCCTTCTTCCTTGGAGTGACCAATTTGGACCCACATTAAGAACATACTTACAGAGGTCATTCTGCCTCCCTTGACTGTGGGGAGTACTTCCGGAATTAATTTTGACTGACTTCTTGCTTGTGATTAATCCTGAACGAGCCTGCCAACATCTGTCTTTGGTTTGAATTAAGATGTGCATTATATGCTGCCAAGTTCCTCTCCTTCCCCATACATCCTTGAGAGACTGTCCAAGCCTGAAGGAAATGGCCTTAGTCAAACATGGATACTGTGGATCATAAACTTGCCATGTAAGCATTTGTGGTCGTTGTTTATAATCCAGGAATTGGCCATGCTTTGTGTTGCTTGCCTTTAAAAGACAGGGAGACAATACACCTGCTGCTGGCATGGTATTCACTGGCAGCCTCCCATGTCTGTCTCTTGCACCTTCTTCCCACCTTTCCTATAATCATCCTCCCTCCCCCAGTTGTGATTCCCATGTGACTAACCAGCTGATTCTGGCTCTTGACAGACATATGCATTTGGATTGCTACCAGGAAAGAACCCCGATCTCTTTTCCCATATCATGTGTTCTACCTTTCCAGTCAAGGTAGTTTTAGAACAAGATAACCAGCTTTAAAGTACAAAATGAACTTTCTTCTCTCTCTCTTTCTCTTTCTTTCTTCCTTCCTTCCTTCCTTCCTTCCTTCCTTTCTTTCTTTCTTTCTTTCTTTCTTTCTTTCTTTCTTTCTGCCTGCCTGCCTGCCTGCCTGCCTGCCTTTCTTTCTTTCTTTCTTTCTTTCTTTCTTTCTTTCTTTCTTTCTTTCTGCCTGCCTGCCTTTCTTTCTTTCTTTCTTTCTTTCGTTCTGTCTTTCTTTGATTCTCTTTAACTTTTAATTTCTTGATTATCGGTAGTTCCAGGGAATAAAGTGACGTCGTTAAAATGTTCCTCCACTTAGCTGCATTCCTAGCTCTGTGGTTTGCTTTTATTTTGAGACATGGTCTTCCTAATTTGCTGTTTGACCTTGAAGTACAATCCATGCTTTCAGATCTTGAATGTTGGACCTTCCTGCATCCCACATACAATAGACGACAAGATTGCATTAACCTGTTTTGCCGATATTTTTTTTAAATCGACATTGAAAGACAGGTATATCTTTAACCGTGGTATTCAGGGTGTTAATTCCATATCATGAGTTTGAGGCTGGCCTGGGCTACAGAGTATCACCCAAGCTCATGAAACCAAAACAAAGAAAATAATACAAAATGTAAGACAGTTGGAACCAAATAGTCACTGAGACTTGAACCAAACAGAAAATCAATTTTTAAATGTACATAATATCTACTGTGGATAAAATCTTTCATTCAAAGTGAAGATACGGTCCTACATTTGACTCTGATTCATCACTTCATGGGATAGATTTTTATTTATACAAAAGACATTTCCTAAAGACACAATGCCCTAAAGGGAGGTTGGACTAGAGTTCACACAGGATTTGGTACTCGTGGAGAGTAGATTGGGATCAATTTGGAGGTGTTCATAAGAATGATATGTAAAGAAAAGATGTGTGAGAATTAACAAGAGATTTAGCATGCCATAAAGATAAGACATAGAATCATTTGACATGAGATCTTTAGATTTGAGTTGAAATCACAAAAACACTCAAAGGTCTCATGGGGAGGGGCAAATTTTGAAAAATACAAAAACCCAAAGTGTGTCAACCTACAAAGAGCTGAGACTGGGGAGGTTCCAATAAATAGTTTTGAAATTGTCCTGAAATCCCAGAACTATGGGGAGGTTGAGGGAAAACAATTTCCACAAATTCAGAGCCCGCCTATACAATGTAGTAAGTTCTAGACCAGCCATCGCTATGGTTATAAAGTACAACCTTGCTTAAAAAAAAGCAATAGGTGCAATTTATAAAATGGTGTTAGAATGCATTTTAAGTACTAGTTTGACTGCACTCCCACCTTCGTTGTAAGCTATTATAATGAATAGGTAGAAGAATTAAAAGTGAGAAAACCTTGAGTGGAATAAAATGGAAATGTTCAGTTAAGAGCAGGATGAGGCTAGAGGGACAGCACGTGTCTAGGCTGGCCAAGGCCCTGAGCTTGATACACAGCCCTATATAAATGAAACAGAAATATTCATTAAACTGAGAGATAACACATAGATATTCACATAGCGAGACCAAGACCTGTAGCTAGGAATTACTTTTCGGCAGTGTATTTATTCTTTTATGTGGATTTCACACTGCCAAGTCTTATGGTAATCAACAGCAGTCAGCCATTCTCAGCCATTGATAGAATCCCTGGTTGATCTTCCTCCGCCATCAGGTGCTCTTTCACTTCTGGTACTGGTGAGCAGGAAGTCTCATATGTTGAGTGCCTCTGAGGTTAGTCAATCAGGTCAGGAGACCGCACTTTGAATGTTTTAAGGCAGTGCTGGCTATTCAGGACCCAGAAAGAGCACAAGTTCTTTATAAAGAACTTCAGCAAAAGAGGATTTCACTCATCTGAGTCTTAGGATGACTGAGGTTCTCTCTTGGTTGAGAAAAAGCTTTGGTTGAATTTATCTATGGGCAATGGTTGCAAATAAATTTGGAGAAAAATGTTGGTTGTGATCAAATGTACAAATAGAAAGGCTCTCTCATCCACCATGGGTGCTCACCAAGTCCTTCAGGGGCTTTTCTGGAAACACTATTTATCAACATTCTCAAAACCCACCAGGTAGATACATCTTACTTTTAGACAATTATTTTTAATTGTGAAGTAATGGCAGGGGGCATGAGCTTTTAGAGGTAAATAAATGGTCACCTCTGGGAAAATTAAACACCTGGAAAATTCTTTTTTGTTTTTGTCTTTTTTGCTTGTTTGTTTGTTTGTTTGTTTTTGTTTTTGCTGAGCTATTGGCTGGTAAGCACTTTATTAAGCAATCAGAAGTGACAGAAAACAATTTTGGCAAAACATTGAGATAGGGGATGCTTAACAATGCCTATGTGCAGACGCAACCAGATCTCTGGGCACATTACTCAGCACATGAATGAATACACAGGGCATGAGACCATCCCCCAAGGGCCACTCTTAATATTGTCATACAGCTGTTGAATTTCAGCATGAGTTTTGTAGGAGAAAAATTCACACCATAGCTGTACCTTTATTCATTTGATTGTGTTGGAGAGTTGATTTTAAAATAAATGCATTTATTTATTTATTATGGTTTGGTAAGAACATTTACTCTCTGTTACCAGAGTTTAGCATTAAATATAAACAAATGTAACATACACAAACTATAATATATATTATAATGTATAACATATTACTGCACTGATTTTGTTGTTTAGGTTTTTTCTCTCTTTTTTCTCATATTTCAAATGTTATTCCCTTTCCTGGTTTCCCCTCTAGAAACCGGCTATCTCCCACTGCTTCTATGAGGGTGCTCCCCAACCCACTCCCTCCTACCTCCCTGTCCTGACATTCCCCTACACTGGGGTATTCAGCCTGACAGGACCAAGGGACTCTCTTCCCACTGATGCCCGACATATGTGACTGCAGCCATAGGTACTCTGGGGATGGTGGTTTAGTACCTGAAAGCTCTGAGGGCTGTTTGGTTGATACTGTTGTTCTTCTTATGGGGTTGCAAACCCCTTCAGCTCTTTCTCTAACTCCTCCATTGGCGACCCCATTCTCAGTTCAATGTTTGGTTGCCAGCATCTGCCTCTGTATTTGTCAGGCTCTGGCAGAGCCTCTCAGGATACAACTATATCAGGCTTCTGTCAGCATGAACTTCCTGGCATCCACAATATTGTCTGGGTTTGTTGGCTGTATATGGGATGGAACCCCACTTGAGGCAGTCTCTGGATGGCCTTTCCTTCAGTCTCTGTTCCAAACTTTGTTGCCATATTCCCTCCTATAAGTATTTTTGCTCCCCATTCTAAGAAGTACTTGAAGCATTCACACTTTAATCTCCCTTCTTCTTTAGCTTCATGTGGTCTCTGAATTGTATCTTAGATATTCAAAGCTTTTGTGCTAATATTCACTTATCAGTGAGTGCATACAATATGTGTTCTTTTGTGACTGGGTTACCTCACTCAGGATGATATTTTCTAGTTCCATCTATTTGCCTAAGAATTTCATGAAGTCATTGTTTTTAATAGCTGAGTAGTACTCCAGTGTGTAAATGTAGAACATTTTCTGTATCCATTCCTCTGTTCAAGGACATCTGGGTTCTTTCCAGTTACTGGTTAATATAAATAAGGCTGCTATGAACATAGTGGAACATGTGTCCTTGTTATATGTTGGAACATCTTTTGGGTATATCCTAAAATAAAAGAATATGCCTTCTTCTCAGCACCTCATAGAACCTACTCCAAAATTGACCATATAATCAGTCACAAAACAGGCCTCAACAGATACAAGAAGATTGAAATAATCCCATGCATCCTATCAGATCACCATGGACTAAGGCTGGTCTTCAATAACAACAAAATGATAGAAAGCCCACATATACATAGAAGTTGAACAACAATCTAATCAATGATAACTTGGTCAAGAAAGGAATAAAGACATTTTTAGAATTTAATGAAAATGAAGGCACAATGCATCCAAACTTATGGGACACAATGAAAGCAGTGCTAAGAGGAAAACTCATAGCTCTGAGTGCCTCCAAAAAGAAACTGGAGAGAGCATACACTAGCAACTTCACAGCACACCTGAATGCTGTAGACTAAAAAAAGCAAATACACCCAAGAGGAGTAGAAGGTAGGAAATAATCAAACTCAGGGCTGAAATCAACCCTGAAATAAATATACAAAGAAACAGAAATAAATATACAAAGAATCAACAAAATCAAGAGCTGGTTCTTTGAGAAAATCAATAAGATAAATAAACTCTTAGCCAAACTAACCAGTGTGCAGTATCCAAATTAACTAAATCAGAAATGAAAAGGGAGAGATAACAACAGAAACTGAGGAAATTAAAAAAACTCATCAGATCCTACTACAAAAACTGATACTCAACAAAAGTGGAAAATCTCGAAGATACAGACAATTTTCTACACAAATACCAGGTGTCAAAGTTAAATCAGGATCAGATAAACCATCTAAACAGTCCCATAACCCATAAAGAAATAGAAGCAGTCATTAAAAGTCTCCCAGCCAAAAAAAGGCCCAGGACCAGATGGGTTTAGTGCAGAATTCTATCAGACTTTCATAAAAGACTGCACACCAATACTCTCCAAACTATTCCACAAAATAAAAACAGAAGGAGCTACCCAATTCATTCTGTGAAGCCACAATTACACTTAGACCTGGAAGATTCTTACAATACTTCCCTAGCAGTACACAAAGGAGTAAACAACGACTTGGGAAGGAGATTCTTTTTTTTTTTTTTTAACAAATTAACATGAATATTTCTTATATACATTTCGAGTGTTATTCCCTTTCCCGGTTTCCGGGCCAACATCACCCTCCCCTCCCTTCCTTATGGGTGTTTCCCCTCCCCACCCTCCCCCATTGCCGCCCTCCCCCAACAGTCTAGTTCACTGGGGTTCAGTCTTAGCAGGACCCAGGGCTTCCCCTTCCACTGGTGCTCTTACTAGGATATTCATTGCTACCTATGAGGTCAGAGTCCAGGGTCAGTCCATGTATAGTCTTTAGGTAGTGGCTTAGTCCTGGAAGCTCTGGTTGCTTGGCATTGTTGTACATATAGGGTCTCAAGCCCCTTCAAGCTCTTCCAGTTCTTTCTCTGATTCCTTCAACGGGGGTCCTATTCTCAGTTCAGTGGTTTGCTGCTGACATTCGCCTCTGTATTTGCTGTATTCTGGCTGTGTCTCTCAGGAGAGATCTACACTTCTGCACTTCTTTGCTTCATCCATCTTGTCTAATTGGGTGGCTGTATATATATGGGCCACATGTGGGGCAGGCTCTGAATGGGTGTCCCTTCAGTCTCTGTTTTAATCTTTGCCTCTCTCTTCCCTGCCAAGGGTATTCTTGTTCCCCTTTTAAAGAAGGAGTGAAGCATTCACGTTTTGATCATCCGTCTTGACTTTCATTTGTTCTAGGCATCTAGGGTAATTCAAGCATTTGGGCTAATAGCCACTTATCAATGAGTGCATACCATGTATGTCTTTCTGTGATTGGGTTAGCTCACTCAGGATGATATTTTCCAGTTCCAACCATTTGCCTACGAATTTCATAAAGTCGTTGTTTTTGATAGCTGAGTAATATTCCATTGTGTAGATATACCACATTTTCTGTATCCATTCCTCTGTTGAAGGGCATCTGGGTTCTTTCCAGCTTCTGGCTATTATAAATAAGGCTGCGATGAACATAGTGGAGCACGTGACTTTTTTATATGTTGGGGAATCTTTTGGGTATATGCCCAAGAGAGGTATAGCTGGATCCTCAGGCAGTTCAATGTCCAATTTTCTGAGGAACCTCCAGACTGATTTCCAGAATGGTTGTACTAGTCTGCAACCCCACCAACAATGGAGGAGTGTTCCTCTTTCTCCGCATCCTCGACAGCATTTGCTGTCACCTGAGTTTTTGATCTTAGCCATTCTCACTGGTGTGAGGTGAAATCTCAGTGTTGTTTTGATTTGCATTTCCCTGATGACTAAAGATGTTGAACATTTCTTTAGGTGTTTCTCAGCCATTCGGCATTCCTCAGCTGTGAATTCTTTGTCTAGCTCTGAACCCCATTTTTAATAGGGTTATTTGTCTCCCTGCGGTCTAAATTCTTGAGTTCTTTGTATATTTTGGATATAAGCCCTCTATCTGTTGTAGGATTGGTAAAGATCTTTTCCCAATCTGTTGGTTGCCGTTTTGTCCTAACCACAGTGTCCTTTGCCTTACAGAAGCTTTGCAGTTTTATGAGATCCCATTTGTCGATTCTTGATCTTAGAGCATAAGCCATTGGTGTTTTGTTCAGGAAATTTTTTCCAGTGCCCATGTGTTCCAGATGCTTCCCTAGTTTTTCTTCTATTAGTTTGAGTGTGTCTGGTTTGATGTGGAGGTCCTTGATCCACTTGGACTTAAGCTTTGTACAGGGTGATAAGCATGGATCGATCTGCATTCTTCTACATGTTGACCTCCAGTTGAACCAGCACCATTTGCTGAAAATGCTATCTTTTTTCCATTGGATGGATTTGGCTCCTTTGTCAAAAATCAAGTGACCATAGGTGTATGGGTTCATTTCTGGGTCTTCAATTCTGTTCCATTGGTCTATCTGTCTGTCTCTGTACCAATACCATGCTGTTTTTATCACTATTGCTCTGTAATACTGCTTGAGTTCAGGGAGAGTGATTCCCCCTGAAGTCCTTTTATTGTTGAGGATAGTTTTAGCTATCCTGGGTTTTTTGTTATTCCAGATGAATTTGCAAATTGTTTTGTCTAACTCTTTGAAGAATTGGATTGGTATTTTGATGGGGATTGCATTGAATCTGTAGATCGCTTTTGGTAAAATGGCCATTTTTACTATATTAATCCTGCCAATCCATGAGCATGGGAGATCTTTCCATCTTCTGAGGTCTTCTTCAATTTCTTTCTTCAGTGTCTTGTAGTTCTTATTGTACAGATCTTTTACTTGCTTGGTTAAAGTCACACCGAGGTACTTTATATTATTTGGGTCTATTATGAAGGGTGTCGTTTCCCTAATTTCTTTCTCGGCTTGTTTCTCTTTTGTGTAGAGGAAGGCTACTGATTTATTTGAGTTAATTTTATACCCAGCCACTTTGCTGAAGTTGTCTATCAGCTTTAGTAGTTCTCTGGTGGAACTTTTGGGATCACTTAAATATACTATCATATCATCTGCAAATAGTGATATTTTGACTTCTTCTTTTCCGATCTGTATCCCCTTGACCTCCTTTTGTTGTCTGATTGCTCTGGCTAGAACTTCAAGAACTATATTGAATAAGTAGGGAGAGAGTGGGCAGCCTTGTCTAGTCCCTGATTTTAGTGGGATTGCTTCAAGTTTCTCTCCATTTAGTTTAATGTTAGCCACTGGTTTGCTGTATATGGCTTTTACTATGTTTAGGTATGGGCCTCGAATTCCTATTCTTTCCAGGACTTTTATCATGAAGGGGTGTTGAATTTTGTCAAATGCTTTCTCAGCATCTAATGAAATGATCATGTGGTTTTGTTCTTTCAGTTTGTTTATATAATGGATCACGTTGATGGTTTCCGATATTTAAACCATCCCTGCATGCCTGGGATGAAGCCTACTTGATCATGGTGGATGATTGTTTTGATGTGCTCTTGGATTCGGTTTGCCAGAATTTTGTTGAGTATTTTGGCGTCGACGTTCATAAGGGAAATTGGTCTGAAGTTCTCTTTCTTTGTTGGGTCTTTGTGTGGTTTAGGTATAAGAGTAATTGTGGCTTCGTAGAAGGAGTTCGGTAGTGCTCCATCTGTTTCAATTTTGTGGAATAGTTTGGATAATATTGGTATGAGGTCTTCTATGAAGGTCTGATAGAATTCTGCACTAAACCCATCTGGACCTGGGCTCTTTTTGGTTGGGAGACCTTTAATGACTGCTTCTATTTCCTTTGGAGTTATGGGATTGTTTAACTGGTTTATCTGTTCCTGATTTAACTTCGGTACCTGGTATCTGTCTAGGAAATTGTCCATTTCCTTTAGATTTTCAAGTTTTGTTGAATATAGGCTTTTATAGTAAGATCTGATGATTTTTTGAATTTCCTCTGAATCTGTAGTTATGTCTCCCTTTTCATTTCTGATTTTGTTAATTTGGACACACTCTCTGTGTCCTCTCATTAGTCTGGCTAAGGGTTTATCTATCTTGTTGATTTTCTCAAAGAACCAACTTTTGGTTCTGTTGATTCTTTCTATGGTTCTTTTTGTTTCTACTTGGTTGATTTCAGCTCTGAGTTTGATTATTTCCTGCCTTCTACTCCTCCTGGGTGTATTTGCTTCTTTTTGTTCTAGAGCTTTTAGGTGTGCTGTCAAGCTGCTGACATATGCTCTTTCCTGTTTCTTTCTGTAGGCACTCAGCGCTATGAGTTTTCCTTTTAGCACAGCTTTCATTGTGTCCCATAAGTTTGGGTATGTTGTACCTTCATTTTCATTAAATTCTAAAAAGTTTTTAATTTCTTTCTTTATTTCTTCCTTGACCAGGTTATCATTGAGTAGAGCATTGTTCAATTTCCACGTATATGTGGGCATTCTTCCCTTATTGTTATTGAAGACCAGCTTTAGGCCGTGGTGGTCCGATAGCTTTTATGGGATTATTTCTATCTTTCTGTACCTGTTGAGGCCCGTTTTTGACCAATTATATGGTCAGTTTTGGAGAAAGTACCATGAGGAGCTGAGAAGAAGGTATATCCTTTTGCTTTAGGGTAGAACGTTCTATAAATATCCGTTAAGTCCATTTGGCTCATGACTTCTCTTAGTCTGTCTACGTCTCTGCTTAATTTCTGTTTCCATGATCTGTCCATTGATGAGAGTGGGGTGTTGAAATCTCCCACTATTATTGTGTGAGGTGCAATGTGTGCTTTGAGCTTTAGTAAGGTTTCTTTTACGTATGTAGGTGCCCTTGTATTTGGGGCATAGATATTTAGGATTGAGAGTTCATCTTGGTGGATTTTTCCTTTGATGAATATAAAGTGTCCTTCCTTATTTTTTTTTGATGTCTTTTAGTTGAAAATTGATTTTATTTGATATTAGAATGGCTACTCCAGCTTGCTTCTTCTGACCATTTGCTTGGAAAGTTGATTTCCAGCCTTTCACTCTGAGGTAGTGTCTGTCTTTATCTCTGAGGTGTGTTTCCTGTAGGCAGCAGAATGCAGGGTCCTCGTTGCGTATCCAGTTTGTTAATCTATGTCTTTTTTATTGGGGAGTTGAGGCCATTGATGTTGAGAGATATTAAGGAATAGTGATTATTGCTTCCTGTTATATTCATATTTGGATGTGAGGTTATGTTTGTGTGCTTTTCTTCTCTTTGTTTTGTTGCCAAGACGATTAGTTTCTTGCCTCTTCTAGGGTATAGCTTGCCTCCTTATGTTGGGCTTTACCATTTATTATCCTTTGTAGTGCTGGATTTGTAGAAAGATATTGTGTAAATTTGGTTTTGTCATGGAATATCTTGGTTTCTCCATCTATGTTAATTGAGAGTTTTGCAGGATACAGTAGCCTGGGCTGGCATTTGTGTTCTCTTAGGGTCTGTATGACATCAGTCCAGGATCTTCTGGCCTTCATAGTTTCTGGCGAAAAAAGTCTGGTGTGATTCTGATAGGTCTGCCTTTATATGTTACTTGACCTTTTTCCCTTACTGCTTTTAATATTCTTTCTTTATTTTGTACGTTTGGTGTTTTGACTATTATGTGACAGGAGGTGCTTCTTTTCTGGTCCAATCTATTTGGAGTTCTGTAGGCTTCTTGTATGCCTATGGGTATCTCTTTTTTTAGGTTAGGGAAGTTTTCTTCTATGATTTTGTTGAAGATATGTACGGGTCCTTTGAGCTGGGAGTCTTCACTCTCTTCTATACCTATTATCCTTAGGTTTGATCTTCTCATTGAGTCCTGGATTTCCTGTATGTTTTGGACCAGCAGCTTTTTCCGCTTTACATTATCTTTGACAGTTGAGTCAATGATTTCTATGGAATCTTCTGCTCCTGAGATTCTCTCTTCCATCTCTTGTATTCTGTTGGTGAAGCTTGTATCTACAGCTCCTTGTCTCTTCTTTTGGTTTTCTATATCCAGGGTTGTTTCCATGTGTTCTTTCTTGATTGCTTCTATTTCCATTTTTAATTCCTTCAACTGTTTGATTGTGTTTTCCTGGAATTCTTTCAGGGATTTTTTGTGACTCCTCTCTATGGGCTTTTTACTTGTTTATTTATGTTTTCCTGGAATTCTTTCAGGCATTTTTGCGATTCCTCTCTGTAGGCTTCTACTTATTTATTAATGTTTTCCTGTGTTTCTCTAAGGGAGTTCTTCACGTCTTTCTTGAAGTCCTCCAGCATCATGATCAAATATGATTTTGAAACTAGATCTTGCTTTTCTGGTGTGTTTGGATATTCCATGTTTGTTTTGATGGGAGAATTGGGCTCCGATGGTGCCATGTAGTCTTGGTTTCTGTTGCTTGGGTTCCTGCGCTTGCCTCTTGCCATCAGATTATCTCTAGTGTTACTTTGTTCTGCTATTTCTGACAGTGGCTAGACTGTCCTATAAGCCTGTGTGTCAGGAGTGCTGTAGACCTGTCTTCCTCTCTTTCAGTCAGTTATGGGGACAGAGTGTTCTGCTTTCGGGCGTGTAGTTTTTCCTCTCTACAGGTCTTCAGCTGTTCCTGTGGACCTGTGTCTTGAGTTCACCAGGCAGGTCACTTGCAGCAGAAAAGTTGGTCTTACCTGTGGTCCCGAGGCTCAAGTTCGCTCTCGGGGTGCTGCCCACGGGCTCTCCGAGGTGGCAGCAACCAGGAAGATCTGCGCCGCCCCTTCCGCGAGCCTCCGTGCACCAGGGTTCCAGATGGAGTTTGGTGTTTTCCTCTGGAATCAGTAATGTGTGCAGAGAGCAGTCTCTTCTGGTTTCGCAGGCGTGTCTGCCTCTCTGAAGGTTTAGCTCTCCCTCCCACGGGATTTGGGTGCAGAGAACTGTTTATCCGGTCTGTTTCCTTCAGGTTCCGGCGGTGTCTCAGGCAGGGGTCCTGTCGCTCCTGGGCCCTCTCCCACGGGAGCCCAGAGGCCTTATACAGTTTCCTCTTGGGCCAGGGATGTGGGCAGGGGTGGGCAGTGTTGGTGGTCTCTTCCGCTCTGCAGCCTCAGGAGTGCCCACCTGACCAGGCGGTGAGGTCTCTCTCCCACGGGTTCTGGGAGCAGAGAGGGGAAGGAGATTCTAAGCAGCCAAAGCAATGGGAGATGTTATGTTCAGAGTATTGGGCTGCCTGAGAGCTGTGCAGAGAGCTCCCAGGTGGGAGCATTCTTAAGATGATGAGTACTACAGCAAGTTTTGAGTTATCTGTGCTCTTCTGGCTGGTAGTTATCCTTTACCCATACTCCTTTGGGACCTAAAAAAAACAATTTCTTGGTTCACCAACATGAACTTTGGTGCAGTTATTACTTTTATCTGTTTTGGGATCCCATTCTTGGAGAAATAGATGTGTGTGTGTGTGTGTGTGTGTGTGTGTGTGTGTGTGTGTGTGTGTGTGTAAGTGTGTGTGTGGTCTCATTAGGAAAAGTTTGTCAAGCAACAAAATTAAATAAACTGCTGTACTAGTTAGATACTATCAAAACTATATCCCATTGGCACATTCCTCTCTAGGCAATGTATATGCCAAAGATAGTATGTCAGTGTCAACTATGGAAATTTTGGGAAATAACTTCTTAGTAAGGGGGTATGTTAAGAGTGAAATTTCAAATTTATTTATTTAAAACTATTATAGTAGATACAGGCTGGTCTTTCAACATCACTGTGACTAATATGTATCATTCATTCATATATACATATATACATACATACATACATACATACATACATACATACATATGTGTATGTGTATGTATAGGTTTTAGCAGTGACCCCATCACAGAATAATCACTTGTTGTGTATCAAAAAAATGTAACTGTCATTTAAATACCCTTAAACGCACCCTTAGAGCACCTAAAGTGTGTGTTAATGTACCAATTTACCTTCTAGGACTCCATTCCAGGTCAGGTGAATAAGGACTCACGGGGGAGGAAAGGCCTGGAAATCTATACATTAGAGAGATGCTCATCAAGTTTTAATGCCCATTGATGTTCAGGAACCTTTGTTCTTAGGCCCTGTGGAGATGCTCATGAAGTTACATCCTTGTTCTAAACCACAGATCTTCATAAGAAGTATCTAGTGGGTCTATTATTTTATCCACATTCAATGGGCTAAGTGGGAGGGTTCTTGGTTGTTTGTTTGTTTCTACAGCATACATTATCTTCTGAGGTCTCTGAGAGAAGTTTCTGTTTTAAGTATTTCTAACTGTTGTTCTCTTGGTTCACTTTTGCTTAATATTTCTAAGACATATAATTTTAAAAGGCCTGTTTTATTGTGGGATTGGAAACAAGTTGGAAGTTAGACTTCTATCCCATTATAGAAGAAGACTGTGTTCATAACCTGAGACAAATGGTCCTAACTTATTTTCCTTTTTCACCTGCTGACTCTCATACCCTTTTCATATAATACTTGACAACAGTCTCAAATATCTAGTGAAATTGGGTGATAAAACAACCCAAATTAATATGACAAAAAATTGCCAAATGTCATATCTGTATAAAAAAGGGTGAAGTGAGAAATAATCAGTTGATATCAACTCCTTACATTTCCAATGGTTTATGTTTTAAGTTTCATTTTGTTCTTTTTAATATTAGTGCTTAGCCTGGACACATGCATGCATGCATACCACAGTGCTTCTGGAGGTCAGAGCACAGCTTGTATGGAATTGTATGGAATTGGCTGGATCCCTACACAGTGTGCATCCACCCACTCTATGGATTCCAGAGATCAAACTCAACTCATTAAGCTTTGCAGCAGGTGACTTTCTGAGTTGAGCCATCTTACCATCTGCCAATTACTTAATTTTCAAAGAATTTGTAAGATGTTAAAACAAATTAGAAAGAATTTCCTGACATTGTTTCCAGGGGTGTGTGTGTGTGTGTGTGTGTGTGTGTGTGTCTGTGTGTGTGTGTGTGTGTGTGTGTGTGTGTGTGTTTCTTTGTATGCTTGGATATATATTCTTGCTCTGCTTCTTCACATTAGATATGAAAATTAAAAAAAATTACAACTGCTTATCATCTCTATTACCAATGAAGTAAGTTAATTCTAAAAGCATTAAAGAAGAAAGAAATTGTTATAGAAAAGTGTTTTTTTTGTCTATAAGATATTAGTAGAAGAACCCTGAAACTTGACCTCTGTCTTTTAATGGCAGCCCATCTGAACATACACATTTTATACTGCAAGACAAGAATTAGCTATTATGTTGAGCACCCAGATGCTTCAAACAAAAGGAATTGATTTCAGAGACCACAATATTACTAAAAGGTCAGTACTGCAGAGGATGGGCCTTAATCTAAATTTACTTTGACGCCTGACCAGGGAAAGAATAAAATGCCAAGAAAGAAAGTATCCCAGTTGACAAACCTGACTCAAAACAAAGAAGTGGCTGCTAGGAATTGGGAGTAAAGGCTACTGATGATAAGGTGAAGTAGGCCAGTCAGGATGCATGCTCCTTTGGGGGACCAAAGATAGGAAGAGTAGGTAGAAGAAAAGCGGTTGATGGGAACCTACTGTTTACTAAAACCAGTGAGCCATAGTTCACAGCAGGTTCTGCTGCTGAAAGAATAGAGTGAATGGTGCGGTATTGTTTCAGAATCTTCTCTGATGGGAAGGCCTACCTCCATACCCATGCAGATTCGCTAGGAGTCACTGAATCCCAAATCTGAGAATCTTTTAGGTGTCTGTCACTTTCCCACACGAAAAGGAAAGCGAAGTAACCCTAGAATTCATAATTGAAAGCCTACATATAGTCAAACAGTAAAACGACAAGTATGAGATCTCTATGAACATGAATGAGGAGTTATGGTAAGCAAATGGTTACCAGCAAATGGTTAAGGCTAAAATGAAACACTGTTGGTCCACATAGTAAGGCACTTTACATAATTTAAATAGCTAGGTAATTGGAGAGGTTTTCGCTCAGGTTTTGACTGTTACTTAGAAATAAACTATCCTTTAAATTGAAATTAAATATTGATTTAACTTAACAGTAATTGCTAAGTTCTCCACTTCAATTTGGCTTTATGCAATTTATGATCACCATCTCTGTCCCAAATTTCCTTTTAATGAAAGTAGCAGAATAATTTATGCCACATGTCTTCGAGGGTCTTCCAAGCCCTGTGATTGAATATATTTCCCGCACACATGTATGTGTCTGTGTGATTCATGAAGTAAGTTTGGGTTTCCTGTCTATAATATGCCAAGTCAGCACATGGTTGGCATGCATATTTATTGTTTCTATGCCATTACAAACCCTAAAGTGGATGCCTCTATAAGATCATGCATTTTAACCATTCTGTTTAATGCTAAATCACCAGTGCTTAGAAGAGAACCTAGAGCATAAAAGATACTCCATAAATATTTCTTGAATATATTAATAAGAAGTTGGCAGTTGGAATACATATAAATCATACTGCACTGCTCTTGGCAGTGACTGAAATATGAGATTAAGAATGGTAAGGATATGAATATGCCTCTCTCTTTCTCTCTCTCTGTCTGTCTCTGTCTCTCTGTCTGTCTCTGTCTCTCTGTCTCTGTCTCTGTCTCTCTCTCTCTGTCTCTCTCTCTCTCTCTCTCTGTGTGTGTGTGTGTGTGTGTGTGTGTGTGTGCTGTGTGTCCAAAGTAAATTAAATAAGGGTCAAAGAAAATAAGTGCCAATCTTGTAATATTTTTCTAGCCGAATTTAACTCCAAACAAGAATTACTGAGTGTCTAAGAATGTTCATTCTCTAGCTCCTGCTTTTGTTTAATTTCACAGAAATAAAGAAGCCAACAACACAGATTGCTCATGTGCTTCTTGAATGATTTCCCATGACTCTGACATTTCTCATTATCAATGCTTCATGAATTTTATCTTTTTGTTGTTTTGCTAAGATCTTGCACCCCAGCTATGATTGTCACTTCTACTAAACAAGGAGCACAGAAGAGGCATCTTTGAGTGCTACTTGTCAGTGTTCATCTTTAAAGACATCTTACTAAAGTCTGATAGTGGGAGTGGAGCATAATGCTAAGAATAAGCTGACATGATGCTGACTTTCCTCGATCTAAAATCTAAATCAAAGCTATAGATTGCAAACTACCTTTAAACCCAAACATGGGAATACTGACTAAGTTCTTAAAAAGTATTCTCAGAAGCATTCCTAAAACTTAAATAGTATCACACTATAACTGCAACCCTCCTTTAGAGTTTTCTTTGTCTTAGATCAAAGCTATCCATTTTTCATTATCAATTATTACCTTGGTCAGGTCGTTATACCCAGAATCAATAGCACAAAAAATGAAAAGCATCCTTTCTTCATATTTCACCCTACCCACAATATGACCCACGCTGCATTGTTTGTTAAACTTCTTCTAATTATTCTCCATTATTTAGTGGCATTGCAAACTAGAGACTTTTATGGATGCAATTATTAAACTGAATGAGTAATCAAAATAACCCAACTGAACCTACATTGAACAAAATTCAAATAGTGTCTTCTGTTTCCAGCTTCTATACTTCAAAAATAGCCTGTAAACCAGCAGAATTTTTTTAAAAACAAGAAGCCTTCTGGGAGAGAAAAGAGACTTCAACTGAAACTCTTATCCTCCACTAGCAAGGCTCATAAGAAATGCCTGAGTTCAGCATGAAATGTACATGGATACCTAACCCTATCACCCCAAATTCAGGCTCTCTATCCACCGTGGCCTGCTATGATTAGTTGCATTCTCTAATGTACACTTATTTATTGTACCACAAAAAGCTAATGAATCGCAATCTTCTCCTCACATCTTCTCTAAGCCACCTACTCCTCCAATATACTGCATTCTATCTCCTCTTAAGGATTTCCATTCTCCTGATACCCTTCCATGATGCCTTCTAGAACTTCCTGCTGCTTCATAGGAGAAATATCACTCTATGGGCTCTTCCCTTCTTCCAGATCGGAAAGAAGAGTGTTTCTCTCCCAAGGGAAATGCTTCTCCAAAGACAGCTGAATCCAGCCCACAAGTCCTTCATAGGAAATCCTAGGACTCCTCGACACACTCAGCCCCTTCATATCTATTTCTTTACTTAGACAGTCTTGCCCATTATATCCATCTGGTTGGACTCTCAGTGTACACTTAAATATTTCTCACTATAGCCAAGCTTCACAGTCTCTTGAACTCTTCTTTTAGAAGGTTTTGCCTCCTGATAACTTCCGTTAGGAATTCAACTATAATCAGTCTTTTCTCCCTAAAGACCCAATCTAGGCAAACAGTATTCCCTCTTTTCCATTAGCACACAAACTGTGCTTTCTAAAACAAAAGTCCACACTTGACTCCATATCATGGACCTCATCTCTATAAACTTGGACTTTAAATTTTTAATTTTTCCTATTTTATTTAGATCAAGGAAACATCTGCCATTTCATTGAAACTGTTCTTCTCAAAGTCATGAGTGATCTTGTCGCTCTTTCCAATAGTCGGTTGGATTCCATAGTCTGGTTGTTTTCATGATGTTGGCCTGTGTGGTGGTTTGAATGAGAAATATTCCCTGCAGTCTAGGGCATTTGAACATTTGGTAGAGTTGGTAGTGAGTTTGAAAAGGTTTAGGTGCTAAAGGCTTGCTGGTGGAAATAAGTCACTAGGGAATTGTTTTGAAATTTAAAGTCCCCATTCCATTCCCAGTTTGGTCCCTTTGTTTCAAAGGAGCTTTCAGTTTCCTTTCCTTGCCACTGTGCCAGCCGCTTACTACCATCCAGGTCCTCTCTGTCATAATGGATTTTATTCACCAGGAACGACAAACTATGATAAACTGTCTCTTCCTTGAAATGCATTGGAAGCTTGTGTTTTTATCACAGCAACAGAAAAGTGAGTAATATCACTTGGTATTCAAACATATTTTCTTCTTTAATAAACTCTTTTTGGTGTCTCAATGCTGTTACAACTTCTCTGATGACACCCTAATTAATATCTTAAGTCTTGATCTCTGCTAAATATGAACTCCATATCTGTATATCTAACAGCTCTTTCAGCAACTACATAAAATGCCTAAATTAACTTTAACATGTGCAAAAATTAGAACGAACTGCTGACCTTGTTTACGAGCCTTCAATAGTCCTACCTACTGCTCCATTTCTGTTTTAATTGCAATTAATATTTCCAGATTATCAAACCCAAAATCTTAACATGATCTTGTCTTCTTTCTCTTACAACTCAACTACAATCTCGTAGCAAATTCCCTTTCAATTAGTTTTAAGATATATGCCTAACCAGACCTTACCATTTTACTAGCTTGCCTTTTACTTCCTTGGTCAAATCAATGATTATCCCTTTTCTAGGGTAATGCATGATCATCTATCAGTCTCTTTGACGTCACATCAGATCTCACTATGCTTACACAAAGGTAGAAGGTTCATTTAAAAACTCTAGTGAGAACTTGTCAATTTAGTTTGATCTTTCCAAAGATTCATTTAATCAGTGGCCAGGGAAGGGAGCACAATGGTCTACTCCTCCATGCTGGAGCTCCTCAGTTGTTTTAGCTTTCATATCCTACTATTGTCCCCAGGTGTCATATATTATACCCATTACATTGGCAAATCAGGCTCAGAATGCCCTTACCTCTGTGGGTACATCCACTATTCTACCTGTCTGAGTCTCTCAATGAACATAGGTCTTCTCCCACACTATACCATTTGGTGACACCCTCTTTGATCACCCAAATTAAAATGATGTATGCATCTACACTGGAACTTTTCATTTTGTCCCTCCCTTACATATTTACACCCATTTACTACTTTCGAATACATACTACATTTTATTGATAAATGATTTTATCAATTAGCTCCTTCTTCTAGAGAGAGTGTAAGAGTTTTCAGTTCCTTTCATTATTTCATCTCCCAATGACTCTAGCCACAGTGTCAAAGATAATGTTAACATGGGTGAGTAATTTTTTTAATGTAGGTATTTGTGTTAATGAATAAATACGCAAAGGACAGGTGAACAAAGTCCATATTTTTATTCTCTAGAAATCCCATACATTTATACAATACCTTCCATACACACACATATATATAATACTTGTCTACCATTATCTTTCACCAAGTCCCCTTTCCTTGACTCTCTCCTAGATTTAAGTCCTCTTTTTATTCATTTTTTATAATTACCGGTCCCCTGAATCATCTCTAATTTGTCTATATTCATATGGATATGGAACCATTCTTTGAGGTATGAGCACAAACAGCCATGTCCCCAAAAGAGAACAGCTCTCACACTCTTGGCAGCCAAAAGCCAGTAGTTCCTCAGGCAAGGGTGAGGCCATACTGGATTTTTTTTTACTAGCTTGTCCTTATGCAGGTCTCGTGCAGGTAAACACTTGCTAAGAGTTGGATAGGATCAACAGCCCTGCCATGTTCAGAAGTCAACATTTTACAGTTCTCTTCCCCTCCACTAGCATTTACGTTCTTTCAAACTCCTGTGAAATTCCTGACTTTGGATGATGAGTGATCAATAGGGATAACCCATCCATACATAACTGAACACACAGTTATTTATAACTGGTTCTTTGGACAGTTTGACTGTACAATAATGAACGCCCCATGCAAAAAGAATAACAAATGATAATTAAGAACACCGTGAAGGAGTCTGTAGTGTCATGTTAGAATCTCAAGGTACATTTCCAGAATTAATAAAGCCATTCATTGTTAATTCTGACATTCACTAATTCCATCATTTTGGTCCAATTTTAAAGCAAGGTTTATTAAAAATTAAATGCTGAACAAGTGATCACTTTAATCAGAACCATGCCCAAGAATTTTCCAGCTGAGAATAGCACTAAGCCACGTGTTACCTGGGCTTATAAGGACACAAACCTACAGGCCATGGTTCTTTCTCAGGAGGCTTTGTGATTTTTCAAGAAGTAAAACTCCCAGCATTCCAGGAAGTTACCTGGCTCCTGCACTAGTGGAGCTTACAGGTTAATTTTGGAAATTACATCATGAGCTTAAAATATAAAACATACCAAGAATCAAAGGTATTCCTAAAGTGGACTTGCAGAGGGAGCTCTAGTGAGAAGGCAGTTTCCTCCCTCAGGTGAGAAAGTGAGAGGAGAGGTTTTGGAGATTGGTGCTAATGCTTTGAATTTGCATGTCCAAATGTTGAAGGTTCTTGTCTGATCTATCAATAAAGATGCCAGAGGCCAGTGGCTGGGAATGGGACTGGACACCTAGAGTTATGCGAGTAGGATGCAGAGAGAATGGCAGGGACTGGGAAAAGGGGAGATAGTCCTGACAAGATATAAAACCACTCAACCATGTGAAACTTCAGTAAATGGCCACTGTCCACTTCCCGATTGGGCTTGGAGTAGCAGGGAAAGATTTAGGAGTGCCCAGCATTTGAGTTAGCTAAAACATTTTAAAATTAACTGGCATGTGGGAGACGGGGGATTGGAGGGCGGGCAGGTGCCTGGGCAGGACCAGCCAGAAGCACAAGGTGGAACAGCCAAAATATTACCACAATTTAGAGGTAATATTTTACTCTCTAAATTCAGAAGAGGAGAACTTCATGACATTATGGAAAGATAACTCTTCCATGTTTAGACCTGAGAGTAGAGTGAACTCTGTATAAGCCTTATATCTCTCTAAGGAGAGATACTGGGAAACATGTGTCTGAAGGGAATAATCAATGTAGGGAGAGGGGACCTTCTACCACTGAGGTTCCTCAGGATCCCTAACCTGTTTCACAGAAGAATGAACACATGCAAACAGAACAGGACAACAGGACAGTCCTTACCAAGAGAAAGCATTACCCTTCTAACCACGGTCCTCAAATCGTTCTCCACGTCCATCGTAATCCCAGAATCCTCAGCATTTACCCACAGAGATAGCCTTTCTTCTGAAGAATGGAGGAAGTCTCCTTTCTGAGTTTTATACTTTACCCTTGTTATGGTGTTTTCTAGAAGGGAGTGCCTACTCGAGTGCATAAATAGGTTTTCCTGGATGCTGGTGCTATTTCATTTCTGATTGAAAACTATAGGCTGTAGCTACTGTGTGAAGATGCATCGACGTGCACACACCCTGTGATTCACGGGGTTTTTATGTTTACATTTGAACATTTAATCTGAACACTGTTTGTTCTAAAATATTCTATTACAACAAAGCAGAAACCCAAATAATAAATGTCGTAGCCATGGGGGAGGAGATGGGACCACCAACCTAATAAAACTTCAACTTGGCTGCGCTCTTTATTTATTATGATAGTTTTTAATCAAGAAGAAATTCCAGTGAACTGCCCTTCCACGTTTAATGCTCCTTCCATTTATCAACCTACAGAGATTGTCAGCAAAACATGACTTGCCCTGGTTTATCTACAACTGTCTTAGTACATATTTTTTCCAGTTCTTGAATTGGGACTTACTACCAGCAGTTCTCATATCAGATCCTGTGATTTGTAACTGATACCTCATGAGGAAAAGAAAAACATCTATATTATCTGAGGTAATGTTTACCCGAAGCCTGTGAAATTTCTTAGGATTCAATGAAAATGAAAGAACATCAGTAATATCATTGTTTAATTACTGCTTGTTCTTATGAATATTTGTCAGTTTAGAATATTAATTTTTAACTTTATTTTCATTGTCAGAATTATTTCAGGCAACTTATGAGTTTTTTAAGGTAGAATATTCTGTCATATGTATGTGTGCATATATATATAAATATAAATATATATACTAATTTGCTTCTCCTATTTTCAGCTTGGCAATTATTCTTTTATTCATTTTTTATTTCACATAAGAATCAAGGCATCCATCATTTATTATTTCTTGTCAATGATGTAGCTCTCTTGGTTACAGAAGAACAAATCCTGTTTGATTCAGTGTCAATAAATAAACTCTTTATGATGGCCAAAAAACTAAATAAATGTAATTAAATGGTAGTTGCCAGAAGCTGGGAGATTAGGAAAAGGATATGTGTTCTTCGCTAAATGCAGAGTTTCTGTCATTAAGCATGAGTGAAACTTGGGTATTTGGTATACAGCATATTGTTTAGAGTTAATATAGTATTGTATACTGCAAAATGTGTTAAGATAGAAGATCTTAAAATAAACTTTACAGTTCTTAAAGCAAACGCATGGAAAACTACTTGAGGGTGAGCTGAATTTAATTTTAAAAAAAAGAATATCCCAGTGGCAGGGTGGCAAAGTGGCAGGTAGAAAGGAACCTTCTGCCAGGATTCTCTCCGTGTTCTTCCTATCCTGGGGACTCCGGATACCATGGAGACACCATGAGCCATGATAAGGATTAATGATTCAGTTAGGGAGAGACAGGGCACTGAAGCCTGATGATGCCCCCTGAGCTGGCTCAGGAGGGGGCCTTTTGATCAATACTGAAGCTACAGCCAGTGATAGCTTCAACCCGGGTTATCAGCTGAACAGCCTAGGGAGACATCCTGGGTCACACACATTCAGCCAAGCACCTCGCAGATTCCTGACCACACAAGCTATGAGGGAGTTAAACATTCGTCACGTTAGACTGATCAATGTTAGAGGCATAGGTTCCACAGCAAACCATGATGAAAACACGTGACCAAGTCTTGATCATTCAGCATGATATAGTGTGCGCCCAGCCTCCTGGGAACACTTCTGGTGTTGACTCATCATTTAGATGATGGTAGGATTTGCTGCTGTTGTTTTGCATCCCTTGTGAATTTTCTTTATATGCTGCAGTTTGTTCTTCTGAGTTTTGTATTGTAAGCTCTGTAAAGTATTTAATGATCAATGTTTTCGTAGATGGTACATAGGTTTTCCTTCTGTAGTTGGTGAAGCCACTCTGTGCCAAGTGAAACTCAATCGTCAGCAAGGACCAAGAATGCATCTTATTGGTAGAGTACCTAGAATGTACATGTATTTTCAAGGCTCGGGGTTGGATACCTATGCATGAACAATAAATGCATACATACATACATACATATATACATACATACATACATACATACATACATTCACCAAATGCATAAGCAGTCTGTATTTATAGGAAATAAAGCATAACTCATTATATGCTTGTATCAATAATGGGAGAGGGGGAACTTAAGTGGGATGGAAAAAAGTATATGTATATATATTTCACAGGCAGTCAGATTTATGGGTTTTTTTCTCTGTCTTGTTGCAGCTGGTATTATTCTTAGAGGAAATGCCAATCCTTAGATTTGTAGTGGCATCCTGTATTTTATCCTCAGTAGTTCAGGACTTGTTCTCTACTTAGCTTTGTGGTCCACCTGCGGTTAGGCTCTTCATAGCTGTGTTACAGAGAACAAAGCAAACATTTCAGAGAGGATAATGAGGAGCGAGCACATCGCTGTGATTAGCCAAGCAATCTTTGAAAGGTTGAATCCTCCTAAAAGCAGACATTTGGACACTAGGTGATGTTCATTTAACTTTCTTGTCGTTTCCAGTAATGACCAAATTTAAATAGCTGAAATTCTGTATGCTGTGATCTTTGGGGGGATTTGTGTCTTTTTTTCTTCCTTTCTAATGTATTTTAATTTTACTTTTCATATTATCTTCTGTGATAGATTTAAAATTCGCCACGTAAATTCATACAAGTTACACTGCCATTTCAATCCTCAAATTAACTTTAATTTGTAGTACGATTTGAGATTTCTTTCAAATATTGAGTTTTGCTTTACCAAGGGCGTAGTACAACTTCCTCTTCTTTCTAGCGCCTGCTTTATGACCTTCAATAAACTTCTAGAGTTTTCTTTTAATAGGTTTACAAGTTGCTTGTTGTAACTAATCATAAGTATTTAATGAGCTTTCTGTCCATTCTAAATGAATCCCATTTTTCTATTACACTTTAAATCGGCCATTGCTTGTATATAAGAAAGCTATTGATTTTTTAATATTGATTTTTTAAAATCTGGCTACTTCCTGGATGACAGTTTTTTCATTGCTTTGGATGGTTTTGTTTGTTTATTTTTGCTGTTGTTTGTTGGGCTTTTTTTTTTTTTGATTGACAATCAGTTATTCTTGCCATATGTGTTTCCAAGTATTTGTACTTTGGGGACATGGTCTAGTATCCTAACAATGTTCACATAAAAGAATCCATAGAATATAAATGTTATAGTTCTAGAGGCCAGAAACCCATGCCAGCCTCACACTGCTACAGTCCAGGAACTGACACTCACTCTAAGGCAGGATGTGGGACTCATTCCTCTGAGATTCCACCACTGGCAGTGTGCATGCCTCAGGGGCCCTTCCCTATACAACCTCCAACATCCTGCTTTCATCATTACCTTGGCCTTCCTCTACATCCAGGGTCCTGTCACTCATAACCAAGCACACTCTCACTATACCACATTCCTTAAGTTCATCACAACTTGTATGCTTCTTTATCATAATTCCCAATGGCAGGGGCCTTTTTTGAGAGAGGGAACATAATTAACTTACAGTCCAATTTAAAATATTTTATGATTGTTTATGAAGCTTTCTTAGTGATTAGGGAGGATTGTTGAGCCAAGGTATAATAATTAAGCCAAGTACAATATTTAGCTTAGTAAGAGATTCTCTTTTCTGAGACATTGAAAAATACCATAATGAATCAAATGATTTATTCACCCATATTGTGAAATGCTTAGATGTCTGTTCGCTTTTCTTCTAATTTGTGGCTGTCCAATTAAATTAATTCACATGTTTCATAATGGGAAATGCTTTTGCATCCTCAGTCTATGCCTCTTGGACATAATATATCAGTCTGCTAACACATTTTTAAATTAATTTGCAAATAGTTCCATTAGGATTACAGTGTTGGTTTATGAGTGTTCTCTTATCTGCCATCTTTGTTTAATTTTGCTACTAGAGTTATCTTGAACGCAGACAATGCTTTCAAAAGGGTTTTGTTTTCATTATTTCAAGCAAAACTGCTCTGTAATGAAGAAGTTATCTTTGTGAACGTGCATTTGTTCTTACTTATAGAATGACTCGAGTCCTAGCCTCCATTGCTGTGACAGAAAAGTTTTGAAGCACTTCCTTCATTTTTCTCAGCATTTTCTGTTTTCCGCAGATTCATTAGTGCCACTATAAAATTATTCTTACTACTGTGTTCACTGTCTATCATAAATGGCACTAAACTTGGTTCTACAGTGAGGCAACTTGTTTGGTGTCTGTGTGTGTGTTTTATAGATGATCTAAGTTATTGTTTTTATGAATAATTTGGTAATTTCAATTTTTATTGAAAATATGTATTCTTAGACTATAACTTTTTAAATTAGTAGTACTTTGGTGAGATATTGCTTATAATATGTTGCCTTAAATGTATTTTGTTGCCAAAATAGACGTTAATTTCAATGTAGACACAGTCCTCATTTTATCACTAGCCTATAGGAATATTTTTAAGACTTGCCTATATAAATATTTTAAACATCTGATTTTAATGAATTATATTCTGGCACTATTTTTCATGAGGCATAAATTCTTGTTCTATTTTTATATGTCCTATTTATTCTGAAAAAAAAATGTGTTTTCTCTCTTCAGTGCCAAATTCCATTCTCTCATTTGTATTATATCATGCATATTTACTGTGTGCATAAATTTAACATTAAACCCAAAGCATATTATTTTGCTTTCATAGAAGAAAACTCATATAAATAAATAAAAATATCACATACCCAAATTTATCAGACTCAAAGACTGTATGAGTTAATGACCTTATATTCAGTAAGAATGAGCATTAAAAATGGAAGCCATGAAGCTTAAAATTTAAATTACACTTCCAGTGCTTAATATATTTATGTATTTATCCACCACAAAACACACAAAAGAAAATTCATGGCAGGATTGGAACTGGAAAGCACATTTAAAAAAAAATATTCTCATGTTAAATCATATAGTGTTTATAATGGCCATTCAATTAAAAATATATTGGGAAGATATTTCAGAGTGAAACAAAATATGTAATATCAATATCACATTAAAATTAATTTTAAAAATAAATGGCATCAAAAAGTTCTTATTATATTAACAAAATATATTTCATTATAAAAGTACAACCTTAAAATATTTTTTCACTACGTGCAGCGATTAGTCCAGAATTTGAACATGGATTAAGATTGATCTCATAAAATGGCAGCAACTGATATAAGGTCCCTAACACATATAGCAGAGGACTGCTGGGTCTGGACTCAGTCAGAGAATATGCACCTAACCTTCGAGAGACTTGGGGCTCTTGGGAGTGGGCAGGTCTGGTGGGATGGGGGGCGTGGGGACATCTCTTGGAGACAGAGTTGGGGAGGAGATGTGAGATGTGGAATAGTCGAAGGGTGGAGCAGGAATGGGATAAAGTATGGACTGTAAAAAAAGATTAAAGAATAAATATAAAAAAGTATCGAAAAGCATAACTAACATTAAAGGACAATGAAATTGCCAAGAGAAACCTAATGTAGAAGCTTCCTAAAAAGGTCAGACACACACACACACACACACACACACACACACACACACACACACACACACATGCACTCACACATGTGTACACACACAGAGTTTAAATGAAGTTACAATATAAAATGGGGACAGTTCGTTCCCCAGACATGATAGGCTATCAAATATAAAGCCAAATGGCAAGTATGTTTCACCTCTTTTCAAGTGGGGTCCTGTAGTGGGGTCCAATGTCCTTTGTTACCTTCCAGAATTTAAAAGTAAAGTGAAGATATCAGATGTCTGGGTTACAGAATATTAAAAAAAAAAAAAAGTATTCCTGCTACCAAACTGGAATCTTTTTTTCTACTTTTTCTTTACTGTCTGGGTTTCATGATGCTTGAAGTTCTATGCATGCTACAGGAAGATGAGTAATTACCAATGGTATTACCCAACTATGAACTCTTGAGCTACAACAATGACTTGCCTGGCAAGATATATCCACTGATGTAACAGTCGAAGAAATATCATTGGAGTAATTGCCCACTTTTGGATCTCATTTAAAACCCCTATCTCAAGTAGAATCCATAACTGGCACTGTTAACTGGGCTAAAATCTGTGACTGGCTAGGTCAGATGCTGTGGTAGAGAACCTAGTATTATGCTGTCAAACAGATTTAGCAAAAAAGAACTCATCTTTTTTTTCTGCTATATTTGAGATTATAATATAATTATACCTGTTTCTTCCTTCTTTCCCCACTATGAACCCTTCCATACATCCTTCCTTGCTCTCCTTTAAACTCATGATCACTTTTGTTCATTAATTGTTCCTTCATGCACATATGTACAAAAGCATATACATGCAAAATGGCTTACCCATTAATGGCTGGGCTCACAACCCAAACCACAAATGCCCTTATCTCTTACCCATATGATGATGCATACTTCAACCTTCAGCAAGGAAGCTATTTTCGCAGTAGGTAGTGGTTAATGCAGATACTCACAGTCAATTGCAAAGAATAAAAGACCAGGAAGTGGTTACTGCTAAATGGTAGATCTCATATGTCTTCTCTGCAATGAGATATCATCATTGCAAGAACCAACTGAAAGATATTAAAAGTCATGTGGAGTAGACGGCTGCAGTGATAGGGTTCAATATATGAACTCACAGTCGCTGAGGAAATATGCACAAGATCAAGCCAACTACATACTTAGCAGAGATGGCAGAGGAATTCAAAGTCTCCTTCCACCTGCAGAGCTATTGACAGCTGATGGCTGTCATAGGGAGGGTCAGTTTTCCTCCAGAATGTGCCCTGAAAGGCTACCTATGATTCAGTAGATGTCCCCATCCTGATAAATATATAGGCAGCACATAAAGTTGAAGGGGGACGAGAGAGTACACACGTAAGTTGTAAAGGAAATAAATTAATGGAGGGATGAGGGATAATTTAGAAGGGAAGATATTGAAATTAGATTTGATCCAGACACACATGCATGTATGAATATTAAGAAAAGCACTTTAAATTATTTTAATTAAAATAACATGGCACATTTTTAATTTCTAAAAATCCAAGTGAAACAAACAGTAAACTATGAAAGGTTTATGTGTAAAATTCCAATTTTTTTGGAACAAGGGCAAAACAAGATAAAATTCCTACAGGTCAGTATTTTGTATTAAGTATCTATAGTTAAGTAATTCATTTCTCTATTATTTAGGGTTTCTGTTGCTGCAATTAAACACTATGACCAAAAGCAACTTGAGGAGAAAAGAGTTTATTTCATTCATACTTCCACATCAACAGTTCATTATTGAAGGTCAGAACCTAGAGACAGGGGTTGGTGCAGACGCCATGAAGGAGTGCTGCTTACGTGACTGCTCCTGGTAAATTGCTCAGCCTGCTTTATTATAGATTCCATGACCACCAACCCAGGAGTAGCTCTGTCTACAGGGATCTGGGATCTCCTACACTGATCATCCATCAGAAAAATAACCATAAAATACACTTGCCCATGAGGGTATTTTCTTAATTGAGATTTCCAGCTTCCAAATAATTCTGGCTTGTATCAGGCTGGCATAAAAGCAGTCAGCCAAAGCGCTGAGATGGGTAACAAAGGGAAAGTGGACTCACTACTCCTATTTTATTCTAGGTTGCATTGTGGGTATTATTTATGACAACAGGACAAGTAAGAAAAAGTGTAGTTTCTGGAAAACTGTGGGGAACAAAAGAAGACACGGAGAAGAGACAAAGGAAAGTCCAGAGTTGCTGAGAAGAACCTGCTGCTATAGCTTAGTTGCTGCTTAAACATGAGAAGTTGAATTATATGGGGATCGCAGCCAAAAGAAATCCAGAAGTTGTCTTATTATCTCAGGACAGATCAATGGATTCCAGATGCTCCCCACCCAGCCAGCCTAACCAAAAGAGTAAGCTCCGGGTTCAGTGAAAAGACATTTCCAGAAAACATAGGAGTGAGAGTGATAAAGGACATCATCTTAATGCAAATCTTTAGCTACTACATGTGTTTCATAGAAGTGAATATCTCCCAAACAATATATATACATACATGCATACAACACATAAACACACATGCATGCATGCACATACAGACACACACACATACATGCACATACACATACATACACACACACACATACACATACATACACACACATATACACACATACACACACACACACAGAGTTAAATATTTTAGGTGTCCATTTTCTCAAAATTGACTTATAGAGTGAACACAATAACTATCTAGCAGGAGTGAGAGAGAAATAAGAAAGGGTGTGGGGGAGTAATTGCAATGTATTGTATACATGTAAGAATAAAATTTATCAAGAAGAAAAAGAAATCAAATCATCCTAACGTTGAATAATAATAGAAGCACAATCTCAAGAACGACAGAGGGGCATCGTGAGGTAAACTTGAAAAACAACCAATCCCACCTTAGCAAGAGTGATTCCAATGAAAAGCTGAGGAAAATAATTTTGCTTTTAATTTCATGAGAATGGCAAAACTTGATATTGGAACAAAGAAAGGATTCACCACCACCACCCCCACCGAAGGTTGAAGTAAAGCAACTGACAATAAATGCATTTAATTGGAGAAAGGCTATACAATTTTATTACATGGAATAAGAGAACAATTTTTGAAATGCAAATAAATGACATCTTTGGTGTTTCCAATTATTACCAGTTGTCATAAGTCACATTCTCTTTTTCCTCTACTGTTTTTAAACAGCAAAGAAAGGTATGTTTTAAAAAACCTTTTGCTGATATTCCGTATGTGCATGGATTTCGGGAAACGTGCGTGCTATTGTAGATGCTTTGTAAAGTGGGGAAAAGGGAAGGGGGACTCGTACATTTCCCTTCAAGTTCCCAAACTCCCTCGATTTCACATTTTTTATGCCTGCACAACCAGTGCCATGTGAATAGCCCCACCAGGTGCTACTGTTAGCTCAGAACGGACCCTGTCCTTTGGCCTTTGTATGGTGACTGAGGAAACATATTCCTGGGTAGCTGTTTTGAGCAGGAAACTCCTCCAACAGCATTCCCTGTTTATGCTCTCTATCAAATAAATTTGCATCTTCCCCAGATGGGGGATGCAGAGGAATTGTAATCCAGCAATGTGGCTGCTCTGGCAAGGGATCACATCCAAAGACCTTCTAGGTCCATATGATCCAGTAAAATAACAAATCTTTAATCCCTCTGACTCGGAAAAAAAAGTGCCCTTAGTGTACACCTTTAATCCCTAAACGTATTGTTGATTTGTCGATGGAAGCAACCGTGTGGGAAAGTGACATAACTGAAGAGCAGACAAAGTGTTGAAACAGAGCAAGATTTGATAGAATGAATCTGGGACGGGATACGCCCGACTCTCACGAGAACAGCACGGGAAAGAGAATGTATTTAAGAGCAGCCCAGGGAGAGAGGGGAGTCAGTTTGGAGTCAGTACAGTGAATGTGATGGAGTGGAGGTGAATCTGCTGCAGTTCCGTGCAGGTCAGCAGAGACAGGGGAAGCCAGAGACTTAAGGAGGAACCAGAAGATTCGAACAAGTTACCCAGGTTAGTTTAAAGCGAGGAGGGTCATTCAGGGAGAAGCTGAGAGAAGCCAGATTGAGTCTGTCAGTGTAGAGAGGAATTTAAGCCAGAGCAGCTGAACAGAACCAGCTAGCCAGAGTTCAGAAAGAACTAGAAAGGGTGAGATGATTCAGTAGGAAGGTTCCGAGATGACAATTACAATAAGGAAAAAAAGTCACTTCAACAGGGAGCTTCACTGAGTGAGGTCTTTCTCTTAGATTACCATTCTTTTTTTGTTCCAGTACAGAGTAGTAGGTTTGTTTTTTAATTACAATGATCAACTTTACAATGACTGACACGGCATACATACTTGCATTGTCCTAAACTTCAGAGCTGTTCACAAAACGTCACAGTCTTCTTCATGTTTTTAAACTACACTTTGCTCTTCCTCACTGGGACCTGAGAGAGAACACTGAGTTGTTTTCATGGCCTGAACCTGAATGCTGTCTAGTCATGAAATAATTTACTTCACATATGTTCTTACACCATAGGCAGAATAAAATCTGAGGGTATTTTTTGGCCAGGATATTATATGACCCCTAACCCAGTTTCCAGCAATGCCTTTGTTCTCCTGTATTAAATATCATGATCTGGGCCTCTGGTGTCCTTGTTTCTCTCTTCAGTCTTACCTTCTAAGCCTCCAGCACAATGGGCCACTTAGCTCTATTTACCTTCTTCAAGGGCTTTTCTAGGCCACGCTTTTTAAAAAGTTTTCTGCAATCTACCCACAAACCAATGCTAAAGGCTTAAGAACCACTTGTCACCAACAGACCAATTTTTTTGTGAATGGACACCTCTCAAGTCACATCAATCTCCTTTGAGAAATAAACTGATTTGTCCGAAGTATCTGTTATAATACTAAGAAGCAGTTGAGATGGCTGTTAATAATCTTGTAACACCCTCCACCCTTCATTATAATGGCATGGGGGGGGTTAATATAGAAAAATAGAATGTTTACCATTATCCAGAGGTTGAAAAAAAAAGGCTTCCCTGAAACTTCCAGTGTCAGTGAGTCCCACATGGGGTGAGTAGTAAGGCACCCTTCCTTTTTCTACTCAGGGATTCTGAAATATCTCCTCTATTTAGCAGTTAGATCAAGCCCTGTAACTCCGGAGTGCTGGTGAAATGCAGCACTCTACTAGTAACTTTTATTTGCCTGTAATAATTGTTGTCTCAGAGGCTTACTGCCTTTGTCCGCTAACCTAGGCTTAGTCCTCGCAGCTTTTAGTCCCTGAGCAGTCTTACCTAAGCCTGGAATGTTTTCAGCCTCTGAGACTTACTGCTGAAGATCAGCCCTTCTTACTTCTTTCTGAGCTCTGGCTGAATTCTTGTTGGCTCCTTCAGCTCAGTTGTTCTGGCTAAAACTTCTCCCCGTGCTAATCTGGCTTTGCTCTTGGCCTCTGACTTTTTAACCTGCTTGGGCTCCAACTAACTCTGACGATCTGTTCCAATCTTCAGGATCATTCTCATTCTCTGGATCATTCTGTCTTCACCTGTGTCTAGCTTGGTGTCTCTCTGGAACCTGTATTCCCATCACTGTCTTAGTAAAACTGCCACCTTCTCTCTCTGCACTGCCCCTGAAGTAGCTTCCTTTCCCTCTTTCTTCTCATGAGAGTTGGCCATATCCTATTCTGTCAAATCTTTCTCTGATTCATCATTTTGTCTGCCACTCAATTAGCCATCACTTTCAAACATGGATACTTCCCTCTACAAACTAATTTTACCTTCATTGTTTGAGATTAAAGGTATATACTAAGGGCATGTCTTATTCTAGCAAAGAGGATTAAAGGTTTGTGCTAAAGATTGAGCCACAACACAGCTTTTGTTCTGTAATTTTCTTCAGTAATCCCAGCAATCTTGGGGTTCAGAGTGTGATCAAGTACCAGCACCATGGTCTGACACTTAGAATTCTGTTCTCACTGTTTGGAACAAAGTAGCCCTTCCTGGCTACATCAACATGTCATTATAGGAGCTCTACAGACACAGAAATTTTCATAACATCTAGGGTCTTATATTATCCAAAATGTCAAAATACAATATAGCAAAATTATCTGTTCTTCTGAGGATTCCCACCTCATTTGGAAAAGACAACACCACGATGACAGACACAGAAATTTTCATAACATCTAGGGACTTATATTATCCAAAATGTCAAAATACAATATAGCAAAATTATCTGTTCTTCTGAGGATTCCCACCTCATTTGGAAAAGACAACACCACGATGATACAGGAGGTGTAATTTTCTGAGAAAGATTCTAAAGCAGACCTCATAAAAAACATTCCCTAAATAAATTGACAGCAAACATGCTTGGAGCAATTGAAATAAAGTTAAAGCAGCTCATTAAATAAAGTTTTAAAAAGAACTAAATAAAAATTTAACTATAATAGTTAAAATTTCAAGTCAGCAGTACAAACACTCCGTACCAGAATGGAGAGAACAGACTGCACCAAGAATCAGTGACTTTGAAAACAACATGGAAATTACTCAGTTTGGACAATAGAAAAACTAATAGAAAAAGAGAAAGAAAGTTGGGAAAATGTAAAAATATAAAAATGAATGTTTTTTCAATAGCTAATTGTTAATGTATTATTGGAATCCCAAGAAGAGAGGAGGTAAAGGATGGGGCAAGGCACCATGGTACACAGCTTCTAGTGTTTCTAAAAGACACCTTCCATACATTAGAAAAGTTAGCAAAGCCCATGTAGGGGAAACTTAAAGGAATGTATACTAATGTGTGTCAAAAACTCTGGAAAGATAAAAACAAAGCAAGTTTCTTGGAAGTAACATGAGGAAATGATCTGTTATCTGAAGGGGAAAGGGAATCTGGTAACAGATTCTCAAAGGAAGTAAGAGCAGCAAGAAATGGCTTGTCTTTCAAACACAGAAAGAAATCTGTGATCTTTGACCCATCAAAAGCTTTCAGGAAAGAAGGAAAATCAAGACTTCCTCAAATAAACACTAAAGGAATTGTTGTAAATGGATCTTCTCTGACAGAGACAAAGATAAGTCACAGAAACAAGACATAAAAGTATTCTCCAAACATTAAGGATAACAATAGAAAATAGAACATTTATCAAAACAAAACAAGCTCAATAGACCTTGATTCTGACCTTGAGTTTTACATATTAGGTTGAAGGCTGGAGCAAAAACCAAAACATAGAATTATCTACTGTAGCTGTTCTTGCATGCAGAGGAACTATTTGGCAATTATCTGATATATAAGGACAGGTAGAGGAACTCAAAGACTAGAAAGAAGGCTTCCACATTTCTCTCCAGCTGTTAGCAGGCTGGCAACACTGGATCCTTACATGATGGACAAGTTCCACACTCTGATAGCTGTTTGCAAAATCTGGACGCATCTAAGAGACAAGCCTCCAAGCACACTAGTGACAATTTTCTTGATTATGTTAGCCTCTGGCAATGCCTGTGAGAGATTATCTTCATTAGGTTAACCGAGGTGAAAGACCTACTCTAGAGGAGGGCAGGACCATTCTCGGAGCTTGAACTTCACAATGAATAAAAAACAAAGAGAGCTGTCTGAGCACCAACATTCCTCATGGTCACAGACTACAGGTCCTATGACATGTCATCAAATGCTTCAAACTCCTAATGCTATGATGCTCTCACTGCAGTACACTATATACTCTAAGCGTGAGTCTGAATAAACCCTTGTTATTACACTGCTTTTGCAGAATAGTCCATAGCTAAGTAACAAAATACATAAATATTTTCCTTGTTTTGACATTGAAGAATAAACAAATAAAATGTCCACCTTTAAAGATATGGGATGAAAGCTAGTCTCCTAAACATGTCTCTTCAATTTCTTTTAGATGTATAAATTAAATGTATAACCTAATTTAAAACTTAAATAATACAAGTATTAAAGTACTGATTCTAGATAAAATCCTGATATTTCAACGAGCAAGTTACTTCCAGACTACTCCCAGCATACACCTTTAAATGTCTCTGACCAATATTTAAAATACAACAAAAATCAATGTCGTCTTTGCATCTCCCATGATTATCTCACCCCAAGCCAGGCTTCCTGTCTCCCACATTTAGTCTTCTAGAATGTGATTCTTTCTCTGACATCCTCCTGATGGCTTCCCATACACAGAACATGAAATTCAAAGTCTTCCACATGCTCTTTTCTATTTACATTTCAAAATAGAAGGAAGCTGAACTCCTGAAATTTTATTAAGTGAAAGAATTAAGAACTTTAACCCCAAAACATTTTAACTTTCATTAAAACTCCAAGATCACAAGGAGCTGTACAACACTCACAGCCACATGGATGAGCACCTCAGAAACTACAGGAACTAGCACGAAACCCTGCCTGTTGCAATTCGCAAATAAAATCTATGATGCATTTACCTTATATGCAAAGCATGGTACAGCGCACCACATCCTGTGTGTCATAACAAGACAGATCCTAATCATTCCACGTATACATTTGTTTTATCTACTAGCTGGAGTTCCCCGACAGAGTGACAAAAACCACCTTTCTTAATGAAAAGAAATCCTAACCCATGTTCAAGCTTTACAGACACTAAGGTTTCACAAGCTAAATGTTTAACCCAGAAATTATACCTACAAGACTATTGCATTGTAAGCCTCCGTATAATACGCCTTGTTCATCCTGAGGCAATTGGCACTCAGCAAACAGGATATTTATTTCTGCCTATGCAATCACAGATAGAAAACATCTCATTCTTAAATTTCTGCACCACTGAATTGCTACTAAGATGGGCAACCACAGACACACTTCCAGGTTTCAAATAAAAATGATGCCGCTATCTGAGTATCAATAGAAGTGAAAGAATTTGTTCAGGAAACTTGGTTCTAGAGACTCGAGGTAGTAATCAAACACTAATAATATAATTTCCCCGCTTAATAACAGGCAGTGTCCACCAACACATACCTTAATTCCAATGTTCATGATCACGCCACACATTTTCAATGACTATGAGGAGTGAAGTGTTGCAAATATTTGATGAGTAGACAGAAGGAAGAAGAAGAAGAAAAAAAAAATCTCCTCTCATGGTCAGTAAACAAACTGAAAGAGAATGGCTTTCCAGCACGCTGAAGGTTCTCTGACAGATCATTAATCCAAGGAAAATCTCTCCAAACTTACTGATGCATGGATTCCATTTTCAAATTTCTCATTAGTTCCTCTTTATGGGTTAAACGCTGATGTTCACGACTGAATGCACACAGATTCAGCTGATGGGTGTAATTGGGTTGTAATGGATTTTAGCTGCTGTTCCTTCTGATCTAGCCAATTTGAAATGCAGTATCAATGTATTCTCCATCTCTGGGTAGGGAATGAGAAATTGAAACCTACAAGATGAAATTTATCAACTTTCATAAAGTCAGCTTCAGCCATCATAAAACTGTTAAACTTCTCATTATCATTCTACTGCGGTTATTTCTTGAACTCTGGTCTGGCAGTCAAAATATTAAAGTGTATTTGGAGTAAGTAGAGTTGATCCTTCAATATTCTGTCTGTCCTCAACATTGATTTAGGTGCTGTAAATATTACCAAGTAAGGATGACATTAACACAGCAAAATTTAACACCAGAAACATAAAATGACAAGAAAAAGATTTACAGGTTGTGAAACCTTCTGCAATTTTACATTTAAAACGTGATTTGCAGCTACACCAGGTTTGATAACAAAGATTACACGTTTCAAAGTCTCAGAAATTGCTTTTCTGGCATATTCTGGTGTCTCTTGGGTCTGAAATCTCTGGTGATAAATGGAGGACACGGTCTGGAGAAAACCCTAGGAGTTGTAAGATGTCAGTGTTGCCCTTCATTTTCTCCACTCTTCCACAAGTGTTTTGCAAGTCACAAGCCAGTCCTTTGATTCTGTATTCATGAGCACTGTATGTCAGCGAGATACAGAATCTAATTGACCTCAAACAGACTGAACTTGCCTTTTATCTTTAATAGTGTGAAAGTGGAAGATATGGCACAGTAACTATTTTATAAAGGATGTTCAGCCAGAGGTGTCATGGGAAAACAATTCTCCATTTCTGCCAGCCTTAAATACTTCTAAACTCATGCAGAATTTCAAGGTTCTCATGCAATTCTAAAGTTTTTTTTTTTTAACATTGCAAAGAACACTGTAAAACACCAGCAGACATTACATATCATTTGTTTTATTCTACAGAGGCATCTTGTCATTAATCAACTTAGAGTACATATATACTTAGGTAAAAAGATTGAGGAAGATGTATGATCTGTTCCCATCCCACCTTTGAATTTATGCAAAATGCTCTTTGAGTTGTTCATCTCACACTACAAAAGGCATCTGTTTTTTGAGTTTATACCTGCTTGGAAATGAAAAGAATTAATGTCTTATTTGCTTTTCCTAAATAATGATAATTAACACATATATTCCATTTAGCATCTTCAAAACACTTGACAAACATTAAGTAGTTAATTAATTAAACAGAAGGCCGTGAGGAGCTTAATTGGGATCTCTCCAAGAAAATGCAAGACTTCTTGGTTTGTGTGGGTTTTGAAATAACAAGGATAACCTTTCTTGTGATATTTGACTGCCAGTATGAGCAGGCAAAGTACCTGAGTGTGTGGCAATTAGATGGTTTTTAAAGGTCAATTGGATTTTTTGTAACCTCCAAAATGAAAGGCTCTCTCTCTCTTTATAGCTATCTATCTATCTATCTATCTATCTATCTATCTATCTATCTATCTATCCATCCATCCATCCATCTCTCCACATTCTGCTTTTTCTCTTTCTCCATGCCTGCTCTCTCTGTCTCCATATCTTCTTTATTTTCCCTCTTTCTTCTCTGCCCTTTACTATTCACATTCACACACATGAACACATACTCACAAAGAAGAACAAGTCTAGAACAAAACTCAGAACAAATTGTTCTTGTCAAAATGTATTTTACTATATAAACATCTAATCAAACATACATGTCAAAATAGTATTTTGAAGAAATTAATTGGATTTATTTCTGTAAATCAATATTAAAGCCAGATATTATTTTCCATGAAGATAATACCTTGTTTTCCTGATCCACAGGGAAAAAATAAAGTCACAGTGATATGTGATGTGCAAACAAGCAGCCCCTAATTGACAAGGTGCAAACTCTGAGTTCATCTTTCATTACTTACCTTTGTAACTGCCCTTTTGGTTCAATACACAGTAGTCCTTCTTTATGAAAATCATCTCATCTTAAACATGGCAAAGCTCATGGCAATAAACTTACATAGAGTTCTACAAACACACACGAATGCACGCATGCACATACATACATAAATATATATATTTGTTTATATATATTTAGAAAGATAAATTCTGCAAAACTGTTTTTGCTCCATAATCTTTAAGTAGAAAAAATACTTTCAAAGAATGGATGGAATAGGTCTAAAATATATTTATGAATATTCTTTAATCCAATCAGAGCTTAAAGTTCTGAATCTCATTTTGTAGACAGTGTGTTTACAATCAAAAATAACTCAATGCTAAATATTCATTAGTTACTCTTTATTTAAGATGATGTTGGTTTATTGTTCACTGCATTATTTACATGTCAAAAATGATCTTAGCCATTTCTGAAAATCAACTCTACTGCCTAAAAAATAGATAATCATGATTGTATTTAAATAATTAAAAGAAAAATATGTTGACTACTGAAAATAATTCCAAAAGCGTTCTTTATTTAATCTTATAAAATTTAGATGAGCTCATACTTTGTTAGTTTTATAAAAGTATCCGCTCTAACTGACCTCTTTCTCTTAAGAATAGTTTCCATCATACAGGATTTGGTTTCTCACCTAAGGTACATCAAGATTTGGATCACAGAACGGGCTTCACTTACAAAGCTGTGACACAGTAGCATCACAATTATGCTTGTATCATATAAATAAGAAAGGACTAACTAACCTTAAGAACAAATTCATGCGCTAAACTCAAGATGTAAAAAATTCAACTCAATTTGCCTTTGATTTTTATAAATTAAAAACAATTCTACAATGGTTCATTTGGGTCCTATGATAATTCACCTTTAAAATGAACAAAATAAAAATTGTGTACTCTATAACAGGCTATCTATATATGTAACATACTTGAAGAGATTTTGAAGATTAAGTGTATATTCATAAATATACTTGTAGACTGAAAATATGATGATATTAAAAGATATTCCAGGAACATGAGATCAAAAGCAAGCAAGAATAGCTACAAAGATACCAATTTAAACCAACTTTAACTAAATATAAAAACTATATAGAAAGGAAAGAAAGGCTTTCCATAATGTCAAAGGCTTAATTCAGCAAGAGCAGACAACAGTGGTAACTATATCTGCAACTAACATCATACTACCCCAACATATGAAAAAGCTATAAATAACATCAGCACTCTAAGAAAGAAATACATTTAAGTGCAAAGAAACCTGGGAACTTTAGTTTTTCACCTCTATCAATGAATAAATTATCAACATGTGAATTACATTTTACTACAATCCTCCTCTTCCACCATTCAGATCTCCCATATCCTTCTTGAGGGTATATCCCAGACTTGCCCAACTTGCTATCACCCACAGATCCTATCTATGTTACATTTACTCTCTCCACCCAGCCAGATCTCACGTGCATTCCCAGGTCTAGCCTGCTCCCTTCTGTGTAACATCTAAACTTTCCACATAGATCTCCCAAATCTTTTTCCTGGGTCTTCCAGGGTGAATCTCCCTGACGATCCTCCTCATCCACTCAACAATACCAATCTACCAGAGCCAGCCTAGGTCTCACATTCAATACTCCAGATTTATATGACTACCACTACCTGTATGGCTCCCTACCTCTAGACTCCTGTCAGGACCTGGCCTGCCTATTCCCCAACACCAACATCTCTGCCCCATTAATTCCTACCTTTCCTCCTAACCAAACCTATCCCAACATGGACCAGGAGACACATTCAGCATACCAGCCCCAGTCTCCTTTGCCTACCTGATATCATCCTACCCAAACAATTTCAAAACTTTAAGTCCAACCTACCCACATATTCTCTATTCTGCCCTAACCTGATCTAGCTATAACAGACTTAGAACTAACTAAGTCTGTAAGTTCAGATCTTATTGTAAGAATACAAACAATATGAGATCAAACCAGTATGTTTCTCTCTAAAACGCATACAAATGTATAGCAATGATAATTAAACCCAGGGTACAGAATTTTAAAAGAACAACCATAAACATCATTAAAGAATTTAAGTCACAAAGAAGGCACACACACACACACACACACACACACACACACACACAGAGAAGCTTAATGAGATTAAGGAGAAAGGACTTAAGAAGAATAGCCTGGGGGTTGGGGATTTAGCTCAGTGGTAGAGCGCTTGCCTAGGAAGCGCAAAGCCCTGGGTTCGGTCCCCAGCTCCGAAAAAAAAAGAATCAAAAAAAAAAAAAAGAATAGCCTGAATGATGACCAGAAAATACAAACATAAAGTTGATGAAAATGATGATCCAGGACTTGAGAATAGAACTGAAAAGGACAAAGAAACAATGCAGACACCTAAAACTGAATTGAAGATAGAAATGAAAAGCCCAATAACTCAATGAGAAAACTCAAAGGAGAACTTTATAAGTAAAATTAATCAAGGAGAAAATAGAGTTTAAAAACTCAAAGATAAACTAGGGTGTCTAGACTGAATAATCAACGAATATGAAAAAGTAGAGGAAAGAAAGATACAGAAAATGTGGGAAACTATGAAAATGACCAAATCTAATTATAGATAATAGATTAGAGAGAAGAAACCCAAGCCAATGACTAAGACCATATTATCAACAACACCATGAAACAAAATTTAAGAAAGAAAGAAGAAAGACCCATGGATACAAATACAAGAAGCACACAGAACACCAAATGGTTAAGTCCAGAAGAGAAAATCCCCATGACATATCATGGTTTAAACACTAAGTATACATGACAAAGAACATGTATTGAAAACTTCAAAAGAAAAATCCAAGTAACATGTAAAGGGAACCCAGTAGAATAACATTTAGCTGGATATTTCAAAACAGGCACTAGAAATGATTTTGATACTCTCGATACATAAAAAAAGATAATTGTTTAAAGTTACTGGTATGCCAATTAGCCTAATCTGATCAATTTACAGTTTATATTTGTATCCAAATGCCACACTGTACCTGAGAAGTATATCTAATTCTCAATGAAGAATCTAAAATTGGTATTTTCGAAAGCTAAAACAAAATAATAAATGAAGTTGAGATAAACAGAGATAGATACGATGGTATGAAGGCAAGGGCTGCCTTCCATCAAATGCAGTCTTGCATCATCGTACATAAATGATATGAACTTAACAATGTCATAATTCCTCATCAGGAAATTATACAAAAGAACACCAGACAAAGGGGAAAAAAAATCAAAGGACAACCATGAGTTGGTATAGGTTTTATTTTATTTTTAAAATGTTTGTGGGTATGTATGTGTGCGTTTGTATGTGTTGGGGGGGGTGTGGGTATGTATTGTGTGTGTATGAATGTGTGTGTATTGTCTGTGTATGTGTGTGTGTGTGTGTGTGTGTGTGTGTGTGTGTGTGTGTGTGTGTGTGCCAGGCGTTTGAGTATAATTCAAGGACTTTGTAAAGCCAATTTCTCCTGTCATAGGTTCTGAAGATCAAACTCAGGTTGCCACGTTTGCACAGCCAAGTACCATTACAGGCTTGGCCATCTTGTTTTCTCTTGTTTTTATTTCTACCTGTCAAATCCTTTAGACCTACACATGAAACTATTGAAAGAACAGTAGGGGAATTAGGATTAGAACGCTGAGAATGTTAGCACTTTTGAGAATAAGATACTATGTACCTTACCTTTTTATGGTTATCCTATGTCAGAAGCATTTCTCTTCCTTGAAACTTCCTTTGATCATTTATAAGATGCTGTCTTCCTTTGTAACCATCGGTTAGTAATTCATGGGGAGTCTGCATTGTAAAGAATGAGGTCCTCATTTTGTTGTTGTTGTTGTGGTGGTTGTTGTTGTTTTTGTTGTTGATGATGGTGATGATGATGATGATGTGTTTTATTTTATTTTTCACTATTCCTGTCTTTTGCCTGGACTAATTACCCCATTTCAGCCAACATGAAATCTTAATATCTTTGTACAACTATCATGACAATCAGAGTCTCTAGTCCCACTTTAAAAGCAGTTCAAAGACTGGCATCGGCACAAAATTACACAGCAAGAACATTCTGCACTGAACTCTTAAAATGCTCCTCAACACTAAACCTGATTATGGAAAATTAATCAACTCTGAAATAACAGTGGGATAGCTTTCCCTTCAGTTAAGAAGAATGATTGAAAGGAATAGAACTGATCTTTCAATATATTTAGAGAACAAAACTGAAAGGAGAAGCCAGCCTAAGAGAATCCTTTACTACTCTTCTCACAACCTTTCTATTTGATTTATGGATAACCTCTATTTTTCTGGTGAAAAAAACAGAAAGAAAAGACAGAAAATCTTATAAGAAGGAACAAGAAGAATAGCGATTAGATTTTTTTTTTTTGGTCTTTCCAAAATAACAGAGTATCCACAGGGAGAATGCTTCTTAGAGACCACATTAGACAAGTCATTTTGTTCAAAGCACATTTGCCACCATTTAACTAAACATTCATTTTATTAGCATTTAGCTAAACCAATAAACCATTTCATTTCTGATTTCCTCATGTATGTGTGTGTGTGTGTGTGTGTGTGTGTGAGAGAGAGAGAGAGAGAGAGAGAGAGTTCACAGACAAAAATATTTATTTTTCTATATCTTTAGCTGTGACACTCATTCCCTGAGCTATTTAAATATATGTATATGGTATGCACATACCTAGATTTCAAAACTATTGAAATTATTCAAGAGAGAGGATGCTTTCCTCTGGTACTGTGTAGGTTTAACCAGTTACTTCACCTCTAATGCAAGATATGATAGATGATAGCATAAATATTTAGAGAAAAGTACTAGAGATTATAGGTGCTGTCGAGAATTCTCATAAACATCACCAACAAAAATACCCTGTATTCCTAGGACTCTTTTATAATGTAGATGGTACGTGAAGTCAGTAAAGTAAATTTATTATTTTATGATATCTTATAAATGTTAAGTAAAATAGAGTAGAGTAGGACTATGAGCGTCTGCCTCAAATGAGAGAAAAAGCAAACATGGCCTTGAAGAAACCAAGCAGAGATCCATTTTGATTTGGGTCAGAACAAAACTATAGACAGCAAGAAGGCTGTACATGCTGAAGAACCGCACATAGCATCTATGCCAGGTAGGGAACATAGCAACCGTTAAACGCGGGGTCCATGAGACTCAAGCAGGTTCATGAGAAAAAAAATGGGGGCATAGAATGGAGATGGGAGCCAGCACAGTAGCTGGACGAGATATAGCAAGTTACACAGCAGTGTAAGAGAAAGGAATGGAAATGTTGTCCATCGAGATGGCTTTTAAATGAAGGATGCATAGTTTGAAAGCATATTTTGAAACCAAAGAGTAACACACAGGTATGGATATGGTCCCTAGATCATGATCACTTGTAGTTTCTGACTTATATACTAAGGATCCCAGAGGATCAAGAGGCAGTGTGATGGTGCAAGGCCAGCACCTCATTTTCTATCTGAAGGGTCTGTATTGAATACTGGTAGCATCTAAGCATGTAGAATATTCTGTTAATTCTTTCTTTTCGTCCTTATTTTCCATCTTTTTTTCCTTTGTATCTTTCTGTCCTTTCTTCTTTCTGCCTTTCTATCTATATATTATCTTTTTTAAAGATATATTTATTTCTATTTAAATGAGCACACTGCAGATGTCTTCGCATGCATATCAGAAGAGTACATTGCATCCTGTTACACACGATTGTGAGCCACCATGTAGTTGCAGGGAATTGAACTCAGGAGCACTGGGAGAGCAGTCAGTGCTCTAACCACTGAGCCATCTCTCCAGTCCTATCATCTTCTTTTAGTCAATTTATTCATTCCTTTTTCTTTCAAAGCTGTTGTCTAAACTCAGGGTCCTATATGCCAGACAAACATTGTCTTTTACTCCTGAGCCCCATGTGGCCTGCCTTCTTATTTATTACATAGATTTTAAGTACTCAGCATGCTGTTTTGACTTATTTAACACTTAATGGCTTGAATGTTCTAGTTGATCAAATTTGCACATTTACCAACTTGCATCGCCCCTTCCTAGGAACACTGGTTGTCTTTGGCCAACCTAATGCAAAAAGACAAAAAATAAAGTCTTACTCAGAGATTTAAACACCCGTCACTTTGCAACTAGTCTGGAAATCTACAAATCCTTTCTAAAAATGCCAGGTTGTTTATCTTTTAAACTTAGTGGGCCACTTAGCGTTTGTCAGAACTGTCAATTTTTTAATTATGGTATAAAAGCATCCAGGAAGACCTGAGGCAAGTGAATATGACTATATTTCAATAAAACTTAATCTACAAAAGCAGAGAGGATTATGCCTAAAACCCATTTTTCATTGGCTGGCCTAGAGCAGACCGAGTTAGCAGACTTTCTGTGATGCTGAAGGTGTCCTTGTCGACGTCGTAAATATAGCTGCCAAAAACATGTGGGCAGTGTACCCTAGATCTATTACTAACATGCCTCTAAGGAGCTACATTTTGAATTTCATTTCATTTCATTTCATTTATATATCCAAGTGGTGCCAATGATTACATTATTGACCAACTCTGGCCTAAAGGAAAAACTAGACCTAGGAAAGTACAAAGACTATATTAAAAACGCTTAAAGTCATATTGACACAGGTGAGAATCAACTGGTTCTGATAAGGAGTTTACATGGCTTTGTACACAAAGCAGCATTTGAAATGAGTCTTGAGAAATGTGTAAATTTTAGGTTTTTTTTTTCTAGTATTGTAGGTAAAACCAAAGCATACATATTTGAGAAAAACTTTGTAATTAGAGCTCCATCTTTTGCATTATACTATTTTCCAAAGTCCTCTGTCTTCATGGAAGAAATGGAGGCTATAGAGTTAGGAAGAGTGACATGTAGTGAAGTCTTCTGTATGGAAATCAGGATAAGCCCTTGACCATTCTCAGTCTCAAGTTTTCTCATCTTTCAAATGTACAAAGCAACACTGATCGCTTCTGTCACTTAAGCCAGCAAGCATGATTCCGTTATAGCCCTTGGAGTAATGACCTTAGGATCCAGTTGTTGAGTCTTCTACTATCCACCATAAAGTCTCTTCTTAAGTCAAACTACGGAAACACTTGGAATAGCAGTTCTAGTCAGAACCTGCTATCCTGTGAGATACTTGGTCTCACAGGTGTTTGACCAGCTATTCAATTATAGTTACTAGTCAGGTTTCTAGTTTTGACACAAAATCTGTCCAGACTTCATTTTAGTTTATGAATAACCTTTAAAAGTTATATCTACCTGTTTTAGCATTAATCAGTATATAATAGACTACCACGGTGAATTTTGATATTTAGAAGCATTATGTAAAACAAAGCAGACATGCTGTCTTAGGACTTCCACATGGATTTGTGATAAGCCCTGTTCTTTCTATGTTAATAAGTATTGCCAAGACAAAGCAATGAATTACTCAAGTATAAGCTAAATCAGTCTGTGCCAGGCCTCACCCTACCTTGTTTCCCAGTACAAAATAAACACAGGTCTCTAGAAACATAATTGTCTTTCTTGATTAAAACAGAGACTGAAGGAACACCCATTCAGAGCCTGCCCCACATGTGGCCCATACATATAGAGCCACCCAATTAGACAAGATGGATGAAGCAAAGAAGTGCAGACCGACAGGAGCCGGATGTAGATCGATCCTGAGAGACAGCCAGAATACAGCAAATACAGAGGCGAATGCCAGCAGCAAACCACTGAACTGAGAACGGGACCCCCGTTGAAGGAATCAGAGAATGAACTGGAAGAGTTTGAAGGGGCTTGAGACCCCATATGTACAACAATGCCAAGCAACCAGAGCTTCCAGGGACTAAGCCACTACCTAAAGACTATACATGGACTGACCCTGGACTCTGACCTCATAGGTAGCAATGAATAGCCTAGTAAGAGCACCAGTAGAAGGGAAGCCCTGGGTCCTGCTAAGACTGAACCCCCAGTGAACTAGACTGTCGGGGAGGGCGGCAATGGGGGAGGGTGGGGAGGGAACACCCATAAGGAAGGGGGGAGGGAAGGGGATGTTTGCCTGAAACCGGAAAGGAATAACACTCGAAATGTATATAAGAAATACTCAAGTTAATAAAAAAAAAAAAAAAAAAAAGAATATAAAAAATGATGCCCTACCATGCCACAGGGGCACATGTTCCCCTATGTTCATAGCTGCCTTTATTTGTGATAGCCAGAAGCTGGAAATAACCCAGAGGTTATTGCCCCACAACAGAGGAATGAATACTGAAAATGTGGTTCATTTACATAATGGAAATGCAAATACATAAAGTATCCAAGAAAAAATAAAATAAAATAAAAACCTCAAAAAAAAATAATTGTCTTTCTTACTTCAACAAAAACATAGTACAATGTCATGTCACAAGTGTAAGTATATGTTTTTATTTTACTTTTATTCTAGAAGAAATTTAACTAAATAACAAGGACTGTAAAAGTAGGTATGTTGAAAGGTAAGGAGTATTCTGTGATTAGAGTAATACACCCCCTTCTGTCTATTTTGAGGTTTCGCCTATTAAACAGAACTCTCTACACTAATGTATCCTTAGGGCATTCTTTTTCTGGGTATATGTGATAGAAAGGGTGTAATTCTTATAAAACTTGAGATTGTTTCATGCTAAAACATGAATTGTAAACCAAAAAAGGAACTGCTTAGTCCAGGTAGCCCACCAATGTTATCAGACACTCTTTTCCCAAACCTGACGTATAATCTCCATCAGAGATGGTGTAGCTCAGTATCGCTGCAGCTGTCTCATAGTAGTTTGATTATTGTCCATAGAATGTGGCTGAGCGCAAAACCACCATGTCACTGGGAGGAAGACTATTATGGTGATTTGAATATGCTTGGCCCAGGGAGTCGCATGATTAGGAGGTATGGCCTTTCTGAAGTAAGTATGGCCTTGTTACAGGGAGTCTATCACTGTGAGCGTGAACTTTGAGAACATGAGACTATTCTCCTAGCTTCCTGAAAGTCAGTCTTCTCCTAGTGCCATCAGTATTCCAGTGTCCAGCATGCCTGGATGTTGCCGTGCTTCCCACCATAATGATTATGGACTGACCCTCTGAACTTATAAGCAAGGCCCAATTAAATGTTATCCTTCATAAGAGTTGTTGTGGTCATTGTGTCTCTTCCCAGCAATGAAACCCTAACTAAGACAACTATCTAAGCCAAGATACAATGACAAAAGAAGACTTATCAGTCTTGCGGATGGATTCCCTCAGTCTATTCACTTGAACTGGGATTAACCACCTAGTCCAACTTCAACATCAACCTCGAGTGAATTTTCTCACACTCAAAGTCACTAGCTCATAAGCCACTACCTAAAGACTATACATGGACTGACCCTGGACTCTGACCTCATAGGTAGCAATGAATATCCTAGTAAGAGCACCAGTGGAAGGGGAAGCCCTTGGTCCTGCTAAGACTGAACCCCAGTGAACGTGATTGTTCGGGGAGGGCAGCAATGGGGGAGGATGGGAGGGAACACCCATAAAAAAAGGAGGGGAGGGTTAGGGGATGTTGGCCCGGAAAACTGGGAAGGAGAATAACAATCTAAATGTAAATAAGAAATACTCAAGTTAGTAAAAAAAAAAAATTAAAAAAAAAAGAGGTCCAAGAAATGGATTCAGTGCTGCTGTCTTTAACCAGACATAAGAGCAGTCAAAAAAAAAAAAAAAAAAAAAAAAAAAAAAGTCACTAGCTCATGTATACTGCTCTTCCTCAAAACAAAAGCAATTGTAGAAGCATTTAACAGGAAAGTGACATTGAGACAACCTTGCCCCGTTATTTACTTAAGTACTGACTTATTTGCTCTATTCAGTCTATTCATTTGGTATTAATGGCTAAACCTTGGTTCAAAGAAGTGAACTTTCTTAGCACCAGTTTGATGCTGAGGGATGGGAAGGCACTGTTTACATCTGTTCCTAAGATACTGCAGTTCATTTCTTACTCCACTGCACGGAACACTTCCTTCAGACATTCTTCTTCCAGAATTCTACAGCTTTCTAGAGTTTGTTTTATCTCTAAGAAAAATATAATAGTTTATATATTCCTCTTGTGTCTAAGTCTCTTCTCATAAACAATTAGACTACTTTAGAGTGTTAAACATACTGAATTCATAAATCCCATCCTACTGTGGTGTTCCAGAATGAACTCTTCTTCCATAATGGCCTCCCACTGACATAGGTTGCTGCTTATATCTTATTCCTTTTACACAAGTACAATCTTGTTCTTTGTATTAGTCCAACTCCATGAAGATTTCCTAAAGGGCGTCCTTCATTGACCGGTATGAAAAGTCAGCACTGAGTGCTGGAAAGCTGAGGGAACCTTTCAAAGGGTTCATAGCAACCATGTTTCTAAATAGAATGTACATGATGGATGTCATGTACATGAACATGACATATAATTGCTACTCCACCGCTGGTATGACAATGGGTAGAACTTCCTTCTCAACGACATGAATTAAAAGGACCTAATCAGTTCATCCTTTGCTGAGTTTAAAGAATGGTCTCCCAGATTATTCTGAGCTACTTGTAGTATCTATCTGACTTATTAACTAGCTGACACATCTCAGTGTTTCCAAGAAGGCATGAATGTTCTGACACAATTGTCTTCTTGTCCCCCAAAAACTTGGCTACGTTCTAGCTGACAATTTTCGCTGATTGTGAAGAGCTTACAATCTTCACAGGCATTTATACTTCGTTCACATCACAGTTTAGGAGGCTTTGCTTCCTCTGTAATGGCTGAGAATAAAACTTTAAAGCAAAACAGCTCGGTGGGGTGTCTAGCATCGCTTAGGAATGAGTAATCTGAGGCCGCCAGGAAACATTACTTGATCATCACTTTGAATTTTCCTTTTCTCCTTGGTTTCATCTCATTAAGTATTTCTTTTATCCCCTCTCACCACCCCACACTGTTGTTCTCCCTTCTGGCTGTCTTCTAGCTTTCAAATATTTGACAAGCTGTGCATTTTGATTGATCTACCCCTTTTTTTGTTCCTTCTCCCCCAAGTGCTAACTTCCATCTTCAATGGACTCCTGACTATTGTTCTTTGAGATTAAATCAATGAAAATTGCAAAAGCCAAAGAATTCACTCACAGCTACTCTCCCACTCTCCTCATTTCTCACAAAGGCTCTTCTCCCCTCATCTTATCAATTTTGTTCCAAAGAGTACCGTATACCTTAATTAAATTATTACAATTCTTTTGAGGTTTATGAATAAATCTTCATTTGTTTCCTTTATTAGTACTGGATCTGCTTTTGTTAATTGTGTAAATGGTCCCCATAGGCAGAAAAGCAATATAACGCAAATGAAGCAGGCCTGTTTGTTAAGCATAGTCAATTTGATTAACATCGCCATCAATATGATGAATGGAAGTATTTTGGAACAAGTTGCCCAGTGACTTGAAATTGACAATATAATGTGTGTGCCATTAGGACTAGAACAATAAATTCAACAATGTATCATAGTATATATTGATTTGGGACACTCCTTATTTTAGGATAAAGTAATGATCTATGCATTTACATAGACTCATTCATTCTTACATTCTATGCTCGTAAATAAACTCCATCATCTTATGGTTTAAATGATGTGACAATAAGTGGGTCTCATCAGGGCTGAAGGAGTAAAGTGGTAATACAAGAATGTAGACCTAGGATTTAACATGGTAGTAATTAATTACCCCTGGCTAGCTAACATTATGTAGTTAATAAGGAAAGATTTATAGCGAATATAAATAAATGTCTATAGAAAAGACAATGCATACCAAGAAATTCTAAACTCCCACTTTCTGTGTTTCTGCCAGATGGTTACCAATGCTAACCAATGTATAAATGTCTGATTAACAAATTTCTTGTGATGATGTACACAAAAGAAATTGTACCTAAGGATTGAACTCCGATAACTAAAGCCAGCAAATCTTCCAAAAGGCTAATTTTCATTACTATCACACTTGCAATGTTGCAAATAAAGATTACATGTTACAGAAGTGGAAATTAAAGTATTTAAGGAGGTTGCTCTGTGTTTTCCCAGGGGTTGCTGCTTTGTGTGTGGCTTGTTGTCTTCTTTTTGCACAAAATTGCAACCATTTTGTTTACTGAGGAAGAGAAGGTAATTTATAAGGACAAAATCCCATTAAAGCAAACATCAATAAATGGGAGAAGGATGAGGAGAGAAGAGTCTACCGTAAGATATTTATTTACCTAAAAACGAAACCAGTAGGGGTTGGGGATTTAGCTCAGTGGTAGAGCGCTTGCTTAGGAAGCTCAAGGCCCTGGGTTCAGTCCCCAGCTCTGAAAAAAAAAAAAAAAAAAAAAAAAAAAAAAACGAAACCAGTACACATGTGAGACAGAAGCAGGGTTGTACAAGCTTCTGTTTTATGTGAAACAGAATATTAGTATAAAGAGACATCTATAGACTTCAACTATGAACTGTCCTTTCCTACAGATAGGGATGCTGGTTCATAAACCACCATGTTCATTCGTGCAAACCTGTACCAGGTCAGCATCTGTCAATAACATCCAGTCATCCAAATTTTCTTAGTAACAGACACAATTCTTAGAATATGCCTATTTTATTTATCATTTTAATGAGTCGAATTCTATTATTGATATACTCTCTGAAGAAACTGCCACATTTTTTTTTGATGAGCTGGTATAGCATAGGCAATGCAGAGCATAGAATGTTAACTTTAAGAGATCTAGAATAAATACAATTTAAAAAAGAAACTCCGTGGTAGATTTTAAAAATGATTCCAGGTTATAAACTCTCAAGAGGTAGACAAAACTTTTAATATGAAGATAAATTACATATAAATGTAGAATGAGCATCTTTAGAGAAAATAGAGGTTTTAAAATTATTTGGGGAAAAAGGCGATGTAAATCAAATACTGTCATTTTCTTTTTAAAGTCATAGTTTCCCTGGAATTTCCTTTAACTGTAGAGCTTCAGTGCAGAAACAAGACTATGAAAGTGGTGTTTTCTTTTCTACTCATGAAAGTTAGGAATTATGTCAGGCTCTTCCAGGCCTGTCTTATTAGGGTTCACATTAAATAAAATAAGCCTATAAGAAATGTGAACATCAGACAACATACAACATTTCCCTGCTCTATATTCTTCTGCTCCTCAGTCACAAACCTTAAAAAACTACTCGTCTCTTTACTGCCCCCCAAATGTCTTAAGGTTGGACCATACATGACCATACCTTTCCCAGAATGCTTTATGATTAGATCAGACATGACTATGGCTACCTTTTAATTATTTTATTTTTTGAGATTATAACACAATTACATCATTTCCCCAATCCATCTCCTTCCTCTAAGCCCTTCTACAAATTCTTTTGCTCTCTTTCAAACCTATGACATCTTTTCATTAATTGTTACTTCATGTATATATGTATACGCATGTCTTCCTCAATGCATAAATACACCCTGTTCTATCTGTATAATGTTGTCTGTATGCATGTTTTACGGACAGTCATCTGGTACTAGATAGCCAATTGCTGTGCTCTTCTGGGGATGACTCCCCTCAGTGCTCCTTAGTTACCTGTGTAGGGTTGAGTGAGGCCTTGGGGATTTCTTCTAGCATATCTTTTGTTGTTGTCTTTGTTCAGCTCACATTTTAGACAATGTTGTCAGTGAGCTTTATAAGGGTAGTTTCTAACATTGCTAGGCTATCACTAGGAGATACAATCTAACAGCAAACCCCCAAATCCTCTAAGTTTTAAGACAGATGGGTTGTATTGTAGATGTATCCATTGGGATTGGTTGCCACGACTCTGAGTTTTGATTAACTGTGCTTTTCTGCAGTGCTCTCCCATCTGTTTCAAAAACAACCAACCAACCAAACGAACAAACAAAAACCAACTTATCTGTAAGTATAAGAACTAATATTTAGAATGTAGTGCAGGGTTGTGCTGCTTTAGTAAAATGGTGGATGTAGCTTTCTTCCAAGTCCTGTGACTTCTCTAGCTTTGAGTGTTAGGTTAGGTTTCCAGTTCCAAGCATGATTTCCCTCCTGGTGGGTAGGTCTCCAGTCTAATTAGATAGAGAGCTGTTGGTTATGGTTATTGTTCGGAGCACTATTGGTTGGTTCTGTCTTTTGGAAACTTAGATGTCTACTTTGATGTAAGAAATACAGACAATTTGAGCCAGCAGCAATTTATCTTAAATTTAGATGAGGAAGGCAGGAAGGAAAGAAAAGTGATGAGTATATGGTGTTCCACTGAGAGTACATCTTTAGAGCCTAATACTACAGACTGCGTCAGGATGGTTTGCATTTCAATGCATCCATGCCTTTTTTGAAGGAACTGGGTATCATCACTGTTTCATTCCCTACTACACACAGTGAGTACCACCTTTGAAGAGGGAATCCAGATCCCCCAGGAACAAGGATGTCTTGGGGGTGGTGAAGGAGAAGGATCAGTAAACCTGGGACACTTCTTTCCATTATTTTCTTTCTCCCTTGGCAATAGCTTTCGCACAGAAAATTCCAGTAAATGCAAAGTCCCTCGCCACCTCATCAGTCATCTAGCCCTTGCCCAGTCTGGGCTTCTTGGCTTTTTTGCCTCAGGAAGGGTTCTGGGGCTGTGACCTTTGCTTTATTTTTTTCCCCTCAGCTCATTCTCAGAAACCTTTTCTGTCAGTGCACACACTTGTCTCTTCATTCCCGATGTGCCACTTACAAAAATATCTACTGACCCTGACCTTTGAAAAGAGCAAAAAGAGGTTTCGACTTTGAACTAATAGGGAGCAGATGAAAGCCCCGTGGTCTCTCTGGACCCCGAGGAAACTAAAATTTCCAAGGTGCATCTCTTCTCTTTTGGTCTGCAAAACCCTGTGCTTCTTAAACAACTGGAACTAGGGAAGCCATGGTGAGAAGTTACAGGCCCTTAGGGTGTAGATCACAGACTTATATGGGGTGAGAAACTTTCCTCGTTCAACCAAATTCTCCTAGGCAGAAATACCCCTTAAGAATTTCTCCCTTTGTTCAGGAATGAATATTTAAATTAACAATGTAGCTTCAGAACCCAGTTTTAATAAATCTGTTTACTGCCCGTGTTCATTCCTTTTATAAGAAAATACATTTTTTCCTCCCGAATATGACAAAAAAAATCACCTTATAAGAAATTTGGCTAGCTTCAAATGTTGTATTTATGAGTGATTTATGCTAAATTATTCAAAATTACTACAACACAAAGAAATCATATATAAATTAAAGGAGGTGTTAATGGCACCTTTCTTTTCAAGATCAGTGAGAGACTTTGATGCAATATTTAATTAGCAGAAATATAGCAAAAGATAGCTCATTTGCAGGGGCTGGAAACCACATACAGGAAGGATGTCCCCTTTCTCCTCATTATCTTTTGTGTATATATGTGTGTATATTTTAATTAAAGATCCCCAATCCTGGTGATTCTGCAGATGTGTAACGCAATTGTCATCCATTAGAAATACTCTGTACTTATCACATCTTGAAGATGGACTTATCAGCTCTTTCTTCCAACCACACATCCCAGATTAATATGCATTGTGAGCAGAGTTATTTGACAGGTTCAGAGGGTTGGCAAGTGCAGCGATAACATTGCAAATCTTACTAGAATTAGTTAAAAAGTAAAAAGGCAGCATGGCTGCACTAAGTCCCCATCAATAGTTCAGTTTGAATGAGTGCATATGCTATTATCTTGCAGGTGTATAAAAGAAGAGGAGAAAAGATAAGAGAGCTTTTTTTCCCACCAGTTAACATACCCTGCTTCATCCCTATCTTCATGCCTTTCCATGCCCTTCACAAAAGCTTATTCATTTAGCTTCAATGGTACTATCTACACTTAGGTATTTAAAATGCCTCCTAAAGAAACAACCACCCTTCCATTTGGAGGTTTACAATAACACTGATCCTAAAAACACTGGATAGATGCCCCATTTGTGTCCTTACTGGGCAAGTGGTGAGCCATCGTTCCTCTGGACCTGGGTTATTTCTCTCACTTTATGGTTCCATCTGTCCTTCCTGTGGAATTGCCCGGGTGACAGCAGGGCACGTAAAGACCAGTACCTTACAAGCCTTTCTTCTCCCACTCCATTTCTGCCACCACATACGTAACATCTCCTGTTAGACAATGCAGGAGGAATCTCCGTCTACATCCCACCTATGCCCGACCTTCCCAGTACCCCTTCCGCAAGTATCCACAGTGCAGATTAGTGCCCACAGACATCAAGGGAAAGGCCAAGCTGGAATAGTAAGAAGGAGATAGGAAGCAAGGACAGACTTGGTCAGAGGCATGTGTGATACTTGATGTCACCTGCACAGTTTTATGGGCCTCTGAAGTATTTTTTGCTATTGTCACTTGCCAAAGAGTGATGCTGGTTTTGTTCTGATGAAAAGTTCAAGGTAAAAGCAGCAATGTTTGTTAGAGTAGAAAATGTGGTGCATTGGGCCCTGGGGAAGGAAGAGCTTCGACATCCATAGACTGTAGAACTAAACCTTGTGATAAATTGTACTTCCCTTTAAAGGCTTACATTCTTTCCTGATTTCCAAGTAGAACCTCTATTCCTATAGCGTGATCCCCAGTGTCACTTTCTTTGATTGTTGCTCCATATCTCCCATCACTTAAAAATAGCACCTTTCACATAAAGAGGAGTCTTCAAAATCTGTCAACATTATAAGAATACTGCCTAAGAGATACAGCAAGTGGAAGGTAGTTACAGCTCATGAAATATTTCAAGGAGGATTTATTTTCTCACTCTCAAGTTTTGGCTTTGGTGAGACTTCTTACCTGAAACACACCTTGCCAAATACCTGATGTGTGCACCAGGCAGACACAATTGTTCTGGACTTAGTGGTGAGGAGCAGCCAGCAGTGGATAAATCTGGGGAATCAATGCAATATGAGGTCTAGTCCAAGTGCAAGGGAAGACGTAGAGTAAAACTTTTAAAAGATGGATAACATCTCACAGTGAGCACAGATAACTGTCCTAGACAGGAAAAAGCATTAGCTCAGATTTATAAATATCAAAGAGTAAGTCAGTGAGAAGGAAAAGCCGAAATATGTGATGTGAGTGGGGGCAGATAGGTGAGTTGATGGGGAGCAAATGTCATAGGGTTTGCTAGAACCAGAGCTCAATGCTCTTAATAAATGCTACATAATTTCTGCAAAAGAAAAAAAGGTCATAGGAGATACAGCTGCGGTGTGTATCCTGGGCACATTAAGTTGTAGGTATGGCATGTTTGAACCGTCAGTGGAAATACTTGCATTTGTGCTACCAGGGGCAGAGTTGGTCTTTACTGTTTTGAATGCCACACAAACCTCAAGGTTGCTGTATCACGAAACATCCTGGGAATGAGAAAGGGGAGGATCAGAGACTCTCCTGTGTACATTTCTATTGCTGTGGTAAAGTCCATGTCCAAAAGTAACTTAGAGAGATAAGGGTTTATTTGGCTTATATTTTCTTGGCACAGTCAATCATGAAAGAACTTAGGGCATGAACCTGGGGGCAAGAACTGAAGCAGAGACCATGGAGGAATGCTGCGACTTACTGGCTTATTCCTTATAGTTCACTCAGGTTACTTTCTTTTTTTTTATTTACATTTCAAATGTTATTCCTTTTCCTGGTTTCCTGTCCATAAGCCCCCTTCTTCTAAGAGGGTGTTCCCCCTCCCCAACCATCCCCTCTTCCCACCTCCCTGCCCTGATATTCCCCTACACCAGGGGGGTCAAGCCTTGATAGGACCTAGGGCTTCTCCTCCCATTGGTGCCCGACAAGGCCATCCTCTGCTACCTATGCAGCTGGAACCATGGGTCTGTCAGGCTACTTTCACATATTACCCAGGACAACCGACCCAGAGAAGGCGTAGCCCAAAATGAGCTACGTCCTCCCATATTACCCATTAATCAAGAAAATACCCTAAAGACATGCCTCCAGGTAACTTGACAGAAGCATTTTTTCAATTGAGGTCCCTTCTTCCAAGATAATTTTTGCTTATGACAAGTTGACAAAAAGTAAAGAAGCCATAGAAAGTGAGCAAACGTCAAGGATGAAAAGATGGAATGCCTCCATATTGGCAAATCATGGTGCACTGGAAAAGGAAGAGGAATACTTTTGGGCCATGTCATATTTACTGATAGCCCCTCTATGTTCTTATCATGCAGCCCAGTCTATAACATGCCATCCCCTTTCGTGGACACTGAGTAAGCACAGTTGTACAGTCCTCTGTATGAACTGGAGCAGTGTTGTAAGGAGGATATGGAACCAAGGTAAGCAATCCTTCCTGGGAGAAGAGCCCAAGCAGCTTTCCTTAAGTTAAAATGAAAGGGTTTTGAGGGCATAAGTTATTTTAGTGATGTCCTTCTTTAATAAATAAGATAAGCCAACTACTTTTTGCCATTGACTGATTATAGAAAAGGCAAATGTGATACACACACCCACTGGAATACTACTCATCTACATAAAGAAGGAAATCCTGTCAGTTATGAAAATGTGGGTGAAATTGGGTATTTTCAAATCAGAGGAAATATATCATTCACAGAAAGTATTGTGTGCTCTTGAGTGCAAGTGGAAAACAAAAGGTTGGTATCAATGACGTAGATCAGGGGATGGTGAGTTTACAAAGAGAAAAGTAAGAACAGGTTAATCAAGGGTCATTATGTTGTCAGAGTAAGTCTATCAGATGTGGTCACTGAGTGACTCTACATAATGCAAATGGACTATACATTTTCAAGAGCTTGGGAAGAGCTCTTAAATAAGAAAATAGAAACTGTTGCTCTGATTTAAACTTTATGCAATGTACATATACATTGAAACAATTAACGGTACTCAATAAAAATATACAATTGCATGTATGAATAAAACAAAATCTAAAAAACAAACTAGAACTTGACACCCCCCTAGTGGTTGTAAGCCAGCTTGAAAGTTTCCTGGGGTCAGTTTAAAGCCTTCACAAAATGGGAACAAAGAAGGCTAACTAGAGAGTTGGGGAAACTTAGAAAAAGATCCACATGGGAAGAATTTATCTAGCAATGACAAGTCCTGTGAAGATGATGTGAGCTTGCCAGACACTTTTATGATCTTTCCTTCAGTCTGGCTTATGTGCTTTCAGCGGAAGGAAGATGCTTGATGGGAAGGCAGCCTTGAAATCAATTGGCAGCGTGGAAAGCTTTAACGGCGCCTGCAGCCACAGGACACTCGGCCACAGTGAGATTTGGCGTAGGGCAGAGATGACAGCTATATAACAACATCTTATTGATATGGGCCTCCTGAGCGGAGATGGGGGGAGAAAGGAATGGGTACTCTGTTTGCAGCATAAGGTAGGGATTTGATGGAACAAACCAGGCTAGCAATAAAGTAGTGTAAAAGCAGAAATGACATGCGGCTGAAGGAAGAGAGACAAGGTCAGATGAGGACCGGACCGTGCTTTGTGCAATGCTTTGCTTTCGCTGCCATTTTGACCTGTCCCAACCAACTCAAGCCACAGCGCTCAGTTCATTTTCTTCCCATTTGAGACATGTATGCACGTTTAACAGTAGAGTGACTTTATAGACATGGCATGGTGATGATGAAGTTATCTGCTGGCACAGGTGGAATCTACAGGGACAACTATTCTACTTAGACTCATGTTGCTCCTAGTAAGGTTTTAATAATTTGAATAAAATCCACATCTAAATTATCCCCAGATTCTACAGACTTATTTGCTATTTGGGGGTGCTGTAAAGTAATTGGTGTTATTACAAACGTAGGAAGATATAAGTACAAATATATGGAGAAACCCCCCTGAAGAAGAGCATAGACCAAAAATCCCAGTGACTCAGTAGCCAACGATGGGAGGAGTGTTATTCAAATGGATGGGAAAGCTTTGAGTTATAGGATGAGCAGAGGATAGCCCTTGGAGTAGACAGACTTCAATGCCATTTGTACATTAGCTGACAGAAGAGTCTTTGTTGGTCTAACTCTGCAATTGATGAAGTGTTGACGTAAGATCAACTAAACTATGAAATACAGTGAGGATAAAGCAGAGTTTACACATTGTGGGAGTGGGAGATAAGCTCATATTGGAGTGGACAGAATATCTTCAAATTGCAGAGTTTTAGTACATAAATACACATGTATTGTTAGATGGTGAAATGGAAAAATAATTTCCTATTTCTAATTCTAATCTGGGGTCACTAGGGATTACTAGGCAAAAAAAATGATTAAAGGCATGACTAGATGCTTTAATATCCAAGCCCTAGAAATATAAATGCCTAATAATTGGCAGAGAATAAAATAAGGAGGAATGGGTTATGGTAAGAAAAACACGAAAGGGGAATTAAGAGAGATAATTCAAACATTAAAATATGGTACATTTACACAATGGAGTACTACTCAGCCATTGAAAACAATGACTTCATGAAATTCTTAGGCAAATGGATAGAACTAGAAAATATCATCCTGAGCAATATAGTCCAGTCACAAAAGAATACACATGGTGTGCACTCACTGATAAGTGGATATTAGCCCAAAAGCTTGGATTACCCAAGATAAAATCCACAGACCACATGAAGCTCAAGAAGGAGGATGACCAAAGTGTAGATGCTTCAGTCCTTCTTAAAAGGGGGAACAAAATACTCAGGAAAAAATACAGAGACAAAGTGTGGAGCACAGACTGAAGGAAAGGCCATCCAGAGACTGCCCCACCTGGGGATCCATCCCATATACAGTCACCAAATCCAAGAAATATTTGCTGACAGGAGCCTCATATAGCTGCCTCCTTGAAACGCTCTGCCAGAGCCTGACAAATACAGAAGCAGATGCTCACAGCCAACCATTGGACTGAGAATAAGGTCCCCAATGGAGGGGTTAGAGAAAGGACTGAAGGAGCTGAAAGGATTTGCAACCCCATAGGAAGAACAATAATATCAACCAACCAGAAGCCCCAGAGCTCCCAGGGACTAAACCACTAACCAAAGAGCGACCCATTGCTCCAGCCACATACATAGCAGAGGATGGCCTTGACTGCCATCAATGAGAGGTGAGGGCCTTGGTCCTGTGAAGGATAGATGCCCCAGTATGGGGGGATGCCAGAGTGGGGAGGCAGGAAGGATTGGGTGGGTAGGTGGAGGAGCACCTTCATAGAAGCAAGGAGAAGGGGAATGGGATAGGAGGTTTCTGAAAGTGAAACTTGGAAAGGGGAAAACATTTGAAATGTTAAAAAGTATCCAATAAAAGAAAATTTAAAAATTCAGATATATTTATTTGTCTTATGTATGTGAATACACGGTTGCTCTCTTCAGACACACCAGAAGAGGGCATCAGATCCCATCACAGATGGTTGTGAGCCACCATGTGGTTCCTAGGAATTGAACTCAGGACTTCTGCAAGGGCAGTCAGTGTTCTTAACCCCTGAGCCACCTCTCTAGCCCTTTGAATATTAAATATCAAACCCTAATGTCAAGTCCATAATGTCAGTGAAACAGTAAAAGGCTTACTATGTATAGGACATGCATGTTGGATATATACACAGTGATAATACTGTGACCACCAGACACAGCACACATACACAATCACTCACAGGAAGTTCACTCAAGACAGGAACAAGCATAATATGATCTTATCAGAACATACATTTTCAAAAGGACATCCCTCAGTCATTCATTAATATAGATTCCATGAAATCTTAGAAGTCTAGAGCTGGCCATTAGGTAGGTATCAGACAGGAGATCACTGTCAATATTTGAAGAGAAAAGTTCTTAATAGTACTGGGTGTGGCAGCCAGGCTTTTCTTTTGTTCCCTCAAACATTGCTTTCTTTCATTTAAAAAAATGCCTATCATCAGACATGTATGATATGTAACATAAAAATGACATAAATAAATGCATTATTTTGTATACTAGCCAAAAGAACAATTTAGAACACTATGGTAAGTAATTCTTGTAAATGCTGAAAATAAATGACTGGGCTGCTGTGCTATCATTAAATTATTAGATTTTTACCCCCCCTCCTTTTTTTCTTTTATTGAAAATAGATTTTTTTTCCTTGCATTATATATCCTGTTTCCTTTCCCTTTAATCCTCCCAGTCTTTACCCCACCTCACCTCCCATCAGGATCTACTCCCTAACACGCATTAGTAAACAAATAGGCTTCTAAGAGATAATAATAAAATATAATATAATAAAACAAAAATTAATACATAGGTATTAGACAAAACAAGCAGCATCCAAACAGGAGCTCAAGAGAAGGCACAAGAAACAGAGACCAGTTTCAAGAAACAGTTCGCATACTCAGGAATCTCATTAAGACACTAAACTAGAAGCCATGGTATATAAGTCAAGGACCTGGCGCACACCTATCCAGGCCCTGTGTTTGGAGTATTTCTTGGCCATTAAAAGAAAATCATGAAATTCACAGGTAAATGGACAGAAGTAGAAGAATCATTTTCTGAGCTATCTCACCAGCCTCCCTAGAGCTGACCCTGTCCTGCAGCTCTTTGCACCCCAATCCCACCATGTGATAGCTTGTCTCCCAGGAGTGTTGACACACTTACGCTCGTGGTGAGACCACTAATACTTCCCCAATACCTGGGCTAAGTGGGACCCTCCTGAAGTTCACAGGACAGCAAGAAGGCATGATCCTTCTGGTTTCCATCTGTACTCCAGAGCTGACTCTGTGTCACAGCTCTCTGTACCCCAATCACAACCTGTAGTAACTTGACTCTCGAGTGTTATATGCCTAAGACTACAGACTCACAGGCTTACAGGAAGGACAGGCTCCAGTCAGAGAGAGCAATACTAGCTAACACCAGAGATAACCCAATGGAAAGAGGCAAGTGCAAGAACCTAAGCAACAAAAACCAAGGCCACTTGGCATCATCAGAACCCAGTGCTTCCAGCACAGCAAGCCCTGAATACCCCAACACATCTGAAAAGCAAGATTCTGATTTAAGATCACATCTCATGGTGATGATAGAGGACTTTAAGAAGGACATAAATAACTCCCTTAAAAAAAATACAGGAGAACAAACGTAAGCACGTAGAAGCCGATAAAGAGGAACCACATAAAGCCCTTAAAGAAATACAGGAAAACATAACCAAACAGGTGAAGGAATTGAACAAAACTATCCAGAATCTAAAACTAGAAAGAAAAATGATAAAGAAATTCTGAAGGGAGCCAACCCTAGAGATAGAAAACCTAGGAAAGAGATCAGGAGTCATAGATGCAAGCATCACCAACAGAATACAAGAGGTAGAAGAGAGAATCTCAGGTGTAAAAGATACCATAGAAAACATTGACACAACAATCAAAGAAAATGCAAAATGCTCCTAACCCAAAACATCTAGGAAATCCAGGACACAATGAGAAGACCAAACTTAAGGATAATAGGTATAGAAGAGAGCAAAGATTCCCAACTCAAAAGGCCAGTAAACATCTTCAACAAAATTAAAGAAGAAAATTTCCCTAACCTAAAGAAAGAGATGCCCATAAACACACAACAAACCTAAAGAACAATAAATAGAGTTGACAAGAAAAATTCCTCCCATCATATAATAATCAAAACACCAAATGCACAGAACAAAAAAAAATATTGAAAGCAGTAAGGGAAAAGCTCAAGTAACATATAAAGGCAGACCTATCAGAATTACACCAGGCTTTTCAACAGAGCCTCTAAAAGCCAGAAGATCCTGGACAGATGTCATACAGACCTTAACAGAACACAAATGCCAGCCCAGGCTATTATAGCCAGCAAAACTCACAATTACCATAGATGGAGAAAACAAGGTATTCCAAGACAAAACCAAATTCTCAGGCAAATGGATGTAACTAGAAAATAACATCTGGAGTGAGGTAGCAAAAGAACACTTACGATACTCACTGATAAGTGGATATTAGGAAAAAAGCTTGGAACACCCATCATAGAACTCACAGATCATATGAAGGTGAAGAAGAAGAAATACCAAAGTGTGTATGTTTCAGTCCTACTTAGAAGGAGGAACAAAATAATCATGGAAAGTAGAGGGTGGGAGGGACTCGGGAGGAAGAGAGGAGGGGGAGGGGAAAGACAGGATCAGATGTGGGAGAGGATGGGGGAGATGTACAGAGGGTCAGGAAGTTGAACAGAGGTGTGTAGCAATGGGGGATGGGGAACTGGGGGTAGCCATCAGAAAGTCCCAGATGCCAGGAAAGCAAGAGGCTCCCAGGACCCAAAGGGAATGACATTAGCTGAAATACCCAACAAAGGGGAGGGAGGACCTGTAGAGACCATATCCAGAGGTTAGGCATGACCCCCAGTTGAGGGAGGATGTCACCCACCCATCTCAAAAATTTGAACCCACAATTGCTCCTGTCTAAAGGAAATGCAGGAACAAAGACTGGAGTAGAAACTGAAGGGAAGGCCATCCAGAGACTGCCCTACCTGCTGATCCATCTCATACAGAGCCACCAAACCTAGACACTCTTGCTGATGCCAAGAAGTGCTTGCTGACAGGAGCCTGATATAGCTGTTTTCTGAGAGGCTCTGCAAAAGACTGACCAATACAGATGCAGATGCTTCCTGACAGCCATCGGCCTGAGCACAGGAACCCTAATCAAGGAGTTAGGGGAGGACAGAAGGAACTGAAGGGGTTTGCAACCCCATAGGTAGAACATTATCAATCAACTAGACTTCCCTGCCCCAGAGCTCCCAGGGACTAAACCACCAACCAAAGAGTACACATGGAGGGACCCATGGCTCCAGCTGCTTATGTAGCAGAAGATGGCCTTGTCAAGCATCAGTGGGAGGAGAGGCCCTTGGTTCTGTGAAGGCTGGATGCCCCAGTATAGGGAAATGCAAGGGTGGTGAAGTGGGAGTGAGTGGGTGGGTGGATGTTGGAGCCCCCTCATAGAAGCAAGTAGGAGAGGGTATGAGATAGGGGGATAACATTTGAAAGGTTTATAAATAAAGTAACCAATAAAAAAATAAATGAAATCACCAAATTACAGAATATACAAAGCTGTAATTTGACATCACTTGTGACCAAATGAAGATTCCAGTACTGGGACTTGGTTACATCTAATTGAGTCACTGGCCACATGAGAATCCTAAACAACTCAGGCTGTTGCCAGGTTGTTCTCCACGAACTGACAGGAAAACCATTGCCGAAGGCAACACCTACTGAACTTACTGAAACGGAGCTGTCCAGCTGGCGCCTTTACCTCTTTGGTACAGGAATGCTACCAAAGGGGAACCATAAACACCAACACAGCCATAAAACCTTTGATCCCCAATAACGTCCTGCCTGCAAAATGCACTACAACATGGTTGGCACCAAGTTTGGCAGAGTAACCAACTAATATCTCATTTACTGAAACATTTACCCCACAGCATGGAACATATTCCTGACACTGCTTGGATGACCAAGAACCTGAGAGCATATATCCCAGATTCTAGGTAAACCAAATATTTCTGGCTTACCAAAGTATTACCAAATATATAAACAAACAAACAAACAAATAAGCAAACAAACAAAATTGCTCCTGATGGCATTCTGCTATGTATACTCATATATGGCCAGTGCCTTTCTCAGTCAGCATCAGAGAAGCTTCCTCCTCAAGCAGATGGCAGCAAATACAGAGACCCACAGCCAAACATTATGCTGAATAAGAGTCCTTGAGACACTCAACCCAAAGTGGGATGTCTCCCTCAAATCTCACTTCAGGAATCAGGAAACTTCTCATATGAGGAGGTTTAAAGAGTGTATAAGTGAGGGGGAAACCATGAAAACAAGGTTCTTTAAATCAGCACGATCTCACTTTTCAGGAAACAACCCAAAGCATTTATCTTAGTCAGCATTTCTATCCCAGCACAAAACATAATGACTTAGAAGCAAGTTGGGGAGGAAAGAGATTATTCAACCTACACTTCCACATTACTGTTCATCACTAAAGGAAATCAGGACAGGAGCTCACACGAGGTAGGAACTTGGAGGCAGGAGTGGATGCAGAAGCCATGGAGGAGTGCTGCTTACTGACTTGCTTTCTTTCTTACAGAACCCAGGACTACCAGCCCAGCGATGGCACCATCCACAATGGGCTGGGCCTCCCCACCTTGATCACCAACTGTGAAAATGCCTTACAGCTGAGTCTCATGGAGGCATTTCCTCAAGGAAGGCTCCTTTCTCTGTGGTAGCTCCAGCCTGTGTCAAGTTGACATAGAAAACCAGCCAGTATAGCATCTAGAAGACAACTGGATAAAGCGTGACTTCCTCTCTTCTCATGAGCACAGAATCTCTTTTGAACATATTAAGTTTGAAAATTTAACTGCAAACAATACTGCCAACCCAGTGGAGATACCCCTAGAGGTTCTCCAAAAGGGGGGAAAAAGGAGTAAATAAACACAGCAGAGTTTCTTAAAGATAACTTTCACTTACTTGATCGTAAATGACAAATTTAATAATAAATAAGAAAGAAAAGGGCATGGGTTTTGAAGGTCAGGTTCAAGCATTTTTCTTTAACAAGGTTATTTTGACATTACTAAATGGGGCAGCCCCAGAACTTGAGCAGCTCTGTTAGATTAATGATAGCATCTGTAGCAAGAACAAGTACTATTTGTTAAGCACCTTTCCCCCTCGATGCTTTAATTCTGCTTGGAACAGAGGAAGTTGATATGAAAGGAGAGACTAATCTAACCCTAGTCACATTATATTTTCTTTTTCCTTTTTTCCCCTGTTTTAAAAAAAAAATTCAATAAGAATGAAGATAAAGGAAAAAAGGGGCCATTTTTGGACAATACCAAAAAAGAAGAACAAAAGAAAAAAACAAAAAAATCAATATCAGTCTCGCCGAATGAAATTCAAGAGTCTCCTAAAAGCCACAGGCCCAGTGTCTTGCATACTCTGAAAAGACATAGCATCATAGTATGATATGTTATAGATAAAGCCTCCTTGAATGCATTCATGTCTCCATACCCACAAACTGTTACTTCCTCAGGATCTTACATCTTGAATGGAAACTAAGAACTTCCTTGTAAGGCAGAGGAACTGTCATCGAAGTCCATGGTTTTTATGCATGAAGTTACCAAACACTTAATAAAGTTATTCTATTTATTTATTTACTTATTTATTTATTTTTGCATCCTATAGATAATCCTATTCAAACCTGAGCATCTTTTAAAAGTTAAGTCTGGAAGCAGCGGGAGAAGGAGCAGGAAGCACCAGAAGATACAGAGATAATGGACAAATTTTGGGAAGGTGAATGAATTAAAACAGCGCAGACCTTGGAGCAGAACTTGGAGATAATGGTGTGCTTTGATATTGGATACACAGAAGGATAGAGTAAGGCTTGAGACAAGAACAAAAATCTTCATGGGAAGAAATCAGACACTTGGGATCGCTCCAGAAATCTGCTGCTCATTTTGTGGGAGACTAAATCTACTAGCATATGGGTTTACGCATACTAAGTACAGAAGGCACAGGAGGGAAAGACACCATTCTGCAGAGCTGCTGACTGGTGAACACTCTCACCTTCCCCAGTTTTGCTCCATTGTAAAATTACCTTAGGCCAAGTCTGCGGGCAGGAGCTTGTCGTTCGTTTCCCTGAAAATTTCTGAGTATCCAAAAGAGGTACATACATCCTGGTCTTTGGTGTTCCCTCCATGAAAGTTCTGAGTATTTGCATTTGTCTGAATCTGGACAGTAGTTCTAGGATGATCCATGAACACAAAGTCCAGGTTCAACCCAGCAGGTCCATGCCTCCTCCGTGCTGATCTCCACCTTGTGCCTCACTATTAAGAGAAGCTAATTCTCCATACAATAACCCAAAAAAAGCTTTAAGATAATAGTTTTTACAGATCAAAAGAGTCTGCTAAGTTCCCAGAATAATGAATGATAAATGACCCAAATCACATCAAAATGTAGTTTCAAAAAGAAAGGAAAAAAAAAAACATCCAAAGGCTTCCAGAAAGGAAAGAAATCAGATAACATAAAAAAGCATCAAGAAACACAGTGACCTTGGACTTCCCAGCAACATCACTCACATCTAGATGACAGAGCAATTCCTTCCAAGTTTTGAGGGTGATGGCTTTCAGACAATAACTGTAAATGCCACCAAATTGTTAGGCAAACTTGAAAGAAGGATAATATGTTTTCATATACACAAGGTTTTAAAAGCATCTCCCTTAAGGTTTTGTTTAAAATTCTTCCTTTCCGTTTCTCCAAGATACCACTGTTGTTTCCATAGCATGGAAACAAAGAAAGAAAAAAAGAAAGAAATGCAAAACCGGAGAGGCAAAGATTGTGTCAATCACATCTGAGCAGGACCCATTCGAAGAGTTCCAGAACAATGAAGAAACTACTTTACAACCTGAAAGGCTTTGCTGCTTATGAAGAGAATGTGATGCCATTGGAAATATGAACATGGTATGGGATCTGAATATGAAATACTAATTACAATGAGCCAGAATGTAGAGACCAACTAAATTAATGTGGATGCAGAACTTTGATGGTGAAGTATATGATAAGAAGTGGGAGAGAAAGAACTTCCTGGAGAATATTTCTGTCTCAGGGGGATGGGCCTGATGAACAACCTTGTTTGTGATCGCCCTCATAGTACAACCTGATTAAACTCTGAATATATTTTATTGATATCAATGTTGCCCTATTTTTAAGATAGATTAATGATGTCATAAAGTAGGGCAGATGATTATCTGTATTAACACTCTATGAAGTTTCATCATTAGGTCTCTGGGATCTTGGGTGCAACCTCTACATTTCAATCAACAGGATCTCTTTTGTACTCTTCAAGATATGAGGCCATACTACCACTTGAAAAACAGTTTCAAGAAATAAAGAATATGATTGTTTCTCATAACACTCGGCATAACACCCAATTTAAAACAGGTATTTGCCATCTGGAAAGATGGGTTGGTGGTTAAAAACATTCACTGCTCTTGCAAAGGGCTAAGGCTCAGGTCTCAACACCAATGTCAGCTCACAACCATCCACAACTCCAGTTCCAGGGCATCTAACACTTTCTTCTGGCCCTCATGGGCACCAGGAATTAATGTGTTACAGACATACTTTCAGGGAAATCATTCATGTACAGAAAATAAAATGAATAAAATGAGATATCTAAATTAGGAATAGCAAATAAACTAAATTCAGAACTATAATGCTAAACATTGATGGTCCTGTAGCAAGAATTGTTACAGCTTTAGAGAATATCATATAAAACTTCATTGGATGAAGGAGCCTATAGGGAAAAGAGATGTGGAGGAGATAGAAAAGAAGAGATAGATTATTGAGTCCATTTAACATCTATTCTAGGGGCTAAAAAGATGTCTCAGCAGTTAAAAGTACTTGTTGCTCTTGTAGAAGGCCTGATTTTAGATCCTATCATTCATGTAAGGTGTACTCATAACCACATACAACTCCGGCTCCAGAGGGATAAGATACCTCTGGGCTCCCTGGTTACTTGCCACATATCCATACACCCATACACAGACACATACATGTATCCATAATTTTAAAAGCAAAATTAAATGTTTAAAATCAAATCCATTGTTTAGAATAACCTGATCATTCACCCAGCCTTTGCCTTACCAACAAAGTTCTTCACAATTTTCTGGGGTTTTCTTCTTGGTCATTCCTCTAAGAAGCCAGAAATCCCATTGACTAATATTTCCTAGGGCACTAAGATATCTATCAAGTTTCAACTAGATATAGAATACAGCCCCTTCTGATTATTCCTAACTCTACCTTTCAGAGTTAGTTTTATTGTCAACTTGATTAAAGTGAAAAATCAACTGGGAGAAAGAAAGCTCAGTTGGAGAATTGCTTCAGTCATTGCCTGTGGGTTTGTTTTTTTTCTGTGAAGAAGCATCTTGAGTTGATTGAGGTAAGAGGGTCCACTGCAGAGTAGGCTGTGCCATTCCTAGACAGGGAGATCTCCACTGTATGAGAAAGAGAGGTGAAGAAGACAGAGGAGGAGCCAGTTTTCCCCCATGGTTTTTGCTTCAGTGCCTGCTTGTGTTTCTACTGACTTCCCTCAATGATGGACAGTGACCTGAAAGTATAAGATGAAATAAATCTTCTCCTCTTGTAACTGCTTCAAGTCATGGAGTTCTTATTACAGCAACAGAACAGATAGAATAGAATCCTACCCCCCCAAAGAAGACAACTGAAACAGTGCTGTCCTGGTCATCCTGGAAATAGAGCCGGCCAGATTGCCTCAGTGGATGGAAACCTGTCAGTGGATAGACTGTTCATCAAGAACAGAATTGTAGAGATGGAGATGCTCTCAGGAAGTTTCTATCTGTGAATCAGAGACGTTTGCTTCATGACTGTGGGATACAAGCAGCTGGATTAATACTGACATTGTCAAAAAGGGATCAGAGGCCATTGAGGAGTCTCCCTTAATTCAGGATGTGAGAAAGGGAAGGAAACAAGAAGGTATAAAAGGGAGAAAGGGAGGAGAAAGGAAAAGGAAGAATTCTTAGAAACACATTTAACTGTTTTGGGGGGAATTAAAGAAGTATTGTTTTCTAGAATGATGAATAAATGGAGAAATACTACAATATCTTTCTTATTTTAAATTCTTCTTCCACACACTACATCTAAACCACAGTTTGCCCTCTCTCCTCTCCTCCTATTTTCCCTATACCTCCCCTCTCCCACAGATCCACTCCTCCTCTGTTTCCTTCAGAAAGGAGCAGGCTTCTCAGGGATATCAACCAAACAGAGAAAAACAAGTTGCAATAAAACTAGATACATCCCCATCATATCAAGACTGGACAAGGCAACCCAGTAGGAGAAGAAGGATCCCAAGCACGGGGAAGAGTCAGAGACAACCCCCTTCCCACTGCTTGAGGAGTTCCACAAGAACACCAAGCTATACAACCATGAAATCTATTTGTGGGACCTAGTTTACATCCCCATACAGGCTTTCTGATTCTTGTTTCAGTCTCTCTTTTGCTATATCTATCAAACCAAGAAACAAATATTATTTATTAAAGTAGTAAGTAAAAGAATAGTACAAAAATTTATTCTATGTATAAGGAATATGTGTATATATGTATGTATGTATGAAATATATATTCATATATATGTTTGTAATATATATTGTAATATATATTACGAACACATAAGTCAGAAGCATGGGCACTAAGAAGATGTGAATTAGCCTTTCATAGTTAATGTCAAATTAGTTTTTGCCATCATGTTATTAGGATAAGTATTCCATTCATGGACAAAATGAAGGAATACCTTCCTGCACATGACCTTAGGTCAATCCTCGTTCTATAAGTTGATTAGATAGCTGCAAATGATTAGCAGTGAATTCACCATAGATGAAATGTATTTCAATATGTAATAATATGCATGAACATTAGGAGACTGATATATTCTTTGCAATAAGAACCATTAATCACTTAATGTTTATTTAAACCACAAAAAACTATCTAGAACAAATATAGATTAATTAAAACAAAAAATTCTATCTAAAACTGCAATATACATTCATGCATACCAGACAAAGTAATCAGACTAATTCATGACTTCCATTCTTTGCCCAGAGTCACAAAATATGGATCCTTTAGGAGATACTGTCACCCGTGGGATCTGGGTAAACCATGTCAGCTGGGACATAGTTCACTCTTAGTCCATCAGCACAACCCTCCTTGTTCTGGGGCTTACCTGAAGAAGTTAATGTCCACAGCTGTCAGTCCTGCCGATGTATAGCATAAGATACTATGCAATAATGAACTTAATTGACACTGTGGGCACGCACCATGTGCTTGAAGGAATCATCTGAACTCTAATGAGATTTAAGAGTGTAGTTACAGATGATGGCTGAGGGCAATGATGCAGGCCTACAGTCCTAGAAACCAAGTATTCTGGTGAGTCTCATGAGGAAGGAGGACTATATGGCATCTACTATTAGCCAGTTCCTTTGTAATTTAGGGAAATGACCTGTTTCGTGCATTTTGGGAGGCAGTGGAGAGGCAGAAGGTACTCTCTTATGTGTGGAGTAGATGAAGCCCTAAATGAGAGGATAAACAGAGAACAAAATGGTCAATGTGGGTGTTACCATCTTGGGAATATTTATAGTGAAAATCTGAAAAGCCAGTTGCCACTTAGGAAGCGATCCAACTGTACAGAAAAAAAAAGAAAAAACACTGTAGATAGGCTTCACAGAGCATGCAAGCAGATTTTGCCTTCTGGATCAGCCTGTCTTCCTAAGGTAAACTGTGAAAATAATTTGCATTTATCCTCTTTGTCACATAAAGTCAGGCAAATTCAGAGAGGGGGAAAATAAAAGACCCTTTGTAAATGAGTTTAATTCTCATTCCAAGACAGGCATGCATTGTAAAAATGTGTTTGATGTGGGATGGGCCACTGGGCATCTTCTCTACCCTAAATTATCTTAGTGCCACTACCTCTACCTCCTGTTTGTTTGCTGACAGGGTAAACCTGTAAAGGAAAGATCTGTGGAAAGGAAGCCACTGCTCTTCTCTCTCAGCTTTACCGGGTCTGGGGGTCCAGATGGAAAATGAAATATATTTTGCACCAGTAAAAATCACCCCAAATAACGTGAAGTTTCACAGACAACACATATCCACGGTAAGAAAGCGGTGCATTCCTACAACCACACTCTGCCCATGGCTAAGCTTCCCGGAGAGTAGAAAACTCAGGGGTGGAACTGCTGTTACAGACAGTACTCATTAGAACACATAGCATGCCTTCCCCGCACTGTTTCCTCCACTCCAAGCTGGCAGTGCCTTCCTTCCCCTGAGCAGATCCATCTCAGGAGCTCCTTGGAACTGTCAATACCGTCATTATCAATTATGTAATTCGGGGGAGGGAGCAAAGATTAATAATTCACAGCCGAGACATCCCAGTGATTTATAATCTTGCATGTAACTGTCTACTGCTAACATTGGGAACCTGTCATTAGAAGGCATTACACTTGAGAAAATTAGAGTTCTGTATTGATCACCAAGCACGGATAGTTTATTGTGGAGTGATGCTTTAATTTACATTCCAACCAACTCTCTCTGAATAGCACTTGCATGGGAAAGAGTGTATCCCGAAGCCATCTGGTCCTACAACATGACAGTGGCTACAGGTAAGCATTCTATCTCAATGAGTACATCCCAGTATAATAAACAGGCAGACCATAAATGTGACCCTGTCCATGTGGGACAGTATCCATTTAAGGCAGAAGAGGTGTTGACTTATCTTGTGCATGCAGAGCCTGAGCTGGTCAATGGTTAGCTGAATGTCCTAAAGTGAATATTACCTTCCTCCCATCCAAACCTCGGACAGGTGAACTGCTTCTCTGCTCTTTCCCTGACAATTTGCCTGCCTTAATAAAATCACAATACGCTGCTGAATTACCTGGGCTTCACTCTGTGATCCCTAAGAGAACTGGACGTGAAGGTGTATTAAGTCTGATAATCAGATCTTTAGTACTGACCTTTACGCAAAGCACCCGAGAGTCGTGAGCTGAACTTCAGAGACAGTAAAAGGGCTTTTGCAAGCATCGCCTTATATAGCCAGTTAGGCAGTGATCTCACAGAATATAGCTAACAATGGGTTAACCACGGTTTTCCATCATAACTGTGTCTTCTAATCCTCCGAGGAGAATTTCAATCCCAAATCCCCCTTTAATTGGTCAGGGATGGGCATCAAGGCACTGGAAATATTTTAAGGATTCCTAAATGATTCCAATGTGCAGCCAATTTTAAGGACCACTGACTGTCAAGTGTTCGAGCAGATGAGTAAAGGCAGGAAAGAAAGGATGAAACATGACTGACTTAGCTAAGACTAGGCATCGATCCAAGAATGGAGTATAAGGGAAATTCAAGCATCAAATAAGAAATTAGTATATAGCAGGGAAATAGGGGCACAGACGTTCCAGCTGATTTCAGCCTTGGCTGTGTAGCAGAGAAATACCATAGGGAATGTGGTGGTAAGCCATAAAATGTCTTCTCTACTTTTGCTCGGCTGAAAACCCAGCAGCTGAAGTATATGGTGGATAATGGCTGAATTGAGTGGAAATCAGACGTGCCCTTCTCAGCTGTGAAATGTCAGGAGGGGTGTAGGATAAAAGCAGGATCAGTAAACTGGTTTGGGCAGCTGTGAGGGTAGGATTGGAGATTCAGTTCTCAAAAAAATAAAAAAAATTATAAAATAAAATAAAAATAAATGTCTCTGAGAAGGTGATGGACCATGCCTGTTGTATAATGTATGCTTCTTAAGAGCTGCCCATAAAATATTCGCCCCTGTCCCAGTTACCTTTTATCTGAGCATTCAGACCAATATGTAAACAATGAGTAGAGGGTGACATTAAGAGTGCTTGTAGCCAGATACACAGCAAAGTGATAAAAGGAGATTAAAAGAGTGTTTTTAAAAGCTTAAAACCTCAAAGATAAGCATCTGACAAGAAGGATTCAAGGCGAAGAACAATAGATTAGAGAGGTGGCTTTGATAAATTTCCATGCTGAGGAAACAGAAGAATAAAGAACTAAGCCATCCACAAAGAGCCGAAGACCTCTCTGCTTATGCATTCTTAATAACTAAAAGGAGAGCGAATAACTAATCTTGAAAAAGATACAATGATAACACCTTTGATGTCTCTATTTAGTCAAAGGGGAATAAAAGAATATGTATCCTCCACATAAAAATGTGTGTCGGGCTGAAATAAAATTACAGTGCTCAAGACACTGTCACTCGTAGGTCTAAATGGAGTGTGGTCTAAATGTTGGTAAGTAGAGTGGACAAAAACGGACACTGTTAAGCAGTGCATGTGTTTTTGGTTAGATCCTACAGATCTGTTTGAAATATTTGAGCTGGCTGGGGTAGATTGTCCATTGTCTGAAGGAATCTAGCAGATTCAAAGTCACAAGCTGAGTTTTTCACCTTCGAATCTTTCACACGAACAAAGTCCCAGCTCTTGCCAGACCATAAAAAGTCCACAGGAAACGAAATGATCTCTACTTCCTCCCTCTGTGGTACCAATAATACTTTCTGGTTGTTTCCTTTTGTTTTTTTCTTTTAATGCAGGGCCTGTGGAGCCTCATTATCTGGGAAGAAGTGTAATGGAAGGAGAGGGAAGATGCGGCAACATGCTCCCATCAAATAAAGTACTGGCCATCATTTCTTGTGATTAGATTATAGAAATCTCAGGGCACCTTGACCCAATCTATAGAAAAACACAGTCCTACTTACCTGGGGGAAAGTGACTGAGGTTACAGTTCCTGGATTCCAGTTTTAGAACCTTAAACTTGATTAATAGATAATACTCCTTGGTATTAAGCTGCATCATACGATGAGATATGGGGTCAACGGGGACTTTTGTACTGCAGCAAGCCAATTCTGGTGACAGCATGAGTCTGGAAAACAATGAGTGAATTGCTATGGCTTCCCTGTTGATCCTTTTCTTGGAAGCAGATGTTTGCATTTTTAGGATCCCTTTCCATTTTGGGTTACTTTTCTCTTGTCTTCATTGCCCAATAATAGTTTGAGTGGGTACAAATCTCTCAGTTATAATGGCTACCCTTGCTGGATTCTCTTATCATTTTGAAGAGTTCCCTTTAATATCTTAGATACAATTCTTAGTATCCACTCCCAAGCCTTAGAAATCCCATACCCAACAACATAGTGCTAACTGCAGTTTATTAGATAGATTAGGACTCAGATAAAGATTCCTTTATGTCCACCACATTCTTTGATTTAGTTATGCTCATGATGCACCTTGACAAAATATAAATATGTGTTTCCACTTTACAAAGGGTAAGTTAGAGGCCCATGAAATTCAATTGTATGACCCAGGCTGCATACTCATTGAACAATAGAGACTAGCTTGCAGATTTCGTTGAGTACTTTTTCATCCAGGGATTCCTATGTTGTGCCAAAAAGTACTGTGTTAGACCTAAGAAACCCTGTGGTAAGAAAATAAGAGAAGTACCCTCATGAGCTGTGTCTACAGTAAGAGTACGAGGCAAGGACTAATCAGACATTCACAAGTTGTGATGTCATTAAATAAAGAGGGACCTAGGAATCCTTCAGAGATGGTAGTAAGCAAAACCTTTCCTACAGAGGTGACACAGACCCTGAGCTAGCTGCAAAACGAGTGACAAAGGCAGAGACAAAACTGGAAGTCAGGGAGCATACGCCGACACCTGTATGTCAAGCCACCATCACACAGCGTCTACATTTGGACCTCCTTTAAGACAAGATCACCATCCTTCTTTCAACTCATTCTCAGCAGTGCTCTTCCCTGTCCCTGTGTCAGCCATTTAAAGCGTGTCTATTATCTATGCACATAGACCTGTCTCCAGTCCATGGGGAAGAACTGGCAGTGCCTCTTTCTGCTCCCACATCTAAGCCCTGGGACCTTGGCTTCCTCTTGTCTTTCATCATTTTAGTCTCCTGCCTCATGTTTTCTCTTGTTTCTTGTCTTGTGCTGAACAATACACACGAGATCCTCATGCTTCAGAACAATCCCTTCTAAATAGGCATCTCGCATCTAGCTACAATTGTTGTCAATAATAATTTGTATTTTTTACCCTATTTACACATGTCTAGTATACATGCTATTGGGTGTCATGAATTGCACAGAAGTCTATAATGTACTTTGCTTCTATCCCTGCTGATATGTCCCACCCTCTCCTCGACCTCCCCAGTTACTCTGAGTTCCGTTCATTTCTCCAGATATCTTCTTTTCTAATTTCATGTCATCTCTACACATAGGATATTGTGTATCTCTGTAAAATCTGGAGTCCAAAAATTAGGGGTTACATGGTATTTGTCTGAGACTGGTTTACTTTAAATGACATGATATCCTCTCATATCCATTTTCCTGCAAATGACATCACTTCATTAATTATGACTGAATAAAATTCCATTGCATACACATTATATTCTCTTTATCAGAAAGGGATGCCTCTGTTGCTGGACAGCTCACCTAGTTGCACAAACTAACCAGGGTGAATAGTGCAACAGTGAACTTTGATGGACAAGTATCTCTCTGTATCTTGATTTGAAGCTGTTTAAGCAAAACCTCAGGAATATTACCTCTAGGTCATATGATAACTACATTTAATTTTTCTGAGAATCTCTATACTACTGACTTCCAAGTGACTAGAATAGTCTACGCTCAACTTGCTGTGTCTAAGGACTCCTTTTGTTTACCCTCTACACAACATTTATCTTTTCTCTTATACTGCCATTGATAATCAGTAGTGTCTCCATATAATGATTTCTCATTGTCATCATGAACCCTCTGAACTCACACAGTGTCATTCACTCCATGAAACCAAATAGGTAGTACAGAGGTGAAAACAGGGACTGTGGACAGAAACAGAGTTAAGACCCAAATATAAATCTTTAGACTATTAACAATGAAAAAAAATACCTTTTAAGCTTGATTTTGTATGCTTAAAAACATGAATAATGATAATTTTACCCACCTGGCAAGTTATAAGCATACTCTCTTTAAGTGAATTTCCCTAAGAATAGGAAATTGCTGCCTACAGACTCAAACCATAAGCTCTTCCCTGGTTTCTAGCCTGTAAACTGTCTTGCAGATTTCAGATGGTAGCTCTATAATAAAGATGAGTTAATTCCATAAATCAACATATATCTCTCTCATGATAGATAGATTCACAGATAGATAGATAGATAGATAGATAACAATAAATAAATAGATACATAAATACATACACAGATAGTAGGACATATATATTCTAGTCTAATATTATATTATGTCATATATAGAGAGAGGGGATCATCTCTATTTCTCTCTATATTTATATCTTTTCTTTACTTCACTTTTTGGTTCTGTTTCTCTAGGAAAATACGGCCAGCTCTTTCTGCAAACTCTGATTATCTCCAAGATCTGATCCACTTTCCCCTCTCATGAGAAACATCAGCCCTGCTATGACATTTCTTCTACCTACCTGCATCATTTATTTTTTTCATAACGTCTTGTAGGCTATTGGTTATCATTCCACTTACATAAGTGCTGCCTGAAATTGTGTGAAGTCGCAAGTACTAAAAACCCTTAAGGGTTTGAAAACAAAAGCGTCTGTCATAATTTGTATCTACTTCTAAATGGCCTTCTGTTGCACGAGCCTTTCCATTTCCTATGCAACGCATGCGCAAACTATTGTTAGCCTCCTCACACACCCTATTTGTTGACAAGGATGTATAAACCACATATTTTAGGGTCCTGGGTTAAGAAAGCTAAATCAATTCCTATCTTGAGATCCAAGTGGTAGAAAACAAAACATTAAAATCTAATAAATCACAAGTCTGTGTCTTTTTCCCTCTTATATGTCTACTTGACTATTATGTCAACAATTGATTGATTTATAATCTGTTATTGCTCTCAAGTGATAAGTTGGGAATTGGAAGAGCTTTCCATGTCACTATCAATTTAAGTTGTCAAAAAATGAGGCAAAAACCTGATTTGGAGAGAAATCTCAGTGGGATTAATTAACTTAGCAATGGCATCATACCATGCTCTGGGAAAGGCTAGATGATGGACCGAAGCTACTGTTCACTCCCTATGTGCCACTGGCTGAAAAAGCTAATTAATCTAGTATATTCAAGAACTACTTTAGGATATAGAAGGAAGACAAAATATTGTGTTAGCAGTGTTGTTGTGATTGTTGTGTTAGCTTGCAACAGAAACCACAGATCTCCTTTTGTTTCATTTTACAATAGGTAAGGACCAGGTTAGTCCCATAAGGACCTGGTTAGCATTCAAGTGAAGCTGGAGGTTTTAAGATAATCCTTAGTGTTTCTACTTATGTTTTCCAAGCTTCCTAAAGAGAAATTTAACACATACTAATGATTTGTACATCTACCTTCAAGTTTATGGAATTAGTGTATTATACTTGCTTACCCTGCCTTCTTTCTCTAACCAGACTCTATGGCAGTTAACTGGGATGAACTAAGAACTTATAAAGTTCTCTTTTCTCCCTAGATTCCATGCCCTGATGTTCTGAATATCATCACTGGTAATTAATATTCAGAAGGAACTAGAAAAACATTTTTCATACAAAGAGGTAAATAATGTTATTTTATTAGTTACTTTTATGTGTCTGTGATCAAAATACCTGTGAGGATATTTAAAAATATGCATGGGTTGGAGGGATTCATTTGCTTATATTTTCACACAGTCTAGTCAATGGTCACTAGGCCCCATACATTTGAGGTACGTTATATTTGTAGGAGTATGTTGAGTAGGGGGACCTTCAGATAAAGGTACAGAAGGCAGAAAAAGCAAAAGGAACCAATAACAAAGGGATCCAACCATGACCTACTTCCTCTGTTAAGCCACACCTCCTAATGATTCTATCACTGCCTAAGATCATAGCACCACTGAAGACTAAGCGTTCCATACATGAGTCCATGGAGATGATTTCAACTCAAACCATAACAGTGATGTCACTGTTATGAGTAAAAAGACGAAAACAAGTTTGGAACCTCTGCAGGTTGTCTCCTCTTTCTTGTTTGGCAATTTATGTTTGTTTTTGTTGGTCAAATATCATTTAATAAATGTTAAAATATTTCTCTAACTTCCATATCTATTTCCCTCTTTTAATTTCTTTCTAATATGCTAATTTTAAAAGAAAAGAGGAAAACAATATCTTGACACTTAAAAAAAAAATCCAATGACGTAGGGGACATCTGTGTCTGGAGTGTGTGTGCTCAAAGGCAGTGTACTCTTACAGGCACTGGAAAAGTACCTGGACACTGGTAAAGAGCGCAGTCCACATAATTCTTTACAAACTATGCACATTGTAAAAAGAAACCCAAACCACTTTACCAGCCTACTCTGAGGAATAAAGAGAATAAACTCTGTGATCAGTCTTCACATCCTCAAGATCTGAGACAGAAGAAAGCATATTCTGATCACAGAAATGGGGTTTTCTGAAACAGAATGCATAGTGAGGAGAGAAGAGTCCCACCATTGTTGAGGAGAAATGAACATGTTTAGTTAACTTGAAAAGGTTATCAGGTATTGCATTAAAACTATGATTAAATTATTCATTTGGTGTAATGCACCTACCATTTCAATAATTAGCCATTCTTGCAACGGGAGAGAAAGCCTGGGTTGCCAGTTTCTGCTCTTTGAGATATAAGGGAAGTATAAAGATGCACAGTGACTCGCTCTTGCAAGCAGTCAACAGAAGCGTCCAGGAGATTGTGTTCAGTCACCTTTTCTGTCTGAGTCTTTCATTCCCTTCTCTTTGTTTAGCCACCTCACTCCCTTCTTTCTCCTTTCCTACAGCATGTATGAGTTTAAAATATTCGATGCATCAATAGATAGTGTAATAATATACAACTGTAGTAATAAAATATTTGTGGCTTTCCCTAATAGTTATTTATATATTAAAAAACATCAGATTCATGAATATACAGACACATAGTTTTTGCCACTAAGTAACGCTATTTGAACAACTAGAAAATGTTCCTTGAGACAGTAAGAAACTATTTCTAGTAATATAAGAAGTCTCTTAGGTATTTCTGTAGCTCACCCAGCCTCCATATAGAGCTCTTCTCACTAAATATGATTCAACAGTTCAATCATTAATTCTGTTTAGGCTTAATGTGTCATAAAGCTATGGAAAGCAGGGCCATTTTCCTCTCTGCTGGGGCACAAAAAGCATATTAACTATTCCATCCAGTACTGTAGATGATTTATTAATTCAATTTTGCAAAGTGAGACTGTCAGGTCATATAAGTACATATTATAAACAAACTCTGCAAGATCCCTGCCCCTCTTTTTCTTCATTCTCTCAAACTAGCTGACTGGCAATGCACCTCGCTGGTGAGATCAATCTTCTTCCCTTCCACCCTCACCCCCTTTGGGCCCTCCAAACACATTAACTCGAATGACCAGAGGATGCTCAATATTTTCTCATACTTGAAACTAGGTTGTCTCTGCTCATAAATTTGAAGCATCTGTAAAGAAAAGAAAGACTATTTCTATACATGGACCTAAAAGCCATTGAGCCAACTATGACACAATCCACAGATATAATTGAAAGACTCCTGGGTTCCAGAATGTTTCCAAATCTACACGTGAGCATGAGCACATCCCATGATCTGTAGATCCAGAAAGGCAGGATGAGCGATCCCCAACTTCTTCAAGCTCTGCTATGAATCTATGTCATAGCATGAGGGACAAAGAGGGACAAAGGATGAAATATCAGTAAATGAAGATTTTCTCCATGCGAATAAGTTAGCAACTTAAGAATATTACCCCATTGCAGACTGGTACAACCATTCTGGAAATCAGTCTGGAGGTTCCTCAGAAAATTGGACATTGAAATGCCTGAGGATCCAGCTAGACCTCTCTTGGGCATATACCCAAAAGATGCCCCAACATATAAAAAAGACACGTGCTCCACTATGTTCATCGCAGCCTTATTTATAATAGCCAGAAGCTGGAAAGAACCCAGATGCCCTTCAACAGAGGAATGGATACAGAAAATGTGGTACATCTACACAATGGAATATTACTCAGCTATCAAAAACAATGACTTTATGAAATTTGTAGGCAAATGGTTGGAACTGGAAAATATCATCCTGAGTGAGCTAACCCAATCACAGAAAGACATACATAGTATGCACTCATTGATAAGTGGCTATTAGCCCAAATGCTTGAATTACCCTAGATGCCTAGAACAAATGAAACTCAAGACGGATGATCAAAATGTGAAGGCTTCACTCCTTCTTTAAAAGGGGAACAAGAATACCCTTGGCAGGGAAGAGAGAGGCAAAGATTAAAACAGAGACTGAAGGAACACCCATTCAGAGCCTGCCCCACATGTGGCCCATACACATAGAGCCACCCAATTAGACAAGATGGATGAAGCAAAGAAGTGCAGGCCGACAGGAGCTGGATGTAGATCGCTCCTGAGAGACACAGCCAGAATACAGCAAATACAGAGGCGAATGCCAGCAGCAAACCACTGAACTGAGAACAGGACCCTCGTTGAAGGAATCAGAGAAAGAACTGGAAGAGCTTGAAGGGGCTAGAGACCCCATATGTACAACAATGCCAAGCAACCAGAGCTTCCAGGGACTAAGCCACTACCTAAAAGACTATACATGGACTGACCCTGGACTCTGACCTCATAGGTAGCAATGAATATCCTAGTAAGAGCACCAGTGGAAGGGGAAGCCCTGGGTCCTGCTAAGACTGAACCCCCAGTGAACTAGACTGTTGGGAAGAGGGAAGCAAGGGGGGGAGGGTTGGGAAGGGAACACCCATAAGGAAGGGGAAGGGGGAGGGGGATGTTTGCCCGGAAACCGGGAAAGGGAATAACACTCGAAATGTATATAAGAAATACTCAAGTCAATAAAAAAAAAAAAAAAAGAATATTACCCCAACAGCCCATCTTTTCTGAATAACACTTCATAATGCAGGTTTATATTATGTAACCTTAGACGTTTGGTATTCTCACAATGTTTACGTGAGTGTGTGTGTGTGAGTGTTTTGAATTTTTATTAGGTCTTTTTATGCTACCTTCATTCTTTCCTGTAATTCTTGTTTTATAAATGGGGAGGTTAGTTTCATTCCTACCAGGACTCTAAGAATTAAAATATAGAGATTATTTTGATCATGTGATGTGATTCATTTCCTAAGATAATCCGAGTATGACAAATATGAATAAAATCAGGAATAATTTCCAAGATCAGATACTTATTTGTAATTTTGCATCATGCTAAAAGTACATTCACCTGTTTCCTAATCATATTGTCCTCAAAGGAAAGTATTTACTCCATGCACCTAACTAAAAGTTTAAATAGATAGATAAATAAATAAATAAATAAATAAATAAATAAATAAGGGCTATGTTAAATCAGCAATGGAGCTCTGTGACTGAGAGAGACCTAGTTCTAGAAGAGTACAGAAGTTCGTAAATAGTTCACTATAGGAAAGAAATCATTTAGTTCTAGCAAAAGCTGGAACGCAAGACCTATTTTTGTTAAAAAAAATTATGTTCCATAATATCTGTTCTCTATAACACATTTCAGAAAGGGCATTTAACTAAAGAGAGAGAGAGAGAGAGGTCATTTCTAAATATTGCAAATATAAGAAGAGTGGTGTCAATACTATCAGTACCTCAGTTATGATATAAGCAATGCATTAGAGTTCAATCTCCCACATATACATCCAAAATTTCTGCCCTTGTTTTGTTCTTCTGCTAAGTAAAGGATACAGTTACGTCACTGTATTCATATCCATTATCAGCTGAAAAGAATTTTTCTCAAAATTTGCACTTAAAAATACTAATTCCCAGATTTAGGAATGTGGCTTCATCTTTGACCACCCTTCTACTTGGGCACTCTTTGTAGGCAGCATCCTCAAATTTATTCACCCGGAGAAGTCCTATGTATATTGAAATGGCCACCTTATTCGTGTTTGAAATATTTGGTGCTTAACATGTAGTAAGTTTTAAGTGGTCTACCTACGATGAGTTTCCAATCAGAAGAGTGGTAAGAGATTGCCACCAGAGGAGCAAAGAAGAAAAGAATGTTTTCCACACCCAGTAGTGCAGTGGACCCTGGGTATAGGAGGATAGGCATGACCCCCACCTGACTCCTGCCTGGAAAGAAACTCAGCAACACCTTCATCTTGAACTTCTACCTTTCCGAACGGTGAGGTCATAAATTGCTGTAGCTGAAACCAGTCAGTGTGAGCTATTCTGTTATGGCAGTCCTAGGAAACTAACAGAATGCTTTCGTGTATTGCTTCCCTGTTTGCTTTTTAATCCGAACATGACAATGCTCTGGATGTTTCCAACAAAGCACAGCTGAGGTAGAGAGCAGATTTCACTAATTGGCAGGATGTCAGTTGAAATGGAGCGACACTCACTGTCGTCCACATCTTCTGTTCTTGCCCCTGTTGCTTTAGACTCTGCTGATTAATTTGTGATGGAAGCACAGTGCCTGTGGACTTTAACAAAGGAACTGGAATTAGCTGCCAATTAGACAGTAACTGGATGCCCTTCACTATACGTTCATTGGCCCTCATTCCCCTCCTCCCAGTGCCTATCCCTTTTTGCAGTTTACCCTTCTTTCTGCATCAATAAGATTTTGGCAACCTGCTCCAGAAGAAATCAGCTTCGACATCTCCCAGACAGCTGGTCAGTTTTTCACTTGTTGCCCTTCTTCCCAAGACTTCCTGTTTGGAATGCAAAGGAGGGTTGAGAGTTCTTCCAACTCTGAGTGTTTTGAGAGGATGAGAGGGCGCTTCTGAATCTCTGCAATCCCCCCTCCCTTCTCTTCCTTACCCGGCAGTGTAAGCAAAACCTAGGTCACCATACTCTGCTTGGGCAAGTCTTCATGAAAACCATCTTGGACACTTCTCTGTTCACCAGACAAAACACAGATAATGAAATGCGTGTTTCTATCATTACTCTCTAGCTCTGTGACAGTTGCAAAGAATAGTGAATTAATATCTCCAAAGATTCCACTCTTAACAATGAAAAACTAGATAAGAATTGATTTGAATCTCCTGCAGTTGTGCTTAAATTATTGTTTTTCAGTTGGGTTTTCAGTCGCAGGATAAGAGATGCCTGGGTAAACGAGAGAAGAGTTTACTCCAGCCTCTCTGCTTCTGAGATGTTTGCCCATTGATACATCGTGGTGAACAGATTTTGATGTTTATTTTTTTTTCAGGGCCTCCTTCATGATCTGTCAACTGTCCCCCAAAGAAAGAAATATTGCACGATGGAATAATACATTTGATTCCAGTCTCAACCAAGCGGGTCAGCAAAATTGAGCTATAAATTTCCCTAGAACTGCTTCTCAGGAGAGTCTCAGTATTTCTCAATGGGTCAGAAATCAGTACCAATGGCCCATCTCTCGCCGTGTTTTGGCATCTAGGCTCCTTGAAAGAGAAAGAGACACCGATTTACATGGAACTGGAACTCTCCTTTTCCATCAGGCGCTGCGAGCACTGGATTACACTACACCTCTGGACTTCTTTTCAATGAAAGCCCGTGGCTCTCCAGCAAGCTGGGAGAGGGAAGCTGCAGCTCCCAAAGCCCCCATTACAGCACTGAGCACTAGAGAGGATGCTGCCGGGTTGGGGATTTAGCTCCGTGGTAGAGCGCTTGCCTAGCAAGCGCAAGGCCCTGGGTTCGGTTCCCAGCTCCGAAAAAAAGAAAAAAAAAAATAGCGTGTGCGCTATCTGCATGGATCCCTACATACCTGAAGAGAGCATCAGATTCCTTTACAGATTGGCCTTAGCAACCATGTATGGTTGCTAGGAATTGAACTCAGGACCTCTGGAAGAGCATCCAGTCTTAACCATTGAGCCATCTCACCAGCCTACTACTTACATTTCTTAAATAAGAGAAAAGGAAAAAAAGTGACCAGGATAAAGTCACCCAGGTAATACTCGCTCCCATAGTGATGGACTAGGTAGGAAGATAAAATATATCTTTGGAGCCCAACCCCACTGCCTCTAGGGCACCTATACTCTTTTACAACTATATAAACATTTTGAGTCACTCTAAGTTTCTCTACCAGTAACTTGTGATTCCCACATTACCTCCAGAGAGAGAAATTAAAAAGCCACCTAATTTTACTATATCATTTCCCCTTCCGATGTGTTTCAAATGGCTGAAGGAATTTCCAGACCATACCCAGAAGTGGCTTAGTTGTTGGGTTTCTAGAACGTGCCTAGCATTGTTACAGACAGAAGAACACATTTGCTGATGTCCTAGCTGGTAAATAAGAGGAGAGGACACATAAAAATTTAAAAATGTCAAAACCTCCCAACAATGTTGGAAGGAATAAGACTTCTTCCCATTCCAAGGACTCCTTATGCTTGTGAAGGCTCAGCCTTGAGTTAACCTATTATTGAGTTATCTCAAATCTGTATTGTTCAAAAGATAATGTTGCAAATAGTGTTTGGTATTTAGGCAGTGAAAGATGTGGGTCATTTTATTTTATTAAAATACACACAGTGTTGTTCGAATATTTCAATGTCTATGGCGTGTTACTCATGCATACACGATTCAACTGTTAGAGAAAATAGCTATCGGTGTAAGTGGCAATATACGATTAGACCATTTGCAGTGTGTTTCACACAGTAGAAATGAAACAGCTGAATCACATCAAATATTTGAACAACATACTTTGGTGTATAATGTGCTGTAAGAGAATGGACTAGTTTTTTTAAAGTTCAAAGTTGCTGCAATGATTATGTGCATTGCTACATTTCCAAGCCATTTTGTGATATTATATTGGGAACTGAGTTTCACCTAAATGTCTTTGCTTCCACTACTTAATTTTTTATTAACCTGTATTAATGACATAAGGGTGTACATTAGAACAAGAATGAAGCATGTGCTGACCAAGCTAAAACAATTGGTGTTTCTTTATGCTTGGAGACTCACTCTGTTCTTCCAGATCTTCATAAAATATAGAATAGTTCGTTGTAAACTACAGTTATCCCTCTATGCTGCAGATCACCACAAATAATTTGAGGTATCTAGCTGTGCTTTAATGTTTGTTTTCCAACTCCCCTTTATCTTTACCTATGCCCCATATCCTTATAAATCTTTACTTATAACTTCTCTGCCTTCGATTCCAATATTTTATTTTCCACATATGAGAAAGGTCACATAGAATTTGCAATTCTGTGTCTGCCTTGCTTTATTTAAAGTAATACCCACTCATTTCATTGCTGCAGGTATCAAGATCACACATTATTTGTTGCATATTCATTTTTAAGGATTAAGAAATTAAAAAAGAACTGTGCTCAATTAACAAAACCAATTTAAAAGGCTAGAAGTTAATACAGACATCCTTTTAAAAATATTTGGCAATAAAAGGCATAAAGGAAATACCCCACATCTCTCAATGATCAAATAAAGAGGACACTGGATGCAAGCAATTGTCAGGACCCTGGTGATCCTAGTGGTTGTGGACATGACTGCAACGGTAGACTTGGAAATGATAGACTTGAACTTTGACTGTGAAACTAGAAACACAAAGTTAGAACCAAACTTCTGAGAGGCTTCATCCACCAGCTGATGGAAACAGATGTAGAGACCCACAGCCAAAAAATAGGTGTAGCTTTGGGAGTCTTGTGAAAGAGTAAGGGGAGAAATGAGAGAGCTGGAGTGTTCAATACCACAGGAAGTCCTACAGAGTAAAGTAACAAGGGGCCCATGGGGCTCACAGAGACTTAACCACCAGTCAAAGACTATATACATGGGCTGGACCTAGACCCCTATGCATTTGTAACAGATGTGTGCATTGTTCTTCATGTGATTCCCCTAGCAATTGGAGATGGGGCCTCTGGATCCCTTTCCCATTGCTTTGTCCTCTGTAATTTGATGGACCAGGCTAGGTGAATACCCACGGAGGTCCTCCCCTTCTCCTCGGAGAACTGGAGGAGAGAATGGAGGAAGGGGATATAAGGGTGGGGATAGGAAGAAATGAGGGAGGGAGCTTTGATCAGGCTATAAAGTGAATAAATAAATTAATGGGGGGAAATAAAGAGCAGACTGAAAAGCTGTCTTCTCAAAAAGATACAGTGTACATTAAAAACAATATTAGCAAAAGAAATTCAAGCCACAATTCCTTTTCTTCTTTGCCTAGCTACTGGATTTAAAGGAATATACATATACTCCCTGAATATAACCACTGGCCCACCCTGACATGACTTCTGTGGCCTTCATTGCTTCTTTTCTATATTCCTCTTTCCATCCTACAAGTATTCCAAACTTGAATCTCAAAGTATGAGAATACATGCACCACCAGTACTCATTCCTTATCTGAGTCATGTATGTAACTGTGTGTTTTTCTGTAATTCTTTAAAGAATTTGCCTACTGACTCACTTTCACTTTAACACGTTATAACATAATTAAAAATAATTCTAAACCAGTGGTTCTTAGCCTTCCTAATGCTGCAACCCTTTAATAAAGTCCCCCAAGTTGCGGTGACCCCCAACCATAAAATTATTTTGTTGCTACTTCATATCTGTAATTTTGCTAGTTATGAATCATAATATAAATATCTGATATGCAGGATGTCTGATATCCACAAAGGAATCATGACTCAAAGGCTGAAAACCACTGTTCTAAATAGCCCAAAGATGTTCTTAATATAATGCCAGCACAAAAATGTAATTCTTTCATTCTTTTTACTTTTTCCTCCTACCTTCGCATGTTCTTATCACATGATGCCACATTGGTGAATGCGTGACTGCTTCAAAATGGAGACAGATAATTTGAAATGTAACTTAGTGCATACACATGCTTACTCAAAATTAGTTCAAAACTGTCTCTGTAACCCCGGAACAATTCAGAATAAACTCCTAAAAGAATTATTCATCAACACTGACAAGTCATAAGCCAATTATTTTATTATCATGTTATAACCCTGCACTGAGAAATAAGACAGGAAATATGTCCAATAAAATACCATCTTACTATAAAACTGTAGCAATTAAGAATATGACATCAACACAGGGAATTAGAAACCGATCAAGGGAAGAAACAGGAAATACAGCTGAACTCTAAACGCGTGTGGAATCTTGACTCATGAAAAGGTAGCATCCCAGATCTTTCTTATGAAGTTATTAATTCTACATGAAATACAACTATAATATAACATACTATAATATACTGAACTATAATATTTAATATGAATCTATTTGGGTATATACGCACTGAGACTAAGGACCAAGACCATAGTTTTGCTTTCCTCCAAAATTCATCATCTATTATAAGCTGGTGAGTCTTAAACTCTGTTGTTATTATCAAGTTTTATATTTATTTTCTTCTTTCATATAAAAAACAGCTTATTTTTATACTTTCTCATAATCATCATTACTTGTATCTCATTATCGATGCAATCTGGAATCATCTGAGAGTCTTAGTGAGGGATTATTTAGATTGGATTGGCCTGTAAGCATGTCTGTGAGAATTATAGTGATTGTATTAATAGAATTTGAAAACTCAGCCAACTACGGGTGGCGCTATCCCCTAGGTTTATATCCTGCAATAGCTAAGAGTAGAGAAAGAAGATAAGTACAATCATGCATCTCCTCATGCTTTCTCTGCTCTTGCCTATGGAGGTTTCAAACTGTTTCAAGTCTCTACCACTGTGACTTCTCCAGAATGATGACTGTAACCTCGAGCTGTAAGAAGAAATAAATCTTCTCTCTCCCCTAGGTTATTTTTGTCCAAGTATTTTTGTTCATTTTTGTCCAGCAACCAAAATGAAACTATCACATATATTTTATTTTTCATTCACAAAAAAACATTGTTTTCTACCCACATATGTATTAAACAGATTGGATGGGGAAAATCCTCCTTAACTTCCCTGCTATCTAAGCATCAGGAAGCTTGAAATAAAACTCATCATGTTAAATGTTGAAAAATGAAATCTGTGACCCCTCCCATTAAACACCACATAGAAATAAAACAAATTTTAATTGAAAAAATATTTTATACAATATATATTTGATTATGGTTATCCAGCCACCCCTTCTCAGACCATCCTTATCTCTCTATCCACCCAAATTTACGTCCATTCTTGCTTTCTCTCAGAAAAAAATAGGCATTAAAAACTAATAATAAAATAAGATAAAATAAAAACAAACAAACTTGAATAGAACAAAGAGCTAAGAAAAGCACAAGAAACACATACAGACATAGACGCATGCACATTAGTATGCACAGAAGTCCCCTAAAAACACAAAACTGAAAGCATAATATATTAGCAAAGAAATCTATATGATCAGAAAAGGAAAGAAAAAAAGGCCCAAAGCAATATAAGATAGAAACAAAAATAAAACAACAACAACAACAACAACAACAAAAAGACTCCAAAACATACCACTGAGTTCATTTTGTGGTAACTATATATGAATAATAAAAAGAGGAAAAAAGAAAAAGAAAAAAAACAAGAACGTGTCTCTCAGCATTGTCAACTCTAGTTGACAAGATTATGGTGCATAGAATCACTGTATATCTATAATGGAATTTATGAACTATTTTAATCAATTGTGTATTGTGGGAGCTAGATTTCTCACTGCTAATATAAGAATTTTCAGACAGTGAATTAAATGTGAAGGGAGGGTGCACATAAACTCATCTAAATATGTATATAGATATGCATATATTATATGAGAGGGGGAGAGAGAAAGAGGAAGGTAGATATATTTTCTGCTTTACCAGCTATAGGGACCAAAACTTAAAAAAATAAATAAATAAATCACCCAGTAACAATGCTATCCCAAACTTTTTCCTAATTCTGCTGTTTAATAAAAGATATCAGAAGCCCAGGAGAAATGGCTGACTTTACAGACTGCAAGACAAAAGTTGTATAATAAACCTGGATGATCAGTGCTGGTATTAAGGAAGTAATCACAAATAACAGTAGATAAAATTAGTCAGGATGATTAGGGCATGCTGAAAGGAACCATAAACTTTATGATGTGTGAAGCCAGGAGAAAAATTTTGAGTTACAAGATAAAGTAACCAATATGATAAAATAAAAGCACATTGAAGGTGCTTAACAAAATTAAACCACAAATAAATGAGACCAAATAGCCAGACTTTCGCTTGAATAAATATCCCAGATAGTTTATGTACCTACTTTCCCCTCAAGGATATAAACCTTAATGCCTCAGTTGTTAGGTGTATTCTGCTCACAGTGAGTGACCTCTCTTTATGAATAAAACACAGAGACAGGGAGGTACAACAAAACCATGAAATGTAAAACCTATTCAAGTGCCCAAGGTAACATCATTTGCAATAACCTCATTGTCTTTGCCTATGCCTTCATATGATGTCACAGAAATAGCACTTCAGCTCTTTATTTCCCAAAATATATAACCAGGATCTAATTACCAGAAGAAAAATCCCGATCAAAGGCCAATCAACAATGTATTGGACTCCACAGATATCTCAACATTATTAACAACAAAGGCAGCCTAAGTGACTGTCACAGCCAAGAAGATCCCTAATAAGACTTGATTACCAAATGCTATCTAGGCCCCTGGATGAGATCTAGGAACAGATGAATAGGAGCTGTGTCTGTTATTTTCTCAGACCTGACAGACCAAAAGTTAGGGAAGGAAGGATATAGCTTCTGACTTCAGGGAGTTCAGTCGGTTATTGTCAGGGAAGGCAAGGAAGAACCCTTCAGTTGATTGTGAGGATGCAGAGAGAATGACGGAACTCTCCAAGAACAATGAATCCCAGCATAGCCTACTTCACCCAGGTCCCATTGCCCTGATTTCCATGACCTCTCCAAAACAGTCATGGCGTAATGAGAAGAGTTTAATCAATGGTAATGTCCCAGTATTCATTCATTCTATCATTTATTCATTCATTCTATCATTTATTCATTCTATCATTCATTCATTCATTCTATCATTCATTCATTCTATCATTCATTCATTCTATCATTCATTCATTCATTCTTCATTCATGCAGGCATTCACTCGCTTATTAGTCCTCTGTGACAGTGAACCACATTAACATAATATGTTAACAATAAGGATAAAATAAAGTCGCAGGGGAAGACAGTGGCATGCTCACACTTTTTCTATAAAATTCAAAGTAGTCAGAAAGAGAATTTATTAAGGATAAACAAAACAAAAAGATTCCCAAGCCACTGCTGAATATCCTGAGCTCTTTGACATAGGTCACAGAGCAAGGTCTCTGAGAGCGGACAGAGATCAGCTGCCAGCTTCTCGGGCAGAATTTTCTGACAATTTGATCTGACATAATCTCCAGGGCTGCCAGTTGCCTCGCATTATCATTCCCTTCTCTGGACTCTGCACAGCCTGAGAAGTCTCGAGTGTTTATTTTTCTCCTATGTCTTCAAAATAGAAACCGAGCTCCTTCTCTGACTAAACCTTAATCTTGTTCTCTGAACTGCTACTGCCGTCCGTCTTGAATGTTAATTGGGTTAATGAACATTAAAATTATTTAGAACCTAGGGCCGCAGATGTTAACTGAGTGACGGAGAACCTGCCAACCATGCACAAAGGCCCTGGGTTCCATCCCTAGCATAAATAAATAATAAATACTTGAAGTCATAAAGCCACATGCCCACACCAGCTGGGATGTAACAAGTCACCAGATGCTGATCCACATTGTATACTGACGGCCCAGCCACTGGCCAGCACGACACGTCAAACCTGAACGTGTATGCCCTCAAAGGCCACAGAGTTTGGAATCTGATTTTATAAAAGGGATGTACAAGAGAGCTTTACAGTCTTCAATGGATTGCAGATAAAGAAATGTAATGAAACTAATAGTAATACTAAAAGAGCTTAAAGCAGTTTGCCAACTACCGGTTAAAAGATAAATAAGAACCAATGTTTACTTTCTTCCTCTATTTTTGCACCTTTCCTGTACATCAGAAGCGGAAGCAGGGTGGGACAGTGTTTGGGGGCTAAATGATACAAACTCTTCGTTCTTCTTTCATTATGTTTCCTGACAGTAAGAATTAAAATTTATAAATAGAACCATTTAACCACTCAAACCTGCAAACTGCTTTGCTTAGGAAGTTGGGTTTGTGTGCCAAAGGCATAAAATAGGCTTTCTACAAATTAAATCTCCTCGTTGAAGCTGCAAAATAAACTCTGCCACATTCAATTTCCTTACCCTTCACTCTTTATCCCATGCAGTTTTTTTCTTGCAGCTACAAGAATGATTTTTAAAAAAAAGCACTATGAACAAACCATGGACAAACAAACTTCCTAACACTATGACCCTTTAATAGAGGTCCTCATGTTGTTTGGACACCCCAACCATATAATTATTTCATGCTACTTCATAACTATCAATTGGTACTGTTATGAATCCTAATGTAAATATCTGATATCCAAGATAACCTGATATACACAGGTTGAGAATCACTGACATAGATAATTGTGTCTTGCTCTCTCCTTCCAGGCTTAACATCAAGAAACTCAAACCCAGGCACAACACGAAGACTTAAATTATGCAGGCAAGAATATGAGAGAGAGAAAAAAAAATTGATAGCTCCAGCATTTATCCTTTAAAAAGATCTTATTTGCTTTCAGTTTATATGCCTGAGTGGTTTTTTTTCTACATTTTTAAAGCCTATTGCACTAAGAAACTAGGTGGCCACGTCTTTTTGTCAATTCTTACATTATACATGGATTATGCAAACCAAACAGATAAAACCAAAATCACATTACAAGTTGGTTTTGTAAACTGTCTTCTCACTGGAGGTAGGAACATATATCCATGTTGACATAGATGGATGTTATTTTAATAGCTTAATGTTACTTATCCCAAATCCTATAATTCTGGATATTTAAATGGCTCACAGTCGTTAACTATTTTAGTCAGCTCTGCTACGAACAGTCTTGCTTGTGCATCTGTACTTGTCTAAATATTTTCTTAAGAAAAATTACTTGCGGAACTGTTGATTGAATATATCTAAATTCTTCCCAATGTCAAAACATTTTTAGAGCTCTCTAGAAAAGTTGCACACGTTTAACACAGTCTCATAAGCTTTACAGTGCCCATTAGCTCTTCCCCAACACTGGCTATCCACTCTAAATTTAATATTTGCATATCGAGAGGAGTAAGTAATCTCGTGTAGCTCTTTTGGTTTGGGCATAGTTGTTTAGCCAACTCAATATCCTGAATACTCCCAATTAGATGACAAGACCCAAATCAAATCCGTAGCTCTTTTTATACTTAAGCCAGGACATTAGCCCTACTACGCACTCCATTTTTAAAATCAAATAACAAACACAAAACCACGCAATGAACTGGTCATTTGTGTCAGCCGAACTCATTTCAGTGAGCCCAGAGTGGAACCTCTCTTAGCATTTCTCTGTGTTCGGCCGCCTCAGTGCGTCTGAGACTTCATGCTCTCCACGAGTCTCGTCCTTGGAACTCGCTCAGTTGGAGGCGGGGATTATGATTAAAAGAATGCTTGGCCCCTCCACCTTGTTGGCTGTGTACCTTCCTTGAAGATGTCTCTCCACCTGCTTTAATGATCTGCACTTAGCAGGAGGGAGAGGCCAAGGCTCAGGCATGCCTCTGTAGAATTCAAGGACCAGGATCTGTCGATATAATTGGCACCCTATCTGTCAGAGGATCTCTTATGAGCTGAGAAGTAAGAAGCACATAATTACTGGGCATGGTTTTCTCCTTGAAAGAAAAATAAAACTTAATAAACATGACCGTCCACAGGATGCACAGACAAAATGAGAGCTCCCTGGATCCTTTTGGGAATTCTGACCAGCATCAGCCACGCCATACGCTCTTCAACGAAGCATCTCTCAAATGATTTATTTCATTTCCATGTCACTTTAAGGTAGTGTTGCCACTTGTACCTGGCCGTGAGTGACACCAGAGCTGAACTCTGAGGAAGCTTACTGCTCTTCTCTGTAAGCTAGACTCAAGCTTACTACACCTCGTCACACCCCAAAAGAGAAAAACAATAAAAGAATGTTCTGTGCAGGATAGAAATGAACACACTAGTGCATTTTCATATGGTGCTTTTTTGTTGTTGTTGTTAATTTAGAAGACATCAGTGAAATGAACGATGAATTAGAAGTATAAATGAAAAGAGAAATAAAGTGGCAAGATATGAAATGGGCCAAATTCCATGGCCTACCTGTGTGAGAACAGAAATGTTCTTTATCTTAACAATTGTATGTGGTTTCCTTGTTGGTGCAAAGGGATGATAATAGAGAAAGAGATATTAAATAAAAAATTAAATGAGCAGAACATAAAATGATCTGATGGTCCCATTAGTCCAGTGAACCACCTACAGCATATAAAGACTAGTTCTGTTTTTCTGTTAATGTCATTTCATCTGCATTCATGTCATACAAAGTTGACAAGGGATAAGGGCAAAAAGACAGCGTCAAAATTATACTTCCTCCAGGGACAGTACAAGACAGGAAACTTTCCAGCTCCAGCACAAGAGATTTTACTCGATTATCATATTTCTTAATAGTTCATGCATACAGAAAGAATTAAATCCGAACCTAAATCAGAATAAATGGCATATTTTATTCTCTACTATGCAAAATTAGGATATCAATGCATCAGGGTGTATCTTAATAGTGTCACAATTAGTAAGTATGGTCTTGAAAATTCTCATTCCTTCAAACTTCTGAGCAGCCTCTCATTGCGTCATGCTCTTCCTGGTACTGAAGTTACCCCTAAAACTTTATCACTTAAGAAAAGGATTCTCTTTCTAAACAGCTTTGTTTATACACATAGACAAATGCTACTCTCAGCTTTAATCTGAGAAGCCTCTCCAATTAATAAAGATGAATGCAGAGACTCATGACTGTTCAGGGTAACAGGTATGTGTTCAGCCTGAAGGAACCCCTCTAAGGCTTCAAGAACATTTTGAAGAAGGGAACAGAAAGAAAGGGTGTACTGAACTGAGAACGGGACCCCCGTTGAAGGAATCAGAGAAAGAACTGGAAGAGCTTGAAGGGGCTTGAGACCCCATATGTACAACAATGCCAAGCAACCAGAGCTTCCAGAGACTAAGCCACTACCTAAAGACTATATATGGACTGACCCTGGGCTCTGACCTCATAGGTAGCAATGAATATCCTAGTAAGAGCACCAGTGGAAGGGGAAGCCCTGGGTCCTGCTAAGACTGAACCCCCAGTGAACTAGACTGTCGGGGGGAGGGCGGCAATGGGGGGAGGGGTGGGAGGGGAACACCCATAAGGAAGGGGGGGGGATGGGGATGTTTGCCGAAACCGGGAAAGGGAATAACACTTTCGAAATGTATATAAGAAATACTCAATAAAAAAAAAAAAAGAAAGAAAGAAAGAAAGGGTGTGTGGACTGTAGCATGATTATCCTGCAGCTTCTGGCTAATATCCATTTATAAGTGATGCATGTCTTTCTGGGTCTGTGCTACCTCACGCAAGATGATATTTTCAAGTTCTATCCATTTGCCTGAAAATTCCATCATGTCTTGGTTTTTAATAGCTGAATGGTATTCCACTGTGTAGATGTACCACATTTCTTTTATTCATTCTTCAATTGAGAGACATCTAGGTTGCTCCAACTTTCTGGCTATTACAAATAAAACTGCTATGATCATAGATGAACAGATGTCTCTATGGGATAGTGGGGTGTCTCTGAAGTATATGCCCAAAGAGAGGTATAGAGAAGTCTTGAGGTAGAACTATTCCCAATTTTCTGAGACACCATCAAATTGATTTCCAAAGTAGTTGTACAAGTTTGCACTCCCACCAGCAACAGAGGAGCATTCCCGTTGCTCCACGTCCTTGCCAGAATATGCTGTCACTTGAGATTTTATCTTAGCCATTATGACTTGTATGAGATGGAATCTTATAGTTGTTTTGATTTTTACTTCCTCGATGAATAAGAATGTTGAACACTTAGTGCTTCTCAGCCACTTGAGAATCCACTGTTGAGAATTCTCTGTTTAGCTCTGCATCCCATTTCTAATTGGGATATTTGGTTTATTGATGTCTAGTTTCTTTAGTTCTTTATATATTTTGATATTTGTCCTCTCCTGGATATAGATTTTGTGAAGATACCCTCCCATTCTGTAGGCTACTATTTTGTCCCATTGATAGTGTCCTTAGCTTTACAAAAGATTTTCAGTTTCCTGAGGTCCCTTTCATTAATCGTTGATCTTAGTGCCTGAGCCATTGGTGTTCTGTTCAGGAATTTGTCGCTTGTAACAGAATGGAAAAGCAGGAAGGTAGGAGTAAGGGCTATGGACTGTCTTCTGGAAAAGACAGATATTGCAAGAGGACTTCATAGCTTCTGCAGACACCAAAATAGACTATCATCAAAATGGATCCCTCAAGAGTCAGGAATGGACAAGTTCATGTAGATGATTATGATGGTGGTAATGTAGTTATGTTTATAAATCCTTCTCATCTGAGTTACTGTTTCACTTTCTATACATAAATTTTCAAAGACAAAAATGAATAAATTCACATATATAAAATAGTTATTTAGGTTTGCATTTGTATTGTTCTTCCACAGCGTTTTCAAAACTTTGCTTTATGTTAGCACTAAATCTGGAGTCTATCTATGTATGACTCTTTGATCGAATCAGGGCTCAAATCTTATTTTATTTCATTTCCTATTATTTTAATTACTTTAATTTTGCAGAAAGCCATGCAGCTGTCACAACACCATTAACTGAATGCTGCATGATTCTCAGAATCATATATTTCCCTTTGAGTATTACATAATATAAATGACAAGTGCACATGCAATTAGCTGAGCTTTCAGAACCCCAGGAGGAAGAGCTGCGCTTATCTCAACTGGGCTGACTTAATCACCTTCATCCTATCTGCGTATAAATGCGTGAACTTTACATTACTACATTACTGTCCAATTGTAACTTGTGGGATACAAACATGGTTGTTTTCCTGCTTAAAACTTGCCAGATGTTCTAGAACACATATAGGCTCTTTTGGATACAGAATCCTCTTTTTCATACCAGCCACCTGTGAGATTTTTCCCTGCCATACTGCTGCTGTTTTTCAGATTAAATTTTTATAAGTTTAATTATAGATATTATCTGTTCCTGAATATATGAACCAAGAGAATGAAAATCAAACAAGGGCACTTAATAACCCATAGGTATGCACTAAAAAAAAATTATTTATCGCAAGCAAGCCCTCGGCTGACTTTTGCTTCAGCAAGTGCGGCATACTTGAGGTACGTAAGCATCAGGTTTAATAACTACAAAAAGAGTGTGGATAATTTTGTCTGGCTTCTATCTACCTTTTTAATTTTTTAAACTTTATACGTATGTATGTCTGCTTGAATGCATGCCTTTGGGCCATGCGGATACAGGTACCCATGAACGCTAGAGGAGAGAGGCAGAGGTCCTTGAATTGGAGTTTTACGTGGGTGTGAACCATTCATTGTGGACTCAAAGAACCAAAACAGTGTCATCCACAAGAAGAGCGGGTATCTCAAGTGTTTGGCATAAGGCAGCTCCCTAACCATCCTGTACAGAAAAATTATTGTCTAGAATACCTTCTTACTTGTAATATTAAAACATCAAATTTTCTAGAACCATAGACAGAATTAAAGAATAAAAAGTCCCTTCCATAGAAACAATTAACATCTCATAATTATAGAGGGAGATTTTTCAATCTCTTGTACTATACAAGACTAGTGGGGAAAGCACATCTTGCAACACATAGTCATGCATATGTGTTTAGCTGGACCATCCTAGCCCAGTGGTTTGCTGAATAACCATGGAAACAGCAACGATCATGCAGAGGTTCTGAACTTCAAGTCTCCAGTCTGCCTTTAACTTCCTGGGCTGCTGTTGCCAACCTCAGAAAGAGGGTGCTTTATAGTCTGTGTTCAGGTGTCTCAGAAATTATCCCTCATTTAGAAGAAGCAGGGATGTTGAAGATTTCCATGTTCCTTCATCTGGGCAGTCTTTACTGAATGACAGGACAGAGCAGACGTCTGTAGCCCACACGGCCACATGGTCTCCCTGCCAGCACATCTGAGAGGACTTGTTGGCAGGCATCAGCAACTGCAGAAGTTCATGAACTCTTCATCCAGGGTCCTGTCACAGGATGGTCATGATGTTGGTATCTGTTTGAGTTTCTACACTGCTCACAGCTGCCAGTTACTGGATGATTCCAATAGTCATCAAAGTCGCCTCTCCCTCATAAGACAGAGAATGATCCAATGACTGGATGAATACACTGTTTTTTTCAGTTGCCACCTGGCATTACTGAAATACATAGGAAAGCCTCCAGGCCAGAGGGTTCCATCCAGGTTTGACTCTTGCCACAAGACATTCATGAACCAGGCTATGTGAGGGAAGCGGTAAGAAGACGAAAACCTATGAAGAGCAGTTTTTGTACGGTGACCTTTATCCTGCAGCAGCACACGCTTAATATCTGCAGTTCTGAGATCTTAGCTGCTTGGATGATTTTAGTCGGATCACGCTGTTTCTCTAGCGATTCCAGTATATTTTAAGCGCTGTTGGCACACAGACCTGAGGCCCTAACCCTCTCTATCTTCCTGGTGTTCCTCCACTGGGAAGTCTTCCCACTTTCTGGTTCCAGGCACAACTGGCTCCATCTAAGCATCTTTAGTCTTTGGTCAACTGTTCTAGGGGCATTCTCTGGAGCCCGGCATGGCTAGAACTTGATGCTCATCCTCCTGGAACAATTTTCTGTGTTTAGAACTCACATTTGACTGAAGCCTTCTTTGGTTGCCTTGTAAACAACAACAACAAAACAAAACAAAAACAAAAACAGAAAACAAGAACAACAAAAAGCCAGACCATTGTTTCACACTCACAGTTGTTCTATTAACCCTTTTTCTGACATGCCATGTCTATTACATGTCTAGTCTATGTCTCTGTCTATGTCTCTGTCTCTGTTTCATACATAGTTACATACATGCATACATACATGCATACATACACACACACACACGACATAGAGGAATGTAAAAAAATCAACACCTGGTTTGGTTTCTTTGGTTTTCTGGTTTGTTTGTTTGGTTGGTTGTTAGTGGTAGCAGCAGATAGCAGGCACATAGTAGGTAGGTACCCAATAAATGCTGCATCGATGAGGGCAATGTACCAGCTACAACTAATATTAGCCTAATGTAATATTAGCATCTGCCTGTACCTTAAAGATCTTTTTCTTTTTTCTTTTGTATATATACAGTGGTGTGTGTGTGTGTGTCTGTGTGTGTGTGTGTTTGTGTGTCTGTATCTGTGGGTTTATGTGTGTGTCTGTGTGTGTCTGTGTGTGTCTGTGTGTGTCTGTGTGTGTCTTTGTGTGTCTGTGTCTGTGGGTTTGTGTGTGTGTGTCTCTGTGTGTGTGTCTGTTTGTCTGTTTGTGTCTGTGTGTGTCTGTGTGTCTGTGTGTGTCTGTGTGTGTGTGTCTGTGTGTCTGTGTGTGTGTGTGTGTGTGTGTGTGTGTGTGTGTGTGTGTGTGTGTGTGTCTGTGTGTCTCTTGTGTGTGTGTGTGAGTGTCTGTGTGTGTGTCTATGTGTGTGTGTGTCTGTGTGTGTGTTTGTGTGTCTGTGTCTGTATCTGTGGGTTTGTGTGTGTGTGTCTCTGTGTGTGTGTCTGTTTGTCTGTTTGTGTCTGTGTGTGTCTTTGTGTATCTGTGTGTGTCTGTGTGTCTGTGTGTGTCTGTGTGTGTGTCTCACGTGTGTGTGTGTGTGTGTGTGTGCTCTGTGTATATGTGTGTGTCTGCGTGTGTGTATGTGTGTGTGCCTGTGTGTGTGTGTGTGTGTGTGTGTGTGTGTGTGTGATGCTTGTGAGGACCTAGCTGCATGTGCATGAATGTAGAGGCCAGAGGAGAATGTCAAATGTCTTTTTCTTACTTTTTTTTCTCTTCAACTTTCTCCCCTTAATTTCCTTGGGATAGATTCTTTCAAGGAAGCAAAGGCTAGTCATTTGGGCTATACTGGGTGGCCAGCAAGCTCCCAGAAATTGCTATTTCATATCCTATACCCTATGTTTGTTTAAAGGCATGACCTGCTACACCTAGCTTTTCATACGGTCTGGAGTTTCGACCTCAGGTTCCAATACTTGCATACATACAAACTATGCTTCCATACTGAGTTATTTCTATAGCCCCTTCAATATTTTTCCCAATAAAATGTGAGCACATACATGCAGGTAACAAGTTTTAGACAGCAGAGAGTGTTACATGATAGGACCTGACCCTACTAGATAAACCCAGAATGATTACTAGTTTGCTGCACTGTGTCCAACGTCCCTTCACCTCTCTCAACAGAAGACACAGAACCAGAAGAAATGTGTGAGAAACAGAATTAAGACATGAGAATGTATCTTTTACATATTTTAACAGGTCAAAATATCATTGCTCTTTTTTTAAAAAATACCTTTTTTTTGAAAACCGATAGATATTTCTGGTCTAATAACATTTCATGCCGCATTCACATTATAAAGCTCTTCAAACCCTGAGCAGTAATTTTAGTTTCCAGGGTGAAAGTGGAGCTCTGCTCTTCCTCGGGATGTTTGCAGCTTCTATGATTACAAAAATGGGTTGTTTTACCAAAGTTAAATGTGGCAGGTCAGAGAGCCTTTAATATAGTCCTGGAGGTGTCAGGAGGCAAATGGAAGAGGACATATTATTCATGGATGGAAATTAGTTCCGTCTGCCTGAGAAATTCTTTTCCCACTTCAAACACTCAGGGCCATAATCACACCTGAGTGATGACTGTGGACTGATTGCTGCAAACTGGAAAAGGCATCTCAGCACTGCAGGCCCCTGGAGAAGGCACCATGGCACCCTTCATGGTCCCGGGCGATATGTTACCTGATGTGGATGGTTAGTTCATATAGGTGGATGGTATTTTCCTTCCTGTGTGGTGGCAGTGTCAGTGCAGGTGATTCATGTACTAATGAGTGAGCGCCTTACACAGCCTTGGGGTGAATTAACTAAGGGCTCTGGGTAGGAAATCAGGAGACTGAGCACTAACGGAGCCTTGTCATTAATTGATGTGTGGCATATGCAGGTGACCTGGTATCTCTGGAAATCAGCCTGGCTCCACAGAAAAATAATACCAAGAAAGTTTTGAAGAGAATGGGAAAAGAGTAAAGGAAAAAAATGTAATCGTCAGTCTAGATTTTCAAGGAACCTTCTTCTTCTTCTTCTTCTTCTTCTTCTTCTTCTTCTTCTTCTTCTTCTTCTTCTTCTTCTTCTTCTTCTTCTTCTTCGTCTTCTTCTCCTTCTCCTTCTCCTCCTTCTCCTCCTTCTCCTCCTCCTTCTTCTTCTCCTCCTCCTCCTCCTCCTCCCCTCTTCCTCCTCCTCCTCCCCTCCCTTCCTCTTCTTCTCGTCTTCCAGTACTCTTCCTATGTTTCTTTCAGAATCAAAGTTCTATGTAATGTCAGACTAGAGATTGTCTGTAATATAGGGAAACCAGTCAATTCCATAAACTGAAGTTGAAAACCAGTTATGGATATATATATCATATATTTGAAAACAATTTTCTCATCTAAGAAGAAAATAAATGTACTCCTAAAACAGTTTTTTTTTCTATTTTAATCGTATGTGTTATTTTATAGGTTAGCAATTAATGTGAGAGGATTTTTTGTATTCCTTCACAAATGTAACACTATCCTTGCCTTGTTTGCCGTGCGAAGACAAGATAAAAAGATGGCCTTTGTCCTGAATCAGACTTGGTCCTTTACTGAATTTATTTTCCTTCAGACTGGGAGTATAGCTCAGTGGTAGAGCGGTTGCCTAGCATGTGTGAAACCCGAAGTTCAATTCCCAAAACTGCCACATCAATGCTTGCTTCTTCCTTCCCTTCATCTTCGGAACTGACATTCTGACACTTACCCCAGAGTTTATAGCTGCACTCACTGGAACAACTGAGGAAGTGCATCTTGCCCGTTCTCCAGAACTAAAGCTTCCACTGAAGATTTTGAAGGTTACCATTATTATTCTTTTTTTAATCTCCGAGCTGACCTTTTTATTCAGTTTTTCGTTGTGGATGCCAATTCTTCGGTGGCATGTTTTCATTTACGTCCCCCTCCTCCCAGGCTCCCAACACTAATCCCACAGTTTGCTGCATCTGCTGATTTCCTTTTATTATAATCCATTCCCTCTGTGGCTTGTAACTGCTGAATGCGTGTTTGTTTCCAATGTGCACTTTCCCCTCTGTACTGGAGTAGCCCTAAAGAGCATTTGATTTGGCGCCTCAGAGAACTCCTCTTCCCCGGGATCACTATTTACATTTCTAATTTATCAGCTTAGAATTCATGTCTGTACACAGTATATGAATTGATATTCCATACCTGGGCCCAGCGTGAGCTTCGGCGTCGACTCTTAATTGGGGATATTTTTCTTACTGAAAGCACAGGAGAGAGATGTGTTCTTCCTTGTCAATTCTGAGAATATATGACGCTGTCCCGTTCACTTGACAAACCGGGCAGGTCTGAAATTGTTCCAGCTTCCTGTTCCTGTCTCAGAGCACCTATCAGTCTCGCAGCTGTCTCTCATGGGCCTTCTCTTTTGTGAGTACATTTCCTGTGTGGGGCTGAAGTAAAAACCCCAATCCCTCTCCATTGAGCATTGGATTACCTGTGGAGTCAAGGGTCCACCTTGGCTTCTCTTCTTGGCCTGGACGTACAGTATTTCTAATTTTTATAGACTATGGTCATATGTGCCAAAAACAGCTTATATACAAGTGACAGTTAACTAATGAAATTTTTCAGAATATGAACTATTAGAAGCACTAGCCAAGGCTTGTTTATATAATGGTTGTTCTGGCTGGACGTTCTGCATTAGTTCAGAATGGTATGCAAAATGAATCGGAAATGGCAAAGCGAATCGACGTTTTATCCTGGGTATCTCCACTTACTACACTCCAATCCCAGTTCCACAGAGAAGAAGAGTAAGCAAGGTTCAGCAGGGTGCTGGTAAACTCCTGTGGTTTTCCTCACACGGCAAGATACAGACCCTCCTGTTTCCCGCTGTTGTCCTGTTTCCATCAACACAGCCTATAATAAAGAGGCTCCAGGTGCTTCCAAAGGACCAGCATCATGGCCAGCTGTCCAGGCACTGGCACCCCCTGAAGTATTCTCAGCCAGATCAATCGAGAAAAACACCTCTGAGAAACAGATGTCTTTTCACATTTCCCAGAGGAGAGCAAGCTTCGCCAAATAGTCTCACTGCCAACAAACGTCCCAGCACGAGGCTTTATTAAGCCTTCACAAAGTGAAACAAATGTCAGTTTGAGCCAATTGTCTCTCCCCACCCCCCTTGTTTTCTGTCTTGGTTCTTCTCTCTTCATTCCTTCCTCTATGTGCCTCTCTCTCTCTCTTCCTATTACTCCATCCCATTATTATTTCCACTGTCTTAGTTAGGCAGTCTCCACTGAAATGCCTATGGGTGCATTTATTTTTGTAAGGAAATGATAGATTCGTCAGCCAGAAAGTGTCTGATCTAAGAACTAAAAGAGCAAATGTGTCTGATCTAATAACTCAACCAGCAAATGACTTAAACATGTGAAGGATTTACAGAAAACCAACCCTCTCCTCACCCCACCCCCCAAAAAAGGCCTTAGAGAACTTAGAAGTCAGGCTTATTCTATCAAAGCCCTCCCATTTTCTAAACAAGGAAGAAAAATTAAGCAAATGCCAATATTTCTATTTTGAAACACAATAAAAAGACCACTTGTACCCAAGGCTGTCTTTAGATATCTGATAGAGTCTGCTTTTAACTCCAGTGAAAGATGAATTTGCTGTAATGTCAATCAGTCTAACAGTCCAAACATTCTTCTTTGTGGACCAGACACTAATTCCCTGACCAAAAAAGTAGCATAGTGGTGGCACTTAACCTTGAGTCCTATATAAAAATTAATGCTTTACTAGTAGGTGAAACATTTTTCTATAAAAATAAACCATCTAAATAGTACAGTTCTGGAGTCAGGACCCCTGTGTAACAAATTGGTTTCTGTGTTACTTTGAGCAAGTCGTTTTACTCTGTTTTCTTACCTATAAAATATGAATAATGGCACTAACACTATTTTGGGTTGTTTCCGTGAACAAATGAATGATTTACCTAAAGTAATGACTTGTAAAAAGTAAGTACTTCCTAAGAACTACTAGAGCACCGGGTAATGTTGCTCAAGGCTGCAATGGTCTCTCTTCCTCATTCTACACAAAAGACAGCATAGCAATTTTCATAAATGAATAGACTATTTCCATAGCCCTGAGATCTGATCTGGCCTCATCATTGGCTTGGGATCATAGACATAATAAAGGAATAATTTTGAGCCTATGACTCAAGAAACCACATATGTCTACCCATTGCCTTGGTCTTTCTCTTTACTCCAAGAAGCATCTAATAGTTATTTGCACACTAAGGCCCACTCCCACCAGAGCCGAGTCTATTCCAACTGAGGCCACAGAACTATCCAGAAAAATTAGCAGAGCCAATTAAAACTGATTGCAAAGCAGGAAGGAACCCACCAGAACCCACAAGAATTAGTTAGCTAAGCCTAACCTAAATTACCCATTGGAAAACAGTGGCATAAACAGGCAGCTCTTTTAAATTATCATCTGTATAGGGACAGAAAATCTGACACAGCTTTTATCATTGTAAATACGGTTTGATGTTATATCAAATCATTTGACACTTTTCTCAAGATGAGAAGTGATATGTCTTTAACATATAGGATGCAACTGAGGAACTGCTAGCCCTGTTAAAATTGAGTGGGGTTGTGACTGGCTGGCCAAAAGAATATACTGTATGTGCCAAAGCCAAATGTCTGAGAATAACTGATAGTAAACAATACAGTGGCCACCTATTCTCTTGGAATGTGGACTCTAGGAGAATCCAAGGGTTCGGGAAAATGTCTCACTCTGCTAACATGTGGGAGAGCCAACAGATGACGGCTGTGTGGAGTGGCTTCAGTTGAAGGCCATCAGATATAGCCACCCTTCACTGCCCACCATGGGACTGACCACCTTGAGCATCCAGCCTGCCAAGACTTCATCTAGTGCCAATCCCAACCAGGATCTGAGTGCAACTCCATGGGAGACTCCATGAGAAATCTACCCAGTGGCGCTCTTCAAGACCCTCTCACCCACAAACTCATTATGAAAATTAAGTGACTGTTTTAAGGTTTCAGACTGAGCAGTTAGGCACAAGTAGTAACCAGGCATCAATAAGGCATGATTGATTCAAAGCAGAAAAATCAAATGTTATTTGGAGGGTTTAATTTCTCATTAGGAAGTTCTAAAATCTATATGATCCTTTCAAATACACAAAACATGAAGATTATCAACAATCCTTGAAGTTGGAAAATTTCCTAGCTCCTTAATCACAGGTCGGTCATTCCCCGCTGGATTCTACTCTACTTCTCCTTTCTAAGAAATTTACTTTAAATGGCTGATCAGACATACTTTGGGGCAAGGCCAGGATTTAGAATTCTGAGTTCTCTCCAAGGTAACTTAGAGTCAACAGAACGCTAGATAATAATAGAGAATCTAGGCCCACAGTGTTCTCCCATTTATTCTTGTTTTTAAAGTTTTATTTTTTAGAACTAACACATTTGGATCCCACAGGCTAACACGGAGAAGCACTTTTGATTCTGACCCAAAAATGATTTGTATTGTATTTTCATAAAAACCTTCTTGAAGCATTCTCTGGGGATTCAGGATCTGTGGAGTAGAAAATGAAGTACTAACTATCATGCACAGACGAACTGCTGTTTGAATTTTAAACTTCAGCTAAATGAATGGGATTTCAAGACTTTACATTTTTGCATCACTTTCCCATGACCCAGGTTTACTGGTGACTGACCACACATCAGAGTTCAAGGGCAAAGAAGCAATAGCATTGAGAATTCCTTCACTTGCCTGAACTGTGGTGCTAAGGCCCCAAGTCCCTCATTGGAGAAAAGTTTATGAATTTAGTTCATTAGGATGAAATATAGATGCTAAATGTAGTAAGGTTTGGGTGCATTTCCCACAGAGAGCATTCACATCGGGAGAGTATGCTTCATGTATGGTCGTAATGCTTACCTCAAGGTACATAGAACCAAACACCACTGCTGAAGTAAAAAAGAATTTAGCTTGAATTCACCTCCCTTATCAATTTGTTGAAGGATTATAGAGAAATGCATACCTCAGTTTGTTTAAGTCCCACTTTCTTCATGCAAAAAAAAAAATAAGAATTCTTGGAGCTCCTCTGACCCTCTCCCAATCCTCCAGACTCCCAGATCCCTGAACTGCCTTTACCTGCTGGGTTCCCCCAGCCCTCACCCATTAGCACATCATCTCCACAATTCCAGGACTCGCTCCAGATGCATATATTTTGCACCATTTTCCTCCTCACCTGCCCATCCTGCTGACACCATATTCCTAAGCCTAGCATCAATTAATTCAGGTACCCAGCCCAACCTGAATCAAGCTCAACCTCACATCAGACACATAAGCAAAGAGAGATGTTCACACACCCAAGCCACATCACAAACATATAAACAATATGAAAGACAAAATAGTAAATTCCTCCTCAGAATCACTAGTCCTGTTGAAATGTTCTCCAAGGAGAATTGCCTACAAGAACCCTGGGGCAGAGAATTTATAAGAACAGTCACAAATTATATCAAATATTTCAAGGAGTTTAAAGGAGAGATAAAAAAAATAAAGTCTAAGTGAACTTTAAAAGGATAATAGTACACACCTGAGTGACTTAGAAGAAAATACAAATATATGGCTAAATGAAATGACAAAGACTGTTCAGAATTTGAGAGCTTACTAAAAAGCCAAAAAACGCTGGAGCAATGTACTTCAAGTTCTAAATAAAAAAAAAAAAAAAAACAAAACAAAAAACCATGGCTACCAACCTAGACACTGTACCCAGAAAAACAATATGCCATGGTGGAATGGTAGAATACAAAGAAATATTGACCATGACATAAACAGACTAAGAGAATTCATGTTTCCCAAACTAGGCTAGAGAAAATACTAGAGAAATATTTCAGACTGAAATGGGGGATAAATATAGCTGAGAGGCTCAACAAAGAAAACGATTGAAGTTACAATTACTGAAATTAATAGGGCTAAGACTACAACAGGAAAAAAGACAGCAGTTAATACAAACTCTTCAATTATAACTATAAATATTAATATCCTTAACTCTCAAATCAAAAGAGGTAGGTCAAGTAGATAAAGAAACAACATCCATCTGTTTGTTTTCTATAAGAAACTCATCTACCTTCCAGGGCAGGAACCACTATAGATGGAAAAGTTGGAGAAAAGTAGCCCATGCAGTCAGGAGCAGAAAGTATGTGTTACCATCTTAACATCTAACAAAGTAGTCTTCAATCTGAAACAGTCCAGAAGAAATGAAGGGAGATAGTTTATTATCAGCAGCAGCCCATGAAAGCTTCTCTAAAATAGACATTTGGTGATCAAAACAAGTGTTTACTAATTCAGAAAACCAGAAATAATTCTGTATGTCCTGTCCGACTATAATGCAACTTAACATGGAGAGCAATCAAATCTCTAGGAAGCACACAGACTACACAAGACTATGGAGATGAACTACCTCAGTACTAAATAGGTCAAAGAAGAAATTGAGAACTCAGAGAATTCCAGCTTGATCTAACCTGAAATGCTACTGATAAAAATGCATAGAAAACTGGACTATATAGGCCTTCCCAGCCTATACAAAAGGCTCAGAGAACCTCATAGAATAGGAAGTAGAAAAAAAAATTATAAAAACCAAAGGATCCAAACAGTTTGGGCTAGATAATGTCTTTTAGACATGACAGAGGAGCTGAACCCATGAAATCTTAATGAGATGGTGGCCTATACAGGTCATAAAAAATGACAATATCAGTTAATATGCCAATATGAATGGTAAACCCCAAAAGCCTTCACCCTTAGATGAAGAGCTACAGGAAATTAGTGGCTAATTAGAGAGGGAGAATCAATCTCAAAGAATCAACCCCTAGTAGGCTACACAACCCCACATGATTGGCCCTAAATACAGATACATGTGAGCAACACTAAAGAGATACAAACAGCTGTATATATATATATATATATATATATATATATATATATATATATATATATATATATATAATGAATAGGAGGTCATGACATTAAGGAGAGTAGTACATGGAAGAAGTTGGAAGGATAAGAAGAGGGAAGTAGTATAAATCAGTACTCATATGTGAAATTCTCAATAAGGAAACAAAAAACAAAAAAAAAGATTTTAAAATACTCAATAAGACTAAACAACATAAATATAAAACCACCTAGAGATGTTCCACATAAACTAAGTCTTGGCTAGTTCAGGGTATATGTCCAAAACCAATTATGATTTCACAGAAAAACAACTAATTATCTGTTGAATCTTGGAGAAAGCATCTTCCCTGTGCCTAAATATATCTATTAATAAACAAGGTTTTAAAGGTGCTATTAAGTTCAAGCGTAATTTATTTAGAAAATGTTTTTAAATTTCCAATGCTCCCCTAAACTAGAAAGTAGAATGCTTGTGGTGATTATGTAAACTATTATATTAGCTGTTTCTCTCTTGCTGGGATAAAACATGATGACCAAAAGCAACTTATAGAAGAAAGGATTTATTTTGCCTTAGGGTCCCAGAGGAAAAGTCTATCGTGGTGGGATGTGTGGTAACAGGGGCCTGCAAAAGAAGAAGAGAGGTCTATCTTTTCTTAAGAAAATTAAATATATTCAAGCTTAAATATAATTACACACTCACCCTCTGTCCATTTCCTTGTTTCAACCCTGCCCAAGTGCCCTAAACTCCCTCTAATGCATGGCCTCCTTTCCTTGAATTGCTGTTACATAGTTTTTCCTAAATATATAAACAGAACTTGCTTAGCCCATCCAGTGTTACTTGTTTGTATATCACTTCTTTACCCAGATACAGAAGCAGAGAACAAATTGGAAGTGGGGTGACGCTAAAAGCCCTCAAATGCTCCTGCCAATGACGTACTTCCTCCAGCAAGGATGTATCTCTCAATGATTCAGTAAACTCCCAAACAACACAGTCATCTGTTCAACTGTTCATGTAAGGCTCTGGGGATAATTCCATTCAGACCACCACAGTTGTCACAATCTAATATATTCAGGAGTCCTCAACAGAATTCTCAGCCTTTATGCTTAAGCATACCTTTGAAGGGTGCCTTTCTAGATCTTAGCCAGAATCCTCTCTGGGCTAGGATGAATAGTTCAAGTGTGTCATTGCAAACACCTGCTCGGCACTCATATCCGTGCATGCAAGTTACCATGACAGATACTTCCTGGATTGTCCTATTTACTATTTCCCCTGTGCCCATTCTGTATCCTCACATGTTCCAATGTGTCCATATTTCTGACCATGACCCAAGGCTCTTCTCTTTGAAATCCTAAGTTACACTTCATTGGAAGTTTATTTCTCCATGTCTAAGTGTGATCTGCATTGTAACACTGTGACTCTTTAATTCATTGTAATATTGGCAAGCAGGGGATCACAAATGGATTACAGTGGCTATGGAACGAGCTGGACAGAATGTAGTGAAAGATAAGGTGCACTTTAAGACACTCTGGCAAAAAGAGAACAGTGAATGGAGATTAATAAAGGGGTTCTTCCATTCCCACTAATATTTATTTGTCTACAGAGTAATCCAAATGTTCACCCTGATCTAGATATCTTGTGACCAATATTGACCAAGCCTTTGATTACCCCAAGCTTTGCAAGATACTTTTCCTTCCTAAACCAGAAACCTTCAGTTGTAAGACAGGAAATAACCACACAAAGTGGTGTGTTATAATGGTTTAACAGCTTTCTGAATGGTCACAACACGTGACAGATTTCTACAATATTAATGGACTCACGAAGTTAATTCCAACCATAGCCCAGAGCTTGGAAGAGGTTGGGTATAATACATCTTATGGTGTGTCCACATTACATAAACAATAGATTAAGTGACCTCAGAAGCACAGATAATGGCAAAATGTAGTAAAATAATTAGGGAGTAATGAGTTTTTTATTACCATTTTTAATATAATTTATTTCACTGTAAGTTTCTCTGATTCAACTTTTAATAATGTCTGTGTTTTATAACAAGCTCTCAGAATTCCCCAAAATGTAATAAGGAACTCTTGCTAGCTACAAGGAGCCAGCTCCGGCGTGCCACTGATTACATTGGCTTAAAAGGCTCATTTGAAAATTATCATGCTACATTTTTTTCTATTTAAATCTGCGAAGAAACCATATTTGAAGCTATTACTTTATATATCTCAAATTGAGCTTTCTGAATAACCTGAGCAGTAACTCTGGATGTTAAAGAAATTGATGCCACTCAGATGTCAATTACACTATTAGTAGGGTTAAACCAAGCGAGGTGCCTGCCTTCATAACAGAGGACAGTAAAGATTTACCACCTGCAGAGATGGAAAGATACGTTTTGTGATGACATCAATGTAATAAACTTCACCCAGGGGAGGAGGATGTCACAGCCCCCTCCCCTACATAACCTGCTGCATGCTTCCAGCCTAAGGACAGCTTGAAAAGGAGACAGTGGAACTACTGTGGCTTGGTAGGCACAGAAAATCCTGATTTTTTTTTTCTAATCTAAGAGGGCTTTGGACTTCCCTGTCTGGTACACATAGATTGAAGACACCAATTATTACATGAAAAGAGGAAGGTAAGAAATAGACCAGAGAAATAAAGTGTATGACAAAGGCTTGAATGAAGAGGCCAGAGAGGAGGATAGGCAGGAGGAGGGAGAGAGAAAAGAAGAATTTCATTTCATTTCTACCCAGAGGCTAACAGAAAATACAGCTTATTAAAGGACAGACTCTATTTCCAGCAAAATCAACTAAGAAAAGATCTTCACAACCACAGTGCCTTTCTGTCTGAGTGAAAAAAAAGAAACAGTAGCAAAGATTTGCAGACATAAATACTAAGAGATCTTCAACAAAATTAAGACAATCTCTTCTGGCCTTAATTAAGGACAAAGACTTTCTTTGGCCATCAGGGGCTTGAGAGAAACACAGGATTTTCATCTTTTAAAAACCAGACTAAATATTTTTAAGGTGAAGGCTATGGCATATCTCACCTGAGGGTTTTTAACCTAATATTCATAGTGTTACTTTCCCTTCAATTCTTTTCTTTCCCAGTCAGTTGAGTATATAATGTCTGGAGTAAGTCACCTGGTTGCAGTGGCCGAGTCAGGAGGCTGGCGAGCACTTGAAGAAGCTTCTGAACACAACCCCCCCACCCAAACAGTCCTGCTGTTGCTACCAGATGTTTAGCTTTGGTGCAAAGCCTTAAACAAAAAAAAAAAAGCAGTAAAGATGGAAAACAGTAAGAGACTGACGGTCCACAGGAAAGATTTGGAAAGGGAAGGAAAACAATAGCACCAGGAAGCCCAGGCAGGAAGATGGCTATGAATCGAGGTCAATCAAAATACCCTGTGCTACAGTATAAGACCTGTTTAAAAAAAATAGTGAAATAATATGAACTAAAAATTGTGTTCTCAAAATGAGGGAACATGACTGTCTTTCGTGTGTTAGTGTGTGTCTATGTCTGTGCATTTATACAAAGTCCAATGTAGTAGCCTTTAGTCTGAGAGTACAATTAGCATACTTTCCTTTACATAAAAATTACCCCATATGAACAACAATGCCAACCAACCAGAGCTTCCAGGGACTAAGCCACTACCCAAAGACTATACATGGACTGACCCTGGGCTCCAACCTCATAGGTAGCAATGAATATCCTAGTAAGAGCACCAGTGGAAGGGGAAGCCCTTGGTCCTGCCAAGACTGAACCCCAGTGAACGTGATTGTTGGGGGGAGGGTGGTAATGGGGGGAGGATTGGGAGGGGAAGCCCATATAGAAGGGGAGGGGGGGTTAGGGGGATGATAAAAAAAGAAAAAGAAAAAGAAACAACCTCCAATTTGATAGGCACCAAAAAAAAAAATTACACTTTGATTTCTGTCAGTACTGTTGAGAAAAAGGACCCCGAATTATTCAGGCAGCATTAGGATTTAAGTAAAACTCAGCATACTGAATAAATGGAAAAATGATAACAGAAGTCGACTTTGCTGTGATCCTTAATAATTCTGAACCTTTAAGACTATCACACCTTCCTTTAAATGGTTCCTCTTGAAGTATTAAAACAGTTCTTTCAATAACTAACTCTATATACATGTGAAAAATGATAGCAAAGTCAGTAACTATGATAGGCTACTCTTATGAAGGAGAAGTATATGCTGCAACATAATAAGAGATGATATATATATACATATATGTATGTATACATATATAATCAGTGTAGTAAGAAATAGGAAAGAAGCTAACTATTGAGCTTGTTAAAGGCAGTGTCTCCACCTACTGTAGACTGAGAGGATTCAACTTTCTAATGCCTTGCCTCTGACTTTAATTTTCTTCCTTTCTCTAAGTGCTTCTTGCAGAGAAAAAGCTTGCCTATATTACAAGGATTCCTCATGTTGCCCCCTCTTTTGTGACACAGGTCACATGTTAAGCAAAAGTCACACCATGTTCCCATCCTCTTCCTGCTGCTCCATAACTCCTAGGCAACCTCACCTCTGTAACTTCACAATTTTTTCCTGTTCTTTTTCTTCCCTGCTTTCCTTGTCAGAAACTTGGTATTTTGCTGCCATTTTACTGTTCAGGCTGTTCACAGTTGAAGACAAAACAGCTTGTTTTGGAGCCAGAGTCTGGGTTGGGTATATGATTTCTTCAACAGGAGAAAGCTGAAAGGCATACTCCTTTTATATCACAAGAAAGCTCAACCTAGCACATAAGTTCTCTCAAATAGTCTGTTCAGTCAATGATAAGATGGAATCATTAAATATTGTAGTGGACAGCAGTTTCCCCTCACACAATATTGATTTCTATAGTTTCAACTGCCCAGAGTCAACAGTTCTTTGAAAATAGAAAATAGAAATTTCCAGAAGGAAACAATTCCTAAGTAGTCAATTGCATGCTGTTCTTAGTATCAGAATGAAATGGAATGCCCTCCCAGCAGGGGACTGAGTTGTCCCCTTATTGTGCATATCCTCTGTACATGCTACCTGCCCATTAGTCACTTAGCAGCCATCTCTGTTAGGTTGTAAGATTGACTGTCATTGCACTTCAATGCTTGTGTTCAAGCAACCCTTTATTTTATTTAATGGTCCCAGAAAGCAAGCGTAATGATGGTCACCATTCTGATGTGCCATGGAGAAACCACAAAGTGCTTCCTTTAAGTGAATGGTTGAAAGCCCAGTATTTTGAGAGAGACCACAATCGCAGAACTTACACTACCCTGACTTTTTATAAATCATTCTTTCTCAGTTTTAGCAAATATTCATAACCTCTTACAATACCTAATTAAGCTTTATCCAAGGGAAAAACTTAGTGGACACAGAAGCCATTACTATCTGCCATGGTTTCAAGCATCTGCTGTGTCTTAAAGATCTGTATCCCTGGCATGGAAATTAAAGTCACTGGTTCTATTATACCCTGGACTCTTAATGTAGATCCAACAGATGTTTTTAGGTAATTCACACCTCTACAAATATGATAGCTAACTTAGTCACTGAGTACAGGGATTTTTCTTTTGGCTCTAATACTTGCTGATCACACACAAAGCCACCAAGTCCAGGCAAGAACACAGTGAGGAATTTATAAGAGTCCCAGGGCTCAGCCTTTCCAGAAGTTGAATACATAAAAGTTCCTCAAGGGCAGATTCTCATCAGACGCGGTCTCCTGAATCTGACTTGCTATTTTCCTAACAGAAACTCAGTGCTGCCAAAGGGAAGAAACCTATGGAAATATTTCCAGTATGTGGAGTCAAACTAAAGGCCTGTGGGTAAACCACATTTGATCCAGGGCATTATTTAACAATTGTCATCTGGAAGGGCTGCCATTTAGAGAAGGAATCACACCTAAAAGCTTTCTGACGGGAGCTGCGGGGGGTGTGGGATAAAAGAACTCAGATATGTCCGAGTGGTCTTAATGGAGCCTGAATTTCTAACAAGTACTGGGTTCATCTAGTTTTTGCTGCTCTGGCAAAAATACTTGAGGAAAACAACTTCAAGTAGAAATTATGTGTGGGCTCATTGTGTCAGATCCTTAAGGAGCTTCATGATTTCATGGTTGGCTGTTTCCACTGCTGTGTGTGTGGCAAGGCAGAGAAGGCTGCTCACTTCATCGTCGCCAGGAAGCAAAGAGCAAATGAGGGAGCCACAGAGCCAGTGGACATCATTCCAAGACACGCTTCCCAAACCCAAACCCTCTCAGGGACCTACCCCTATCAGAGCTATCTGGTCAATTTCTTTCACCAACTAACAGTGTCATCCAGTAACATATATCTGTTGCCGGAGAGGTTCAAGGAGCCCCAATCAACCAATCATCTCTCAACAACTGCACATGTTGCTGATCAAGCCTTTGCCTTGGCACTTGTCCTTTTTGCGGGGAGACTGTTCATAACCCAACAAATATGGAGCACTGAATGTGGAGTCAGTCTGCCTGGGTTATATCCCAATTCTGCTACTTGGATACTACTTGGGATACCTTGAACTTTCTTCTCTAAAACTTCAATTTTCTCTTCAAGACAATGCAAATGATGCTCCCTACCACAAGAGCAACAAGAGTTAAGTGAAATGACGTATCTGTTCTCTGCCAAAGCCCACAGATTCTTGGATGGCTCTGTATCCCTCTTACAAACATCAGCTAGTAAGAATATCACAGCTGACTTTTCATACTGGTGGGAAGAGAAAAAAAAAAACACTATTTTTTTAGCTTCTTCCGCTGCTCAGCTCATGCCTGTGGCTTCGCTATTACTGTTAGCAGAGATCAAAGCCTTCAGCTACTGCTCCCACTGAGGAGGGCTTGTAGATTATTCACAATTTACAAGGAAATTGAGAGCAGTTTGGACCTTTGATGTAAGTGAGGTGTGATCATAAGATGCAACAAAAAGAAGGGAACCAAATCTTGGTCCCAGACTTTGAGCTCAATAGCAATAACCCGGAGGGCGTAGGGTATCACTCCTATGGCCTCACCTCTGAAGTCCTCCCCAGTGGTGGCGGTGCTACCTCCTAAGGCTGCTGAGACCCTCAAACACTCACCTGGCATCTTCTGTTCTTCCGGGACCAGAGCACTGATGGATTGACTAGCTCCCTGCCAGCTAGGAGCTGGATAGGTATGAGGTAGAGCACTGACTAACACTCAGTTCTTTAGAGGGCTGTATTCAGAACAGGGCTTAGTTGCTACAATTGATCTTTAGGGCATTTGCTCTTCCCTCCAGCTTTGATTAAGCTGCCGCAGCACTAGGATCTCCTCTGCTTTGGTGAGGCAGGCCCCTTGGAGGAGCTTCCTCTCTCCTGGGAATGAAGAGGACAGGATCAGTGCCCAGCCAGTGATGCTAAGCCCATCCTTACTGAAGACTTTCATAATTGGTTCTCCGTGGAATATTTTGGCTTTCATTTTTAATTTGAGATCATCCTATTAAAATCTCAATTGTCTCAGCTGAATAAGCAGGCAATACCTCGGTATGTTTTATCTAAGTCACACTGGTTCCAGCCCTGACGTACTGTCTGTATAGCCACTGAGCAGTGGGCAGGTTATCTTGGAGAAGGTGATGAAACCCTGTGCCTTCGAGATGTAAGAGAACATGGCCTTTTCACAGCCAATGAACTGCAATGTGAAGATGTCAGCCTTCTTATTAGCATGGAGTCTTACAAACCGCTGAGTCTTGAATAGAGCAAAGTGCTAATTACCTGCTGAATCCAACTGGACTTGGGGACCAAGGACAGCCTTGGGACAGAGCCAATATCAGCAACTTCTCAAAAAAAAAATATTGAATATCTACTGCTCTCAATAACTTGAGACAAAACCCTCTTCCTTGGAATTTCCCCCCAGAGTGATCTGCTTCTGCTCAGATTGTTCTGGTTTTGAGAAACTCCTAGACAGAATAACCGCAGCCTGAGTCCACATCTGTTAGCAACATCTGGTGCTGTTAGTTTCTTCTGCTGATGATTTGTTCCAGCCACCTCTTAGGGCAGCAGCCTGGACCTTGGGCTGAGAGAAATTAGCATGGCAGATCACTGTGCAGGGACAGTGACTTTGAGAATTAAATGTAACCCTTGAATAGTCCACATTACTCCCCAAAATGTGCATGCTGACGAAGTCCCATTGCATCTAACCCACTGAGAGGAAAGAATCCATTAATATGTGCGGTACACATGTGTTTCTCTGGGAATTCTCTCACTTTAGAAACATGGGGCAGGGCAAGTAGGTAGATTTCTACCAAAGGGTATCCCTGAGTCTAGATTGGCTATTAGGCTGTTGATGCAATTCTATCAATGCATCTAACCCATGTAAATGTTTATCCCTACATGAAAGGATGGGAAATGGGAAACTCACAGGTCATTCAGTACCTTGTCTTTGGCTCTCCTTGATGTTTACCTTTTCTGCTGCCCTCTCTCTTCTCCACTCAAGTCTGATTTGTGGGAAGCAGAAAGCGCACAGTGTGCTAATCTCAGGGAGGTGAGCTGCCAGAACTGATTTCCCTGGTAAACGTGGTAGATTGAGGAAAGAAAAACTACGGCTATAGATTCAATTTCCTTTTCTGCATGTGTTCCCACCCGTGACACAGTGCCCAGCCTGGCACAGCTAACTAACTGTCCTCAGTAGAACTAAGGGACTTGATTAGCTGGAAGAGCATTAGACAGTTCCTCAGTCATGTCAGACCTTTCCTGCTAGCTTGTCAGCTCTGTGGCATCGCTCAGAGAATGGAAGGTACATCCTTGAAGAATACACCAGGATGGAGGTGGTGGGATGTTTGTGAAGGCAGGAGGTGCTAGATGAGACACATAAGGATTTCAACCGTATGTAGCAATCAATTCCCTCATTCCTCTCCTCACCATAGTAGAACCCAGTGATAACAAGCAGTAACTGGTCTCCATGGCCTCATTCCAAAAACAAACGCCATCCCCACCTTCTATTCTTATCATTTTGACCTTGAGAATAATGTCTTCTCCAGTTTTTAACACTTTCATGTGAAATGTCATAAAAGTTTCTTCTGGGTTAGAAGGAGAGCAGCATACTCTCCTTGTTGTTGTGTTGTGGTTGTTAAAAAGCAACCACAGCACATGTTTTACCAAGGGGCATGAGAAACATGGGAAGAGTTACACTGTTGTTTGACCTAGACCAAGCTCTGCAGAGGGAATGGGCAAAGACAGTATGCTATAAAATACAATCAATCTATAACATCAATCTGTAAATTTTTAAAAAGCACCACATTGAATATCTACATATCTACTGCTCTCAATGACTGGTGACAAAGCCCTCCTCCTTGGAATTCCCCCCCCCCAGAGTGACCTGCTTAGAGATCACCCTCGAGTAGGTGAGGGTTAATTTAGGTGAAAACATGACGGGATTAGGGAACTGTTAACGCATTGTACAGCATGGCTGTTGGGTTTTCTGGAGATCTGTGTGCCATCAATGAGAAGAAAAGATCTGCCCTCAGTGAGGGTGGATGCCATCAGGTCCAGGAGGCCTGGACAGATTGAAACATCAAAGGGGGAATCAATGTCTCTCTTAGGAAACTCTTCATGAGTATCAGAACTGGGGCTTTTCTGACCTTAGGATTCCAAGATAGTCACAGATGACTTTTGGCCACTAGATAACAGTTGTCCAGGTTATGAAATCGTCAGGATTATACTGAGCCAAGCTACCACACTCACAGGTCTCCAGTTTGTGCTCAATCTGCTGTCAGATATCTGAATCTCCATAGCAATGTGAAGCAACTATGCGAATTCGTGTGAGAACACATCTATGTGGCATCTATGCCTCATCTGCATCATCTACATAACTATCTGTATTCCACTGGTCATGCCTTTCTAGAAAATACTGACTTGTTTAAGGACCTTCCACAAGAGAAAAGAAGTGAATTTTAAATGGAAGAGGGACAGAGGGAGGGAGAATGAATGAAAGAAATGGGAAAGGGAGGAAACCGAGATGGAATGGAGAAGAAATAAGCAAAAATCAATGGATCTAGTATAAATCTGAGCGTGCCTCTACTTCTGCCATTTGTGGTAACTTAAAAAGAAATCTGTGTTTTGACATACATGTGTCTAATGGTTTACTTTCGGAAAAATCTGAATTGACCCAGGCGGCAGCTTCTCTCCTCACCCTCTCTGTACTTTACAGCATCTAACTGCAGAGACGCCATCAGTGTCCCTCCTGCCTCTGAACCCACAGCGCCTTTGCCTCCTGCCAAGGTTAAATGGATTTGAGACTTAGATATTATATCTAAGAATTATATCTGGACATCAACTCTGTGCTCACATTTATAAAATTTGATCCATATCCAAAGGCCAAGGACTCTACAGGAACAGACACTATGAGAAACGTGTTGCCAAAGCTCATGCCTCTAAAATGAATGAAGTGATACTGGTTTGACAAATATACACATATACATGAGTATATGTACACATATACCTTTCCAATTTAATATGTGCATATATTTTTCAGCTAGTATATTCCTACTAGGATTCCAAATTTAAACGAAAAGCCATTAGAGAGTTCTGCCATTGCTCTCAAGAGGCTGGAATGGAAGTGTATAAATGAACTTTTAAAGATAATTGGCTTCCAAAGTCCCCTCCTGTCCTCCCTTCTCTGCTTCCGGATGGTCCCACTGGGAACCGCACATAAAAACCAACACAGGGTTTGGCCAGACTCCCGGACCAGCGGAGGATCCCTGCCTTCAGCAGCTCTCTGCTCCCAGGCCCCGGAGGTTCCAACCGCCTGGTCAGGCGGGCACTCCTGAGGCAGCAGGCGGAGGAGACCCTGCTGCCCACCTGCCCACATCCCTGGCCCAGGAGGATGCTGTCGGCCTCTGGGTACCCGTGAGGAGGGCCCAGGGCAGCAGATCCACTGCGTCTGAGACACCGCACCTGAAGGGACCGACCCGGATAAACAGTTCTCTGCACCCAAATCCCGTGGGAGGAGAGCTAAACCTTCAGAGAGGCGGACCGCCTGGGAAACCAGAAGAGACTGCACGCTGCACACAGTACTGACCCCAGAGGAAAACAAAAGCTATCTGGAACCCTGGTGCACGGAACCTCCCAGAAGGGGCGGCGCACATCTTCCTGGCTGCTGAGGCCGTGGAGAGCTCATAGGCAACACCCCGCGAGCAAACCTGAGCCTGGGGACCACAGGTAAGACAAACTTTTCTGCTACAAACGACTTGCCTGGTGAACTCAAGACACAGGCTCACAGGAACAGCTGAAGACCTGTAGAGAAGAAAAACTACGCGCCCGAAAGCAGAACACTCTGTCCCCATAACTGGCTGAAAGAAAACAGGAAAACAGGTCTACAGCACTCCGAAACACAGGCTTATAAGACAGTCTAGCCACTGTCAGAAATAGCAGAACAAAGTAACAATAGAGATAATCTGATGGCGAGAGGCAAGCGCAGGAACCCAAGCAACAGAAACCAAGACTACATGGCATCATCGGAGCCCAATTCTCCCACCAAAGCAAACACGGAATATCCAAACACACCAGAAAAGCAAGATCTAGTTTCAAAATCATATTTGATCATGATGTTGGAGGACTTCAAGAAAGACATGAAGAACTCCCTTAGAAAACACAGGAAAACATAAATAAACAAGTAGAAGCCTACAGAGAGGAATAAAAAAATTCCTAAAAATTCCAGGAAAATATAAATAAACAAGTAGAAGCCCATAGAGAGGAGTCACAAAAATCCCTAAAAGAATTCTAGGAAAACATAAATAAACAAGTAGAAGCCCATAGAGAGGAGTCACAAAAATCCCTGAAAGAATTCCAGGAAAACACAATCAAACAGTTGAAGGAATTAAAAATGGAAATAGAAGCAATCAAGAAAGAACACATGGAAACAACCCTGGATATAGAAAACCAAAAGAAGAGACAAGGAGCTGTAGATACAAGCTTCACCAACAGAATACAAGAGATGGAAGAGAGAATCTCAGGAGCAGAAGATTCCATAGAAATCATTGACTCAACTGTCAAAGATAATGTAAAAAGCGGAAAAAAGCTACTGGTCCAAAACATACAGGAAATCCAGGACTCAATGAGAAGATCAAACCTAAGGATAATAGGTATAGAAGAGTGAAGACTCCCAGCTCAAAGGACCAGTAAAATATCTTCAACAAAATCATAGAAGAAAACTTCCCCAACCTAAAAAAAGATACCCATAGGCATACAAAAGCCTACAGAACTCCAAATAGATTGGACCAGAAAAAAACACCTCCCGTCACATAATAGTCAAAACACTAAACGCTCAAAATAAAAAAGAAAAGAATATTAAAAGCAGTAAGAAAAAGGTCAAGTAACATATAAAGGCAGACCTATCAGAATCACACCCTGACTTTGCCAGAAACTATGAAGGCCAGAAGATCCTGGACTGATGTCATACAGACCCTAAGAGAACACAAATGCCAGCCCAGGCTACTGTATCCTGCAAAACTCTCAATTAACATAGATGGAGAAACCAAGATATTCCATGACAAAACCAAATTTACACAATATCTTTCTACAAATCCAGCACTACAAAGGATAATAAATGGTAAAGCCCAACATAAGGAGGCAAGCTATACCCCTAGAAGAAGCAAGAAACTAATCGTCTTGGCAACAAAACAAAGAGAAGAAAAGCACACAAACATAACCTCATCCAAATATGAATACAACCGGAAGCAATAATCACTATTCCTTAATATCTCTCAACATCAATGGCCTCAACTCCCCAATAAAAAGACATAGATTAACAAACTGGATACGCAACGAGGACCCTGCATTCTGCTGCCTACAGGAAACACACCTCAGAGACAAAGACAGACACTACCTCAGAGTGAAAGGCTGGAAAACGACTTTCCAAGCAAATGGTCAGAAGAAGCAAGCTGGAGTAGCCATTCTAATATCAGATAAAATCAATTTTCAACTAAAAGTCATCAAAAAAAAGATAAGGAAGGACACTTCATATTCATCAAAGGAAAAATCCACCAAGATGAACTCTCAATCCTAAATATCTATGCCCCCAAATACAAAGGCACCTACATATATAAAAGAAACCTTACTAAAGCTCAAAACACATTGCACCTCACACAATAATAGTAGGAGATTTCAACACCCCTCTCATCAATGGACAGATCATGGAAACAGAAATTAAACAGAGACGTAGACAGACTAAGAGAACTCATGAGCCAAATGGACTTAACGGATATTTATAGAACGTTCTACCCTAAAGCAAAAGGATATACCTTCTTCTCAGCTCCTCATGGTACTTTCTCCAAAATTGACCATATAATTGGTCAAAAAACGGGCCTCAAAAGGTACAGAAAGATAGAAATAATCCCATGCGTGCTATCGGACCACCACGGCCTAAAACTGGTCTTCAATAACAATAAGGGAAGAATGCCCACATATACGTGGAAATTGAACAATGCTCTACTCAATGATAACCTGGTCAAGGAAGAAATAAAGAAAGAAATTAAAGACTTTTTAGAATTTAATGAAAATGAAGATACAACATACCCAAACTTATGGGACACAATGAAAGCTGCGCTAAGAGGAAAACTCATAGCGCTGAGTGCCTGCAGAAGGAAACAGGAAAGAGCATATGTCAGCAGCTTGACAGCACACCTAAAAGCTCTAGAACAAAAAGAAGCAAATACACCCAGGAGGAGTAGAAGGCAGGAAATAATCAAACTCAGAGCTGAAATCAACCAAGTAGAAACAAAAAGGACCATAGAAAGAATCAACAGAACCAAAAGTTGGTTCTTTGAGAAAATCAACAAGATAGATAAACCCTTGGCCAGACTAACGAGAGGACACAGAGAGTGTGTCCAAATTAACAAAATCAGAAATGAAAAGGGAGACATAACTACAGATTCAGAGGAAATTCAAAAAATCATCAGATCTTACTATAAAAGCCTATATTCAACAAAACTTGACAATCTGCAGGAAATGGACAATTTCCTAGACAGATACCAGGTACCGAAGTTAAATCAGGAACAGATAAACCAGTTAAACAACCCCATAACTCCTAAGGAAATAGAAGAAGTCATTAAAGGTCTCCCAACCAAAAAGAGCCCAGGTCCAGACGGGTTTAGTGCAGAATTCTATCAGACCTTCATAGAAGACCTCGTACCAATATTATCCAAACTATTCCACAAAATTGAAACAGATGGAGCACTACCGAATTCCTTCTATGAGGCCACAATTACTCTTATACCTAAACCACACAAAGACCCAACAAAGAAAAGAACTTTGAGACCAATTTCCCTTATGAATATCGATGCAAAAATACTCAATAAAATTCTGGCAAACCGAATCCAAGAGCACATCAAAACAATCATCCACCATGATCAAGTAGGCTTCATCCCAGGCATGCAGGGATGGTTCAATATCTGAAAACCATCAACGTGATCCATTATATAAACAAACTGAAAGAACAAAACCACATGATCATTTCATTAGATGCTGAAAAGCATTTGACAAAATTCAACACCCCTTCATGATAAAAGTCCTGGAAAGAATAGAATTCAAAGGCCCATACCTAAACATAGTAAAAAGCCATATACAGCAAACCAGTTGCTAACATTAAACTAAATGGAGAAAACTTGAAGCAATCCCACTAAAATCAGGGACTAGACAAGGCTGCCCTCTCTCCTACTTATTCAATATAGTTCTTGAAGTTCTAGCCAGAGCAATAAGACAACAAAAAGGAGGTCAAGGGATACAGATCGGAAAGAAGAAGTCAAAATATCACTATTTGCAGATGATATGATAGTATATTTAAGTGATCCCAAAAAATTCCACCAGAGAACTACTAAAGCTGATAAACAACTTCAGCAAAGTGGCTGGGTATAAAATTAACTCAAATAAATCAGTAGCCTTCCTCTACAAAAAGAAAACAGGCCGAGAAAATTAGGGAAATGACACCCTTCATAATAGATCCAAATAATATAAAAAAGTACCTAAAATTTGACTTTAACCAAGCAAGGAAAGATCTGTACAATAAGAACTTCAAGACTCTGAAGAAAGAAATTGAAGAAGATCTCAGAAGATGGAAAAAGATCTCCCATGCTCATGGATTGGCAGGATTAATATAGTAAAATGGCCCATTCTACCAAAAGCGATCTACAGATTCAATGCAATCCCCATCAAAATACCAATCCAATTCTTCAAAGAGTTAGACAGAACAATTTGCAAATTCATCTGGAATAACAAAAACCCAGGATAGCTAAAACTATCCTCAACAATAAAAAGGACTTCAGGGGAATCACTATCCCAGATCTCAAGCAGTATTACAGAGCAATAGTGATAAAAACTGCATGGTATTGGTACAGAGACAGACAGATAGACCAATGGAACAGAATTGAAGACCCAGAAATGAACCCACACACCTATGGGCACTTGATTTTTGACAAAGGCCAAAACCATCAATGGAAAAAAAAGATAGCATTTTCAGCAAATGGTGCTGGTTCAACTGGAGGTCAACATGTGAAGAATGCAGATCGATCCATGCTTATCACCCTGTACAAAGCTTAAGTCCAAGTGGATCAAGGACCTCCACATCAAACCAGATACACTCAAACTAATAGAAGAAAAACTAGGGAAGCATTTGGAACACATGGGCACTGGAAAAAATTTCCTGAACAAAACACCCATGGCTTATGCTCTAAGATCAAGAATCGACAAATGGGATCTCATAAAACTGCAAAACTTCTGTAAGGCAAAGGACACTGTGGTTAGGACAAAACGGCAACCAACAGATTGGGAAAAGATCTTTACCAATCCTACAACAGATAGAGGCTTATATCCAAAATATACAAAGAACTGAAGAAGTTAGACAGCAGGAGGCAAATAACCTATTAAAAAATGGGGTTCAGAGCTAAACAGAGAATTCACAGCTGAGGAATGCCGAATGGCTGAGAAACACCTAAAGAAATGTTCAACATCGTTAGTCATAAGGGAAATGCAAATCAAAACAACCCTGAGATTTCACCTCACACCAGTGAGAATGGCTAAGATCAAAAACTCAGGTGACAGCAAATGCTGGCGAGGATGTGGAGAAAGGGGAACACTCCTCCATTGTTGGTGGGGTTGCAGACTGCTGCAACCATTCTGGAAATCAGTCTGGAGGTTCCTCAGAAAATTGGACATTGAACTGCCTGAGGATCCAGCTATACCTCTCCTGGGCATATACCCAAAAGATGCCCCAACATATAAAAAAGACACGTGCTCCACTATGTTCATCGCAGCCTTATTTGTAATAGCCAGAAGCTGGAAAGAACCCAGATGCCCTTCAACAGAGGAATGGATACAGAAAATGTGGTACATCTACACAATGGAATATTACTCAGCTATCAAAAACAATGACTTTGTGAAATTCGTAGGCAAATGGTTGGAACTGGAAACTATCATCCTGAGTGAGCTAACCCAATCACAGAAAGACATACATGGTATGTACTCATTGATAAGTGGCTATTAGCCCAAATGCTTGAATTACCCTAGATGCCTAGAACAAATGAAACTCAAGACGGATGATCAAAATGTGAATGCAGATCGCTCATGAGAGACACAGCCAGAATACAGCAAATACAGAGGCGTATGCCAGCAGGAAACCACTGAACTGAGAACAGGACCCCTGTTGAACAATCAGAGAAAAACTGGAAGAGCTTGAAGGAGCTCGAGACCCCATATGTACAGCAATGCCAACCAACCAGAGTTTCCAGGGACTAAGCCACTACCCAAAGACTATACATGGACTGACCCTGGACTCTGACCTCGTAGGTTGCAATGAATATCCTAGTAAGAGCACCAGTGGAAGGGGAAGCCCTGGGTCCTGCTAAGACTGAACCCCTAGTGAACTAGACTGTTGGGGAGAGGGCAGCAATGGGGGAGGGGTGGGGGGAACACCCATAAGGAAGGGGGGGGGGGGGATGTTTGCCCGAAACCGGAAAGGGAATAACACTCAAATGTATATAAGAAATACTCAAGTTAATAAAAAAAAAAAAAAAAAAAAAAAAAAAAGACAAGGAACCTCAGCTAATCTTTGAGATCCTGGACATGTCCGTGCCTACTGACTACCTGGAGCTGACCTGAAAGTCACCTCTTCACCAGAGCAAGGGAGTATCAGTCTTCCTAACCTTTCTACCTCAATAACGCTAGTAATTCTGTTTCCAATCCACTGCCACTCTTCGGGACATGCCATTTACTGCCGAAGCAATACTGCAGTAGCCACCTAATAACTACCTCCCTGGACTCTCCCTCCAGTGCATCCGTAACATCTCCCCATGTCGTCCTGAACTTGGGATCCTGTACACTCCGGATCTCTCTCCCTGGGTTATTATTGGGCCACCACTAACCAACCCTTGCAAGCTTTCCTTCTAACTCCTGGAGAGTCACTTAGGTCCAAATTACTTACTGTTTATATTTTGAGGATGATTATTTAGCTTTTATTCAAATAGTTTACTCAGATAACAAAGACGTTTTGCAGGTTAAAAGTTACCCCTTGAGTTTTGGATAAATGAAAATGATTTCATCCCATCACTCTTGAGCAGGTAGGAAAGGGTTCTGTGGATGTGATCAAGGCCCAGGCCCCACTCATCATTGGAGAAGGGAAGGGTCCAGAATATAATATTCTCTGAAGGGTACTCTCATCAAAAGATGTGTAATTCTGGCATTCATGTTTCCTGAAGTGCACTGTCTACAATGTAAAGTCAAGCTGAATTAGAGATTTGGGTTTTTTTTTCTACCTGAACAGAGGGGTTGGAGGACGAATGGATGTACAGCAAAATACTTCATGCTCTTCAATCATGGAAACCAAAGGACTTCTGATGTTGAAGTCATTGAGCTGGTAACCATGATAATAATTCTACACATTTTCACTCTCAACCAGATGCTAGTTTTTTGTTGGGTGGGACTTCTAATATAATTAACCTAACCTCTTCATTTTAATAAATAAAACGTAAAGGTCAAAAAAAAAAAAAAAAAACCAACACAGGATTCTCTTGGCGCATGATATGTGACAGGAGCCACTCCAGGGAACCGTGTGTCTCTTGGGGGTTGGGTGTGCTTGACAGCTGCAAAGCAGGAAATATTTATAATCTCTGCCCATGCATCTTCCAACTTATTTTGCTGTTTCCGCTTTTCAACATCCTGTTCCAGCACTTTCCAGTTGCTTGTTCTAACCTGGTTCAAGGATGAGTGCAGCTTAGTGGGAGAACAATTACATATGCTGCATCAACACTGAGATCAACCTCTGGCTCTCCCTTAACACTCACAAACACCCACACCCACACCCACACCCACACCCACACATACATACACACACCTACACACATACACACACATACACACACACATGCACACACACACATGCACACACACATGCATACACACACACACACCTACACACATACACACACATACACACACACGCACACACACACGCACACACCTACACACACACACACCTACACACACACACACACGCACACACACAAACATGCACATACACCTACATACACACACCTACACACACACTTACACACACGCACACACAAGCATATATGCACAGGCATATATAAAACCAACAAAACTAAAAAAATCATGTACTTTTAATCCACAAATAAAAAAATTTCTGTCATTTCTTTTTCCCAGGATATATTTCCAGTGTGTTCTGTTTTAAGGAAGCAAAGCTAAGTATTCACAATCAGATCTCTTAAGATTCTCAGAATCTTCGTTCACTCGCTGGTCAATTACTTTGAGGCATTGTTGCTATTCAATTGCTGAGGGTACAGGAGTTTGTTAAGTGCAAATAAATGTCCCCCAAGAAGCCAGAAAACAATCTAGGTAATGACAGAATGAGCAATAATGGTCTCAGAATGCACAAAGTTCCTGAGGAAAAGTGATCAAGGATCCCATGTTGGCTAGTGGCTGTTGAGAAGGGCTTGCCATGTCAGATAACACTGAAACTTTCCAACTTTCCAGCTGGTAGAGGGAAATATTTGCTCTGAAAAGGCAAGAGAAAAGGTAATCGTGGGGGATCATCCCTGCAAAACAACAAACAAACGAACCAACACCAGTGTAACAGAACATCAAGTAAATGGCTGGCGAGCAAAGGCAGAGAGACTGAGTGTGTTGGACAGCCACAAGTTCCTGAGTACTGTGGTCTGTGGACAAGGGCAAGCAGCAGTAGATCCTAGGACGTTCTGCTTACCATAATGAAAAATGTGTGTGTTATTATAGATACTGTAAAATGACATTTCGGCAGGTGGATAACCACCAGAGCATGCATATGGCTCGTGGAAAATGTCTCCATCTTGCACCTGGACTCAAGCAGCTACAGAACGCGACTGAGGAGGATGGTAACGGAATCAAAAGTCCACCATGTGAAAGTGCCGTAGCTGACATAAAACATCTCCTGTGGCCCTGGACTGAAGCCTTGTCCCCTGTCTGAAGGACAGCCCTGGTTAAAAGAAGTTGGCTCTCCGGGGGCATCCTCGATGAGTATATTTAGAGGCTAGTGTCTTCCTGCTTTTCTTTGTGCCTGGCATCCACCTGATTTTCTATCTACAGAGTCAAGCAACCATGGACAGAACCCTTAGAAATCATGAACCAAAACTTACAATCCTTCTTTAGAAAAAATATTTTCATTTTATGTGCATGCGTGTTTTGCTTGCATGTATGTCTGTGTGCCATGTGTGCATGCTGCTAGCAGTGGTCAGTGTGGTGGAGATGTGTAGGGAGCGGCACATATAGATAAAAGATGGCGCTGACATCTGGTGGTCGTTTGTGGTTAACACCCACACAGCGCATGTCCTTGGCATTTCTCCGGCAGCTTCAGGCTGGAGTGATATTCATGCTAATGAGGTATTTCATGCTCCACCAATCCCTAGAGGACAAGTATATAGCCATAGCCTGTTTTGTATATAAGGCTGGTGCCTTTGTTCCTCGGGGTCCCCGTATCAAGAATGAGGTGTTCCTGCAATAAAGGCTGTTGAGAAGAATCCAACGGTGCTGCGTCTTCCTTGCTGGACGAGGTGGGCATTACAGAGATGGTGTTGGGTTACAGATGGTTGTGAGCTACCATGTAGGTGACAGGACTAAACCTTGGGTCCTCTAGAAAAGCATCAAATACTCTTAACTATGAAACCATCTCTCCAGCCCCACCTTTCTCCCCTTTGAAGCTGATTATTGCTGTCATGATCTTGTCATGGCAGTAAAACAGTGACTTATCTGAAAGTTGTATCAATGAGCCACTGTCTCTGCTTCATTTGCTTTTAAGCTGAGACATCAGTTCACACAGCAAGGCTACATGTGTCGCCAAATCAGCATTGCCTTGGCTGAAGGTTGTTACAGAACACTCTGACCAGTGTTTGGTGACTTTGACTGAATGCTTCAGGGCATGTGCCATTAAATAATTTTGTCAATGATAATAAAAGTGGTTTGTTAATTAGAAGGAAAGAATGTTGTCGAATTCATGGGGAAATAATGAAATAATTCAATAAAAGCCCATGAAGATCATGATAGGTACCACTATCCCCATTTGGAGTATTGCTGTTATGGACTGCCTGCTGAGTAAGAGAAACAAACCTGCTAAACACCTGAGACTGCTTGCTGATAAAAACCAGCCATAGGAGATGGAGTTGAGGAAACCCACAGTGTGGAAACTTTGAACTCTACTCTCTGCAAGCAGTTACTTCCAAGATGGTGAGGGTAAGCTATGGAAACCGAGAAGCAAAGGAAAACATGAATTTGGGTTTCTGATTCAGGACTCTGACTATACAGTCTGACTGTCCCTGAGCCTATAATAGGGTGTGCCTGTCCTTTCATTCAACCAATGGCTCCTTTGTCTTTCAGCTGGCTAGAGAAGTCTTTACATATCACCAGTCTTCAATCAAATCCATTAAACTGTACTTAGAACACACATCAAGGACCCAGCTATGAACCCCACTTCCTACAAAACTCAATGACCTCCACCATCTCTTTCCACACTTGTGTAATACTTTCTAACTGATCTCCCTCTCAAATGTCTAACCAGCTCAGTCATAAAAATCTGCCCATGAAAAAGTAGGTAAAATGTCAATAATCCATGTCTCTTTGGGTATGGGCAGTGCTCACCCACCCACCTCCGACAAAAATCGAGTATGGAGATAGATAGATAGATAGTACCTTTTAGTGGGAGAATCAGGCAGTGACCAATCCAATCAAACAATGAAGCTCCCATTCCCAGTGATAAGTGATGTCCTTATGAACTGTGTCACAGGCTGTAAGGAAAAATGGCCGTCTGTCTCTGTGGGAATCTGCACAAACACCATTAGCCTGGCTCAATAACAAAAAAACTGCAAAGCACATTAAAACACATCCTACAATGGGAGCAGTAGGCGTCAAATCTCTGAATATCATAAAAGGAAATAAACAACCGAAGAGCCAAAGATAGCGGAGACATAAATATGTACAACATGGTACCCTGGGATAGAAGAATAACATTTGGGGAAATGTAGGTAAAGTCTAGAGAGCCATCTGAGCCGCAATCCTCTCTCGTCTGTGGTTTTTCTCTCCATGGTTCTCACTGTTCAGTGAGGATCCAAAAACATAAAGCAGGAAATTCCACAGACACATTCTTTAATTGTAAGCTGTGCCCTATTCTGAGTAGCTTAATGACATCTTGAGTTGTACTGCTCCATCTACATAAGACGTGAATAATTTCATTGCCTAGTTTACCTGGATTGTATATGCTAGCAGCCTGTCCCTCAGCTCTTAGTAGCTATCTGGGTTACTAGGTCATTCATTTGATCTCACAGCGCTTGAATTCAAGTAACTCCCGTTTTATTTAATTATGGCTCCAACATGCAAGAATGATGATACTGGTGACTCAGATATATCAAAGTGAAGCTGTGTAGTTCTTTGAAAGAAAAGGTGAAGTTTTTTTCAGACTTAGTAAGAAATGAGAAATATCACATGCTGACATTTGGACAAAGAAAAAAAGCTTGTATCCACAAAGTTTGAAAAAAGAAAAGTTTGGGCTTGTTTTCTGTTACTATAATAAAATGCCTGAAGTAATAAACCCACAGAGAATAAAGGTTTGCTTTGGTTCACAGTTTCAGGGTTTTCAATCAATGAACTGGGTCCATTTTTTGGCTCTGGTAAGCGGCATAGCATGGTAAGATGCACATAGCAGCAAATTTGCTTACACTCAAGATTGCCAGGAAGTAAAAGAAAAAGGATCGGCACCTCAAACTTACCTCCAAATGCACTTTCCCAATGGCCCAAGATTCGCCAGTAGGTAACATCACAAAAAGGTTCTATCACTCTCTAACAGTACCACATGCTAGGGACCAAGCCTTTTATACTCAGGTCAACAGGTAATATGCCAGATAAAAGCTATCGAGAACTTCATATCACAAAAAGTTATGACCACATTGCATAAAAAACTACTTAATGAAAATGGACAGGATAATTGATGCGGGTTCCAGCTGTCTATGATTATAAGCCTGGTCTCAGTATACACCCTCTGGAGACATGGGAAGCACTGTTGTCTTAGGAAAGGTAATATAAAAGATTATATCTTAGTTTCAGCAAGTATGCCATGGTTATTAAGGCAAGAGAGTGACACTAAGCTATTAGAAAAGAGTTTTCTAACATAAGACTTACTCCAATTTTTTTTAAAAGCATGACCACACAGAAGAAAGTCAGATCATTTCTCTCCTCTGACATTTAGATTAAGAAAGAAGCTTATATCGGGGAGGTACACTGACCTAAGACTGCACACCTGGTCTCTCTAATGTAACTGTGTATGCCAACACTCTGTTGTCTTGAGGACTTTCGTCATCCTGAGGACATGTTCTCAGCTTGGGCCCTGCACTATTCATCAACTCCTCCCATCTCTTCCTACAGATGTGTATGCTTAGTTTCTGTAGATCTGATTCAAGCATCCAACTTCTTAGTCAGACTGCTATGACCACACACTTAAATCTGTAGCTTGCCTTTGATGTCGTCTAATACTTCTTCCTGCTGTGATTTTGGTCTGGCCCTTGACATTCAGCTCACCACAGGCTACTGTGACAGTCAACTTTGACTCTTTCTCATTACAGATTTCTGCTGGGCTTAAATTTGTTCCAGGCTTTAAAGATTCAACACAACGTTTAGCATGAAAACACTTCAGTTCTTTCTTCCTTTCTTTCTTATCACCAGCAAATTCCCATCCCTAATGCTTGTGTTCTTAAGAATTTGCTATCTCTGTGGCCACTGATACCACTAGTTAGCTGCAGATTTCTTGAATTAAGACTGAGGAAGATTTGCAGCTTGTGATTAATCCTTAATGCATACAAGTCCCAGCATATGTAAAAAAGCTATGGTTTATGTCTGCTTTAATCCAGGAAGAAGATGGAGAAGCACGTTTCAAGATTGTGTGATTGATTTGTAACAACAAGCATAAAGTGACACTGATGTTTTTTCAAGTGGCCCGTCCTCAAAAACTCCAGAACTTAGTTTCAAATCACTATAAGCCCACTGTGCCCGCCCTGACTTCCTGAAGCTGCTTTAACTCATACACACAAGGCTGTCTCATGTGGACTAATTTTCTTACCTATGGCTGCTCCAGGTAGAGAGGAAACCATGTGTCATAGGGATACAAAGAAAGCATGAGAAGCTCTGCATTTTCTTTCCTCTGAATGAGAAGGCACCATGCGAACCATGAACTGGTGTCTGTCAACTCTTGACGTCTTTAGGAAACAATCTCCTGTCTACAGTGACCACATTCACTTATAATGGTAAGTATTGTTATTCTCGAATATCCTTACTGTGAGATGAAAAAATAGATAAAAAATATCACTTTGTACTCATTACTAGGCACGAGATCATTCCATTGTTTTATTATGGCCCACTATCATCATCTTACCTAAATTTACATACCAAAAACCAAAGCTAAGCACTTACCATGCCATATTCCTGTTTCCTAAGATGATGTTATGAAAGAGGTTCCACTTTGTTCTCAATGGTTAGCTTCTAATGAACCTGGAGTTTGACGTGAGTTAGTATGCCAGGAAGGAATGAGGAACTAGATTGGTATCCAAGACCTCATCCCAGGTTGACTCTCTCACTTCCTGTGTGGGCAGAGTCCAAAGTCTGAAGCCAGCTCTCAGAGCACAGCTATTCATACATGTTAATTGATATTAGGTTTATATTTATTCTGCATAGGTCCCAAAAATCTTATTGTCCAGGCACATGTCAAGACTGATCAGAAACTCTGGGGCCTGGAATTGAATTTCCTCTGCTCTTTGCCCCCAACAGCTTTCTGGCTACCGCCCTAAACCTGATGTTATCCATCTCTGTGTTTGGACACTAGGGACATTTATTGGCCTAAGAGGGTTAAATGAACATAAAGAAAATCACAGTAAAGCAGACTCTTCTGTCTTCTTTAGTCAGACTTGTGGCGACAAGTCACCTTGTATACAAACAAGCTGAAGAGATCTTTTTCTAGAATCTTCCTTGGTCAAAAAGAAAAGGACCCCCAAGGTGGAAGAAAAGATATATATCTTTGAAAATCCCTTTTCAAGGAAAAACCAGACGCCGAGAAACAAAGTAATTTGCCGACAGACATAAGGCATAAGCAGAAAAATATAGCATAAAAACAAACAGGGTTCCTGGGTCCATCTCTACCCTGCAGAATAAAAATATTAGTCCACAGCTAAAAAGTGCTGGGTGATGGATGCATGGTCAGAGAGGCCTTTGCAGGGTCAAAAGTGAGTTACAGCAGGGAGTCCTCAGTGGGTACTCAGCAGGGAAGATGATCAGCCCATAAACCTCAGACAGCTCCAGCCCACGTTCGCCCCTCACATTGTGAATACTGATTTGCGCTTTACTGATTTCAGCCTTGTGGGTCTGAAGAACCCGGACACAAATGAAGAACTAGAGCCACAGGAGACCATTAGTTCAGCTGTGCTGTAAGACAGAAAAGATAGAGGCCAACCCTCAGTGGTTCCTAGCATCTCTATTAAAAGGCTGATGATTTAAAAAGCTACTAATCTACAAATCAACACATGGTTGAAAAAGGAATTATAAACACCACGCTGGTATATGGAAGAGCTCAGTTCCTGTCCATATGAAAACTTACTAAGGTTTAGTCTTAATCAGAAACAGTCCTACCTAACTATGTAAACACGAACTCTGATATCTCTTCCATATTGTATAATTATTCATATTAAAAACTTGCTGATTCCTTTATTTAATCTACTCGGTTTTTGTGATTGATTACTTTTAGCTTCTTATTAATTGTATCTATTGATTTATTCATTATTTGTGACAAAAGTCTTACTTTATAATCAGGCTGGCTTTGGACTCAGTCTTCCTACTAAGTGCCGTGTGAATGACATTAGGCTCCTGGTCCTTTATTTTAACAAATGTCTACTGACTAGCTAAAATCAAAAGTTATTCAACCTAAAATGCAAAATGAATACAATAATGTAGCCCTTTAGAAATGTAAGTTTCTGATGGTAATAAAACATATACATATATTATTAGCACAAATGCATAAAAAAACAAAATTCTAACAGTTGTATAAGACCAGTACCAGTTTTGAAAAGCCATGGCCTATTTCTTTCCCAGAAGGAAGGTAAAAGAAAAGCAATGTTCATTGGGTTCTAATAATTTCAGACAAGTATTTGAGAAATAAATGTCTGCTGTGTTAAAAATGGGCTTGGGAAAACTTTCTCTTATCTTCAATATGAGCACGTTGCATATTCAAATCAATAACCCCTGCTAGGAGCATTCTTCTATAGTGCAAATGTGAAGAACATCATACCACTGAATGCTAACCCCTTATTCATGGAACTTTAATTCCATCTTTCTTTGTTCTCGGTTTTGTGACTCATTTTAACTGCTGTAGAGGTTTCTTCCTTTTCTCTGCTTAGGGTTATAAGTTATATAGATTATTATATGTGTGTTATCCATATTGGGATCCCATTTTTTCATGTTAAAAGATCATGAAAATAGAGGACCAACAACAATATCAAACAACAGGACCTCCCACTCAGGGACTAAACCACCAACCAAAGAATACACATGGAGGGACCCATGGCTCCAGATGCATATATAACAGAGGATGGCCTTATCTGCATCAATGAGAGGGAGGTCCTTGGTCCTGTGAGGTTTGATGCCCCAGTATAAAGGAATGCTAGGCGGTGGGGCAGGAGGTGGGTGTGGGTAGTAGGAGTACCCTCCTTAGAAGCAGGGGAGGGTGCAGAATGGGGTGTTTGGGAGGAAACCAGGAAGGAGATATGTTACAAACCAGTCACAGTGTTGATGCCAAGAAGTGCTT